>NW_028324256.1:0-362385 GCF_054372755.1 Phalangium opilio
ACCAACAAGGAGCTATTCGCAACAACTTTACCTGATGAGAGAAAAGCATCTTTGTGTAAAAAACCAAAAATTGTTGGTTAGTTTTTCACATATAATAACTGTACATGTAATACCGCTGGAAGATCGATATAACATGGAACTATATAATAACATGAGGTTTAAACATCGGATTAAAGAAACTGAAAAACTTTTAAAACCAATTTTCGATAGTTTCCTAAATTGCCCGAAATAAAGAAATTTTGATTTCCAATTGGGTCTAAGAATTTAATAATTAAATATTTTTTAGGAAATTTTAGAAAAATTAAGTAATAAGATAATAAGAACCGAAAATGAGAAATTGTACGAAAAACATCCGTCATGGAGAAATTTACAGATAGCGCGGGTCAGGCCGATGTTGCGTGAAGGTGTACAGGAGCAACAGGACCCAATTGAGGAAATACCCTTCGTTTTGCGTTTGAACGAGCAACAACGTCAATGGATAAGATCACAACATAGAAGTCAGGGGTTGCCCTTACCACTTGAAGCGGCCTCTACATTATGGCACGCCAAACAGGACATAATTCGCCTTTATTTTCAAATATAATTCAGGATTTTCAAATATAATTCAGGATTTTTCAAATATAATTCAGGATTTTAAAATATAATTCAGGATTTTCAAATATAATTAAGGATTTTCAAATATAATTCAGGATTTTCAAATATAATTCAGGATTTTCAAATATAATTTAGGATTTTCAAATATAATTCAGGATTTTCAAATATAATTCAGGATTTTCAAATATAATTCAGGATTTTCAAATATAATTCAGGATTTTCAAATATAATTCAGGATTTTTCAAATATAATTCAGGATTTTAAAATATAATTCAGGATTTTCAAATATAATTAAGGATTTTCAAATATAATTCAGGATTTTCAAATATAATTCAGGATTTTCAAATATAATTCAGGATTTTCAAATATAATTCAGGATTTTCAAATATAATTCAGGATTTTCAAATATAATTCAGGATTTTCAAATATAATTCAGGATTTTCAAATATAATTCAGGATTTTCAAATATAATTTAGGATTTTCAAGTATAATTTAGGATTTTCAAATATAAATTAGGATTTTCAAATATAAATTAGGATTTTCAAATATAATTTAGGATTTTCAAATATAATTTACGATTTTCAAATATAATTTAGGATTTTCAAACATAATTTACGATTTTCAAATATAATTCAGAGTTTTCAAATATAATTCAGAGTTTTCAAATATAATTCAGAGATTTCAAATATAATTCAGAGTTTTCAAATATAATTCAGAGATTTCAAATATAATTCAGAGCTTTCAAATATAATTCAGTTTTCAAATATAATTCAGGGTTTTCAAATATAATTCAGAATTTTCAAATATAATTCAGAATTTTCAAATATAATTCAGAATTTTCAAATATAATTCAGAATTTTCAAATATAATTCAGAATTTTCAAATATAATTCAGAATTTTCAAATATAATTCAGAATTTTCAAGTATAATTCAGAATTTATAAAAACATTACGAAAATGTTACGACAACGTGACGCTTAATTCAAAGATTACACCAACGTGACGCTTAATTCAAAGATTACGCCAACGTTACGCTGAATGTAAATGTTACGTGGCGCACATCGAGATTACGCTGAATGTAAATGTTACGTGGCGCACATCGAGATTACGCTGAATATAAATGTTACGTGGTGTACATCGAGATTACGCTGAGTGCAAAGGTTAAACGGCGTACGTCGAATTTACGCCAACATTACGCTGAGTGAAAATATTAAACTGATATGTACGTCGAGATTACGCTAAATGCAGATTTATATGCCGTAATTGGAGATAACTCGAATATTTTGCAACGCGTTGAGAAAACCTAATAATTTTTTGCATAAATTAGGTAGAGAGATCAACAGTCGATTCTATACTAAAGTCGGAACATGTGTCATGCTGTAGTTGTGTCGCTAATTGATCTTCCGTAAATATTTAATTTCATATCAAAGTATGAACTATCTCTTATTGTAGCTGGCAGTCTAGGTAACATGTAGGATGTTAGTCTATGCACGGACTTCATCTCTTTCCCAGGCTTTTTTAATAGTTTAAAGCACTATCGTACTTCGGATACGAACCTCGAACGCTACATAGGATTGAATTTTTACTCCCTCAATCGAGACTCAGCATTACGGCGACGGAGGAGCCCAGAGTTAGCCGTTAAACTTTCATTTGCTTTCACCTATGGTATGCTAGATTCACACAAAACTTGGACTCACCTGATTATTAAGGTAATTTTTATAGTTATCTGGTACAACACGCTAGGAACTAGATTTTATATAACTGTATAGATTTTTATTAGAGGGTAAAATCTGAGTGTAACGCTTCATAAACTAGTGTTTCTGACATAATTAAAAGTTTTTGGAATCCACATACGTGCTATTTCCCTTATGTTTTTCTGAATGGCACTTAGTAGTATCAGATTACTTCTGGTAGTATGGGAACTTTTGCCAGTTCGAAGCGAGAAATAACTACACATCAGTTTTATTAGGTATGACCATAAAATGTCATTGCTTTACGTTAAGGCGCGAGAATGTTCCAAAGCTAATTCTCTATGTTCTTCAAAGCAAATTGGAAATATACAAAATGAAGTCGCTTTTCATAATAATAACGTTTCTGGTTATTATCGACTTTTGCGTTACTAACGATATTGAAGAATATTTTCAAGAAATAGTTCATGCTTTTGATCAAGGGTTGCGAAATCGCTACACAATGGATAGAAACTTTTTAGAAATTAATCACCGGAGGCTGCAGGGTCACTGTAGGATTCTAGAAGCATTTTTGACAAGTCTGCAACGAAATCTAAACACAAACGTTAATCTCATGATGTTACTTCAGTTAATTTACAATGGATTATCTTATCTGGTTAACGAAATGGAGGAATCTTTATGTAACCAAGACGAAACTAACGAGCCTTACGTTTGCCCTGTTTTACGTGATGGTACAGTGGGGCGTCCCCGATTTGAACTAACTAGAGAACAGATTGAGTTTTGTCGGAATACGCTTGGAATGTCTTGGGTGCGAGCAGCTTCGTTTCTAGGAGTTACCGTACGAACGTTATCACGTCATCGGTCGAACCTAGGATTAGTATATTCTGACGAAGAACGTTTATCAGATGCGCAACTCGATACATATATATTAAACATACTAAACACAAATCCAAACATTGGGGAAACGTATGTTATTGGTGCTTTGCGAAGCGAAGGAATTAGAGTTCAAAGATGGAGAGTACGCGAGCGTCTCGATTTTCTTGATCCAGTCGGTAGAGCTCTTAGGAGAAGAAATCCTATAAGGCGGCGAAGGTACAATGTAAGAGGCGCTAATGCACTTTGGTAAGTTATGGAAGACGTAGTGTACACATAAAATTAGTTTATTAAACAACGGTACCACCTAGCCGAGGTGAAAACCATGCTTATTTGCAATGGGCAGAAATCCCCCAGCATAATTCTAGGAACTGTACACATTTCTTTGCCATCTCATGAGAATTTTAGTAATCAATCAGGTGGCAGCTTTGATTAGAGAAAAAATAATGCCTTATAACAAACCTATTAGAAAAGCAAGGCTCAATTTCGCACTGCAATGCCTTTGGCTACACATACTGCGTATAGAGGCATAATTTCTTTGCATTACCAAATTACTTTATTTATCGTATCGCAGTATGGCAAACTACCCAATGCAATTCGTTCAATCGCAATTTTTGGGATGTTCTGAGCAAAAATATGACCTTGTCAATTAAAGACACAGATCATTAGCGCTGCTTTGGTTCCAGTAGCGTCGCTAGGGTTTGAAATTTGGGGGGGCTAAATCTGGGCAAACTAGATATTATAATAACTTAATAAAAAATTGCATAATGGGTTCACTGGAAAATATGTAGACCTTTAAAAACTATCCGTAAATTTGTGTCAACGTGAAATTATTCGTATTTTAAAGATATACAATTTTTTATTGATAAAGACTACGGAACCCATTATGAAGGCTTTTCACTCGTCTTAAGTTTATTTTTAGTTTTGCTTAGCTTTTAGTCCACACTATTGGGACTCCCTTCGAAAGAACACGAAATATTTTACTGGTCTCCCTCTGTTCTTTTCTTCAAAATTGTACTCTTAGGGGCTTAGTTTGGGATTTGGGGGGCTATAGGCTATGGGCCCCCCCCAAAGGCCTAGCGACGCCACTGTTTGTAATAAGCAAATCCTATGATCCACCAGGTTGTTTAAGAGAAAATTATATTTATTTCTTATCGACAAATGTTTACGTCTTTGAAACATACAGGCATATGGACGGAAATCATAAATTGATTTCTTGGAGAATGGTTTTCCACGGATGCATCGATGGCTTCAGCAGATACATTATTTATCTACAGTGCTTAACCAATAATAGGGCCACTAGTGTGTTAAGTCTTTTTAATGAAGGAGTGCAATCATACGGGCTTCCTCAAAGAGTAAGAGGAGACAAGGGATCAGAAAACGTTGGCGTTGCTAGGTTTATGCTGCTAAATCGTGGTACAGGCAGAGGTAGCTTTATTACTGGGCTTTCGGTGCATAATCAACGAATTGAGCGGCTGTGGCGAGAGGTTAATCGGCTTGTGTCGTCCTACTACAAAGGAATTTTCCTCTTTATGCAAGATCAAGGATTGCTAAATCCCGACAGCGAAATCCACATTTACGCATTACACTTGGTATTTCTTCCAAGAATTAGGGAATGTTGTAGAAACCTGAGAGAAGCCTGGAATCATCACTCGCTCCGCACGGAAAATTATTATTCGCCTATACAACTTTGGTCAATGTCAACTATGAACGAAATAGACGAGCAGAATGAAAATCACTTGTACTTAAACGACCCAATATTATACGGTGTGGATGATATTACAAGTATTCCAATTGAAACGGACAACAATGTTATCGTGGATGAATGCGAGTTCTTTCCTGGCAACATGATTCACGAAGAATTGTTAAATCAAATCGATTTGCAGGCGGAAGATGGCAATCATGGAATAAATACATATATCCTGGTTTTGGGTTTTTTAGCACATCAAGGATATTCAAATAACTAAATAATAAGCGTATTTTATGCTTTCAATCTTGGTTCACGTGAACGTAAGTTGAGTTCAAAAATATTATGTGGTTTAAAGGCCATGATTGATAACCATAGATTTTATAATGGAAAAACGAAGGTTTAAATAGAAAAATAATCTCAAGTTAAAGTTTTTCGTAGAACATGATGTGTATATCAATATCGACGCCATCCAGTACACATGTTGCTTCACCACAAAAAACGTGACCGCTCTGCCCCTAAAACGTATTAGCTAACAACTATCTAATAAAACAATTTTCATAAATTACACAAATTTTCACTTAACCAATAATTTCATTTCACAATAAACAAGAAATTTTGCGTTTCATTCTTATTTTTTTTATTTTATCTACTTTTGATATTACCCTTTCTGTACTGTAAATATGTGTATATAAAGTCTTTGGTACTCTTCATTTGAAAATCGGAGTGATATCTCAAAATTGCTGTTTTATTAGCATTAGTTCTGGAAAAAATACATAATACAAATAATACATGTAACTATAAGTTGGGAAATCTAGCCATTTTTGAGTTTCAAAGAAATTGTTGTTCAATGGTGTGATTTTTATTTAAAGTATTGTTGATCTGAAGTTCCTTGACGAAATTCTTAAGGAAAGAGCCGTGCTAAGTGGCGCAAATTAACTAATCTTACAATTATTATTCACCAGATCTAAAATTTATGCAGATTAAAAAATTTAAGAAAGCGAGTTTACAATCAAATATCTTGACAACAATTATTGAAATGAGCGTTGTGATAATTCAAACCGACCAGACGATTGCGAAGTTGTTCAATACAGAACGTTCTAAAAATGATGGAAGAAAGTACTGTGGGTTCTATGGGCCCAATTGAAAATGTTCTAATATGTACATTTTCGAGTGAAAATGGCGCATGTAACTCATAGTACTTCGGTTCTTCCACCATTTAAGGAACACCCTGTATAGTAACGTTTCCCGAAATTCTTCTTGTCCAGGAGCATTTTGTTCAAATAATTTAAAAAAACGGACTTATGGCAATCCAAATCCGGCACAATCATGCAGAGCGCGATCCATGGCAGCGCAGAACGATTCATAAGTTTCATGTATCACTGGCAAATACAATTTAATGGCGCATGAACTGGCATGTGGGAGAACACTTACTTGTTTCCTTTCCTCTGGAGTATTGTTTAGAGGGTGTACGAATGCGATGGATGGAGTGTTATCAAAGCCAAGGGGAGGAAGCCCTTCGCTACCAGTCACAAACATTAAAATTTCTTTCACAGTCGAAGCCGTAAGACCCTCTTCACAGTCAAGGGTGTAATCCATGAAATACTGTAGTGCTTTGACCTCCGCATCAAATTTTAAAGTATTTCTCTCCGAGTAGTCGATGTCAGAGAAGAGCTGGATTAACTCTGTGGCGGTGATTTCCGTGCCGTCATAACAAAATTGATTTTCAAATGCTTCTGGGTTTTCAACAATTTTTTGATAAACTCCTAGTGTTTTTAAGCCTTCAGTGAATCTGCGAAGTGGTTCAGCTGTACTGGTAATGACGCAGTAGTATAGCAAATCTTTTAGAAGACTATTCTTGTCACTGATTTGCAATATCGGTTTTGTAGATCCAGCTAAAACTCTCAAATGGTAGAGTTTTTCGGCGACATCTTGTAATTGTTGTAGATCCTCGGTTTTTGAAATCTCTTGCAAGCTTGCTTTCAAATCGTAATCGAGGATGTCTTCCAATGAGAGTTCCAAAAGAGATGGGTCTTTGAACAAAGAGTTGAAAGTCTTTTTGCTCAGGCAACGCGGGCCAAGCCCTCCATGCACTAGTGAAATTGAGAAAGCCATACCAGCGTAATAATAAAGATCTTGCTGCCTAGCTTGACTATTGGGATTTAGCATTCGAGCATTTTCTGGTCCAGTAAAGACGTGGCTATTGACAAACTCTTTCACCAAAAGTCTCAAAAACTCACGAGTGGGTCCTCCAGCATCAAATGTCTCCTGTTTGGTACTGCCATCGTATGATTTTCTCAAATTTTCCGTAAAACAGACATTTAATTTGTACTCTGGTTTGTAGGACGGCCTTCTGAACGCTCTTAAGGTGCATTCCAAAAATGCCTTGCGGTTTACTGACATAAAAACCATTTTCTCCTGGTTAATTTGAGACGCCAAATCTTGCAATATTGATTTAAGATCAGCGTTGACTTTGTTTACATCCTGATTAACTTCATGAACTTCGTCATCTTCAGCTAAAGTGTCTTCTTCACCGATATTGTTTAGTGCTTCGTCATCGAAAAGGTTTATAAACTGCTCATACAAACTTTGTTGATTTTGCTCCTTTTCATGCTTAACATTGGAATTTTCAGTTGAACAATGTCGTATGGTTGGGTTTGAAGATATTTCAGTCAAATTTTCTTTGATTTGTTCAAAATTGTCATTGGCATGACTCTGATCACAAGGTTGTGTATCTTGCAACAAATTAACAATCGGATACATCTCATCATTCACAACGGAGGGCTTGTCATTTGGTTTCTCCTTGCTCTTGGCAAATTCAATTAGGGGAATATAACTATCATCAGAAGAGATATCTGCTTTATCTAAGACATTGTCAACACCATCGTCTATTAATTCTTCACTTGGCCTGACGTACAATGGTTTTTGTTTCCATATTCGATGAACGAATTCCCCATCCAATAGTGTGTCCTTATTTTCCATTTTTGGTGGTAGTAGGGAACAACCAACAGAGTAAAGTAGTTCCATTCTGAAATAAGAGTATCCAAAATTTTTTCAAAAACCTGCACACTTTCGGTTGAAATTATTTAAAATTAAACGGAATTTGTTGCAGTTGGGTTTTAGTTTAAGTGTCGAATTAGGTTCAATTAAAGATAATAATTTTGTACTTACTGAACACTTTCTGGTAAAACATCACGGAAACAGTTCCTAATTTTTCCTAATACTTCGTTGGCTGACCAGGACTTGTCAAAACTAACTTCCTCAATTGCAAATCCATTCCTGAACAGAAATTTTCGAGCTTCACCTTTTGGTATTTCTTTTGAAGTTGGTCCTTGCAACAGAATGACTGTCTTTCTAAATGTCTGGCATCTGTTGGTAATTGTAGCAGTAGCTCCTTGTTTCATCCTAAAACATAAATATTTAACCTTCTGGTGATAATAATATTATGAATGAATAACTGATTACTTTTTCCTTGATCTCGTTGTCATTAAAGAACCAGTAGGATTATACTTAGCAGCCACAGTACGTTTCGGTTGCTTTGGCCGAAAAAGTTCTCTCATGTGGTTTTGAATTTCCCCTGTTTGATTGCCCATTGAATGACGATCGGGTGAAAACATCATTGTATCGATAGCTATTGCTTGAGTATTCGACGGTTGGCTTTGTGTTGCTAAAGTTTGTGCCAGGGACATCATTATACTTTCATTGTTCGAAACAGTTGAACTAGGCGTGGACGCCATAGGTGGCTGGTTTTGTGACACCAAGGTTTCAGCCAAAACTTTCATAAAGCTTTCATTACTAACCACCTGTTGAAGGGCTTGAAACACTTGATTTGGTTTAGGGTTGTCATTCGTATTAGTGTCCATGACGTTGCTTGCATTCAAATTCTCTTACAGAGCCGATAGGTCATTTACCGCGGGAAAGCAAAAACTCGTTACTTCTCCGCCCTAGAAAAATAGCAATGGTAGTCAATTGCCAGAACGTTATGCTGGAAGAGAGAGGAGATATCAGCCATTACGACGGACTCGAACTGCAAAGAAATTGCTATAACCGTTTTCAGATCTAGCTCTTCATCTGAACTTCGTGAAGTCCTATAAAACCGTGTAATGGAGAGTAAGCCATTTTCGATAAAATAGTCATGTATTAATAAATATTTTCAAGTCTGTAATGCAGATGGCGTAAAAGCAAATACAACTATTTCTACTAGTGTATTCTGAATCTGAAACGGATGAAAAACCCATGTAACTTCCCTACTAAACTGAAACTAATTACAGCCTAACATTGCTACACATAATATAATAATACAAATTATCAGTGATCCCATATCTATATGACTGTGTTAAAAAAGGGACTTCATTGCGGCAATTAACCATATGTTGAATTTGTTTTTAAATAAACACTAATTATCTGCTTGCACATTTCGAATTAACAGAGTTTTGTTAATGAATACTCATTGCTACATCCACTATTTTGAATAATATAATTTAAGTGTGATTAATGAGATTTATTAACGTAAGCCTAGTTTAATCAGAATATTTATGAAAATAATTCATGTGACTTTTAAAACGTTTCATCGTGTGGGGGCTGAAGTATAGTCACTTTTTGCATACATTGGTGTGAATTCTAATATTATATTTCTTTTCATACAAATGTATTTTTGAAAATCATGTAGGCCTATTTCAACTAAAATAGTTTTACTCACCCTTAAGTTACACGGTTTCATAGGCCAATATCGTTCACGAATTTTAATGGAAGAGTTGGGTCTGAAATATGGTTGTAGCTTTTTTTTACTGTTCGTGTCATATTTTCTGTTCCGATGGACGTGGCCACAACGGAGATGGAAGCCTTTTATTCTCTCCTAGCCAACTCGATCATGCGCTTGAACGAGTGTGCTATGATTTCTCCTAAGAGCATGTGGAGTTGTGAACTGAGCTGACATCAGATTCATAGACTAATATACTAAACATTGCCTAGACTGCAAGCTAAGATGGATTGACACTTTTGTAAGCAGATCGTAAAAAGTGCAACAGCGGTCGCGGTGACAAATATTTATCAATAAGCGAGTCAATAAGCTTTTCTTAATATGGATCAAGTTAGCTTAGTAACGCTGCGCAAGCTTAAATTCGAATTGTTTTAACGTGTTCGCCCTACTCTATCTACTACCCAATGAGTTCAAGAGATGTGAAATTACTAGAGATGGGCCGATACCGATCCCATATCGGCATCGGTACCGATATTTGACTTTAACCGATATATCGGTATCGGTTGAAAATGAACCGATATTTCTACCCGATATTTTTTAAGGAAAAATATCGGTTAATTTTCAACCAATACCGATATATCGTTTAAAGTCAAATATCGGTACCGATACCGATATGGGATCGGTATCGGCCCATTTCTTCAACCTATATTATAGCATCTATTTTCTTATTGATACCGGTAATAAATATAGCGGTATCGCTTTAATATCTGTTTATTCGAAGGATCGGGTAAAATATCGATATCGGTACGTATAGGTTTCCCAAGTATCGAATGATATCGGTATCGGTTAAAACTGGTATCGGTCCATCTCTAGAAATTACTATAAATTTAAAACTGTTTGTTTACTCAAATTTTCAGAACAATTTGTTTACCGACAGGCAAATTGAACCAAAAGGTCCGACTCTAAAATCAGAACCGAAAAAAAGAGAACAGCAAAAGTCTCAGTAATCTCAAGCCTTAATACAGTGGCAGGTTTACTCAAAAAGGCTTTATGCGCTCCAAAGATATTAAAACGATTGACCCTAATAAGTAAATTATCTTATGGTTTGTATAAATATTACTTTACTACAATATCAAATTAAATATTTACGGAAGATCAATTACCGACACAAATACAGCATCAACTTTAGTATAGAATCGACTGCTGATGAAATACCTAATTTTTGTACACGCAGGACAAAATGATTAGGTTTTCTCAACGTGCTGAAAATTATTGGAATAATCTCCAATTACGCCATATAAATCTGTATTTGGCGTAATCTCGACGTACACATCAGTTTAAAATTTTCACTCAGCGTAATGTTGGCGCAAATTCGACGTACGCCGTTTAACCTTTGCACTCAGCGTAATCTCGATGTGAGCCACGTAACATTTACATTCAGCGTAATATTGGTGTAATCTTTGAATTCAGCGTAATGTTGGCGTAATCTTCGAATTCAGCGTAATCTCGACGTGCACCATTTAACCTTTGCATTCAGCGTAATCTCGACGTGCGGCATTTAATCTTTGCATTCAGCGTAATCTCGATGTATGCCACGTAACAATATTTTGGTCATTTTTTTATAAATTCTATATTATATTTGAAAAATCCTGAATTATATTTGAAGAATCCTGAATTATATTTGAATAATCCTGAATTATATTTGAAAATCCTGAATTATATTTGAAAATCCTGAATTATATTTGAAAAATCCTCAATCGTTTTTGAAAAATAATGAATTATATTTGAAAAATCCTCAATCGTTTTTGAAAAATCCTGAATTATATTTGAAAATCCTCAATCGTTTTTGAAAAATCCTGAATTATATTTGAAAAATCCTCAATTGTTTTTGAAAAATCCTGAATTATATTTGAAAAATCCTCAATTGTTTTTGAAAAATCCTGAATTATATCTGAAAAATCCTGAATTATATTTGAAAAATCCTGAATTATATTTGAAAAATCCTGAATTATATTTGAAAAATCCTGAATTATATTTGAAAAATCCTGAATTATATTTGAAAAATCCTGAATTATATTTGAAAAATCCTGAATTATATTTGAAAAATCCTGAATTATATTTGAAAAATCCTGAATTATATTTGAAAAATCCTGAATTATATTTGAAAAATCCTGAATTATATTTGAAAAATCCTGAATTATGTTTGAAAAATCCTGAATTATATTTAAAACTCCTGAATTATATTTGAAAATCCTGAATTATATTTGAAATTCCTAAATTATATTTGAAATTCCTAAATTATATTTGAAAATCCTAAATTATATTTGAAAATCCTGAAATATATTTGAAAATCCTGAATTATATTTGAAAATCCTGAATTATATTTGAAAATCCTGAATTATATTTGAAAATCCTGAATTATATTTGAAAATCCTGAATTATATTTGAAAATCCTGAATTATATTTGAAAATCCTGAATTATATTTGAAAATCCTAAATTATATTTGAAAATCCTGAATTATATTTGAAAATAAAGGCGAATTATGTCCTGTTTGGCGTGCCATACTACATCCACAACTCCTAACTCTAATAATCATCCTAGTCACACTTCAAACCTTAACCGTAACCCACCACAATAAAATACACTAAGGTGCAATAAAACATTTATTTTATGTTTTTCTTTACAATTGATAAGAGATTGTCATTAAGAATTTGTTTTTCATAGTAGATGGTGTCAACATCCCACGCAACTTCTTCACGATAATCGCGCGTACAAGCGTATACCGTTGAAAAACCTCCACAAACCAGGTCTTTTGATATATACTCTAAAGACATTCCTAACTGAATGCTCATATGATTAATAACTTCAATCTCGTTGTTAATTGCTTTAAACTTGAAGACTCTATTTTCAATCACTTGGCACAGCTAAATAGTTTGTTCTTTATGTTAAAAATAATTTACTTTCTACACCCTGAATATCTAAATAGTGGAATGTGTGCTCTATCCATTTTTAAATAAACAAACTATGAATTCAATTTCAATAGGGAATAACAAAATAGGTTCTAGTACCTTGATTGGAACGTTGGTAATAAATATAAACATACGACAGGAGGAAAATGCCTGAAAAACTAGTTATTTCGAAAGGTATGACAATCTAACAGCTCAAATTAAAGTCGAGTCCTTTCAAATTTCGATGCCGATTTAGCTGGAAAAAACAAATCCCTTAAACATTTATATGTTGGAAGAAATTTTGCTACTATTAAACCATTGCAAGTACGACATCTTTACCAAAATAGTCTGGTTTAGTATAGGTAATTGCTTTCAAACCACTACTAACCTATCGGTGATTTATTTTGAATCAGTGATAACTTCGTTATAACTTGGAGGTAGGTTAGGTTTAGACACGTTAGGACGAGTCCTGGCATTTGGTGTTGACCTGTAAACGGGGTAGCCTCGGCCTCCACCTTGGCTTTAGTACCATTCTAATAGAAAATTAGACGTGAATTGCTTTGAATATGCCAGATTTAAAAGGTGAGTATTTACACACGCTTACTTTTCTGTGATTGTATTTTGAAACTAAGTACTGGTATTTGATTCCGTTTGGGCTGACAAATCTTTGTTCCTTTTGTAAGCGTAACTCTACACCCGTATCATCTCTTATCAATGACGTCACAGTTACAATTGTAGAAGATTTAAGCCTTGGCAATGCACGTTTAAAGATTCCATTCTCGTCTCTTATCAATGACGTCACAGCTACAATTGTAGAAGATTTAAGCCTTGGCAATGTACGTTTAAAGTTTTTATCGTCTCTTATCTATGACGTCACAGTTGTAGAAGAGACTGACTTTTAATTACCATTAAAAACAATACCATAATCAAAATAAACTCCTTGAAAAAAGGTTAAAATTTTGAGTCAAACTAAATATTACACTGGATTGCGCAACTTTCAACCTATCATTAACCCTTGGCCATGTATTAAAGCTATCCATTCTCGTCTCTTATCAATGACGTCACAGATACAGTTGTAGATTTTCCCGCCAATGACGTCATAGATACAGTTGTAGACAGGACTGCCAGATTCCCGCGCAGTGTTTTCCCGCGAGGGGGCGCGCGAGTTTTCCCGCGAGGGGGCGCGCAAGTTTTCCCGCGGGGGGGCGCGCCCCGCCAGGTGGCGCGCGGGTTTTCCCGCGAGGGGGCGCGCGGGTTTTCCAGGGGGCGCGCGCGAGTTTTCCCGCCAGGTGGCGCGAGTTGGGGGCGTGGCGAGAGGGCATTGACACTGTGACCTTGACATTCTACACCTACACTCTACACCTACGGAGGTACGAAGTGTAGCCCTATACTACTTAGGTATGTTATCGATTCTGCGTGTTATCAAAACAGCATTGTCCAAAACGGCTTTTTCATAAACGCGTTTGCCATTATAGCCATTTCTCGTTTCAGCACATTTTGATTACAGCGTTTATATCTTGAGCGTTGTTTTGTATTGTTGAAGGTATAAGTATTAGAGCTCGGCATTATCTATCCATTATCCATGTTATTTTATCCATAATCCAGAACTATCAACAGAAGTTGTATATTAAATCGAATTATGTCCACAAAATTTATCTATAAATAATCGATTATTCACTAATTTACGGATGCCGAGCTCTAATTAGTATTGATTTCAGCTTTAGGTTTGAATTTTAATGGTTGTCAAACAAACAGTTTCGCGGTCTAGTGTGTTAATGCGCTTTAATGTTTGGTTGGGATGGGTTTTTTGAACTCCTATAAATTACCTTCCACCTTATCCAAAATATCCTCCTATTAATTAGCTGCCACCTTTTCCAAAATATTCTGATATTCATTAGCTGCCACCTTTTCCAAAATATTCTGATATTCTTTAGCTGCCACCTTTTCCAAAATATTCTCCTATTAATTAGCTGCCACCTTTTCCAAAATATTCTCCTATGAATTAGCTGCCACCTTTTCCAAAATATTTTCCTATTAATTAGCTGCCTCCTTTTCCAAAATATATTCTTATTAATTTGCTACCACCTTTTCCAAAATATAATCCGCGAACCTGTCCATAACCTGAGGATCACAAACGGTTATGAAACGCTGTAGTGCTAAACCGCTGGTTGGGAAAATAGCGCTATATTGAGAAACGCGGAAACAGCAACCGCTGTTTTGGGCAAAAGCGCTGTATTGAGAAGCGCGGAAACATCAACCGCGGTTTTGCAAACCGCTGTTTTGGGCACCGCCTTATTCCAAAACGCTCTTTTGAAAACCGCTCAACTACCAGTGAACCGAATTAATATACGTATGAAAGTAAAAATACGTGCATAGGGACTTGGCAAAACGGCCTAGCTCCGCTCTCTGCCACTATTCTTATTATTCATTTTTTGCAGAGTTGAATCTATTTCACCCCCTCTTTGGACCCCCTTTTTGGTATCTTTTTTAGCTCGAGTGGAAGTTAACGTGAGGTCCCAAGACGTAGTTCTGCCAAATTCCATTTATAGTCTAAAGTTTTGGTGGAATTAATTCGTTCCTATTTAAGAAGCAAAAAAACAAGTATTTTCTTACTGCTTTCGAAATAATATTTAAGACGTTGAAGGCTCCGATTGGAGCTGGGTTGAACGTCAGGTATTTCCTCGAAAAAATTCTATAACAGCTGTACGTGAGAGGTACTGTTGTACTACAGTTTTGTCCATTTTCACAATCAGACATCACTATGTTTTCGTAACTATAAGGCATCCCCTGAAAATGCGTATTTGTAGTTAGTTTTTAAATCTAAAAGCAGACGTTAATTGCATATTTCATAAAATAATTTAAATTTTTGATATCATAATTGCAATAAATGAGCACCAAGTTTATTGCTTAAGGCGTTGGCACCTTTATATCAAACCGTTCAACGTGGTTGTCACATTCTCGTGAAGAAATGTAACAAAAGCGTCATCTTTTTCTTGCAAAGACTTCGCCTTACAACTTAAACCTGTATTTTTTATGTATTGTGATTTCATTTTTTCTGAAGTAAGACATGTACGGTTGGTTATAGATCAGGTTAGAGAAAGTACCAATTAACCACGGAAGTTTTTTAGTTCAATTTCATGGACTTCAAAAGAATTTTTACATAGCAAATAATTAAGACTAATCCTGACATTTACAAACAAATATAATAAATTTATAGAATTAAGCAGGGACAAAAGCCGTAAAACGCATTATGAATGGGCAGCGGATGACTTGGGGAGACCCAAACTGCTAAAAAAAGAATATGAAGGTATGAGGAAAATCCTTGAATCCATAGCCGAGTCCCAATCCAAGCTGGCTGAGGCTCTAACGACGATGGCCAATGCTTCAGTTCGGCAGCTGATGTCTTTGAAGTTATTTCTCTGACAGAGTCTGAGCATTGGCGAAGAAAAAACAGTCATTTTAAGGGTTACCTGTCAATAATACACAATCAAAATAAATTGTTTTGTTTTTTTGGAAAAATTGAGTCGTCACGCATGTTGACTTTACCGTCGGTTCCCTTGTGACGAGGACATTGGTAAAAAATTGACTCTACATTTTGGCGTTATATTGTTGGCTAGTGACACTTGAAGTTCCGATTTAATCTCATATACATATATGCTAATGTCGTGAACAAGTGCGGAGTTTATTGCCTTCTCGTGGCAATTGTCGAAAACGTGCTTTGCAAGGCCGAAATATACACGCTTTCATAGAATATAACAGTTATAAATTTCATTAAAATATACAATTATTTATTATAATAAAATCAGTTTTTGACAAATTAACCATCTTATTATTACTTCCATTAAAATAAACTCTTTAAATATGTTATGATTTGCCGTGTTAATGTAAATTTTGCCTTAAACGGAGATCATCAAACTCCCACACTTAGTTTAAATCTCGAAAAACCCTTTGAACTGTTATGCACGACGTGCAATTCGATTACCATGTTCAAATCGCAAGCAATGAAGCTCGAGTTAAAAACAAAGCAGCCATACTAGGCCTAATTAAAAATATGAACCACAGCCAAGATGCCAACAAAGAGGTTTGGGGAAACCAAACTAGAAAACTCTCGCTGAATATCCGTGAATCTAAGATTGATGAAGGGATGAAAGGGGGTAAAAACTCCAATGCTCGATTCGGCCGTCTCTTTCGGCCGCAAAATTATTCATTGTATGATTAGGATATGGGTCTTACAGAATGCGTTTTATTATCATTCGGAGAAATTGACTCCAAAATAAAAGATTCGGTTCGAAATTGCTCCAAAAGGACCTCAGAGAATAGGGTCCCAGTTTTAACCAACCGTGTGGAAATTGAGTTATACGGTACTTTAGATTAACCACCCCCTTCCTTTTTAGAATAGTTGGTCTGTCAAGGCTAGTTAGCGCGTTCGACGACAGGAAATGTCCGCCACTAACTAAACCATGGCAGCGGCCCCTTCTCGTAAATCCCGTAAAAAATTTCGAGTTTAACAGAAACAAAAACTCGAAAGTTTCGAATTGCTTGAGATTAAAATAGATTGACGTCAGCCACAATTAGTTCCTATGTAAGGTGCGGTTCGACACATACAGCATGTATTTCTAAAAATTAATTACACTTACGCTGATAAAATTATTTTCATTTGGCAGACGGCAGTCATCTCGACAATCGATATACCTTTAAATTTAAACTCAATTGGGATATATTTTCTTATAATAACAGAAGCAAGCGTAGTAGGAGTACACCCTAAAAAACTTTTAATATTAGGATAAACTAAAGTGGCCTGGTCAAAATATTACTCCCACTGATTCAAAATAAATTCAAATTGTGATAGTGGGTGTTCTTGAAACAAATTTAATCCAACTGAACTAAATCTATTTCACTTTCCTTCTATTTATAGGGATGCCTAGGGCTTTGGTTCAAGATAATAACTGAGAATTGTACTCCACCTTCATTTGCTTTAGATGAAAGGTAGCATTTTCTACTTTACCTTAGAGGTTTCTTGTTTTCAAAAATGTAATAGAACATGCGCAATACGGCGAACTTAGGCAACTTCGAAAATAGCTGGAGAAAGAAATAAATTCAACAACTTAGTTTCAGAAACATCAGAAGAATCTGAAGGCGTTCACTAGGAAAACCCCAAATTAGTCAATTCGTCTTTGGCTTAAGAATTGATGTCCATTGTATTTTGATTTGCCTGTCAAGTTTATTATATTACTTGGCAGTGCGAGGAGGGCGCATCGAACTAATCCACAAAATATGGGAATAGACCATTTCGATGTAACCCCTGATGTAAATAAGAGGGAAAGACACATGGGTAAAACTTTGCCTTCCATCTCGCTTTTTGGCGCCTACATATCGCAGTGGGCATATCGGATCAAACGTTTTTGCAATATACGGACCGCAATATTGGCTTAACTCCATTATCACCGTTAAGGTTAAGATGTACGCGGCGATCGGCTAGGGTTACGAAAACGCCTTGCCTCCCAATTGTCGAATTCATAAATTCCATACAAAAAGCCAACCACCAGTGGCGTTAGCCATTCGCGTTCAGTTTATTACCGTGAAGATTCTCCTACAGATGGCGCCAGCATTTTTTACGTTTTCTGTCGTCTGCTACACAGGTTTTAAATTTAGGGTTAGCCGTTAGAAATGGCTTGGCTAGTATTTTGCCGAATCCAGAAGAATTTGTGTGGGTTAAAACCAGAATCGGAGAAGCTCCTGAAGGTTCGCCTCTTGCTTTACAGCTTTCAATAAATGAAGATAGGTTTGAAGTTATTCACAACCTTGACATCTACGAGAGCCACATCCTATTTGCCTATGCTAATGAACCTCAAGATAGGTTTAAAATCCCGATCCATTCTAATCCACGTACTCCGTGGAGCTCCAAGAATTTGCCAGGATACTTCGGTCCTTTGGAGTCTGTATTATTTGAGGTATGCATTTCATTTGTATAGAAGTTGGTCATTTTGGAGTTTAATTTTTCAAATGTTTATTTTAGAAAAATCAACTTTCAGTTCTAGAAGCTATTGAGCTTGAAGTTAATACTAAAGATCAATCTGAGTCACAAGAGTGGAAGGAGGCGCGAACAACAAGATTGAACTCTTCAATTTTTGGGCTAGTTTGTAAAAGAAGAAATTAAAATTGGAGTGAATCTGGTATCAAAAATATCGAAAAACCCAAAGATATTGGACATTTGAATGCCATAAAGTACGGAAAAAGGTGGGAAATTGTTGCAAGAAATAAGTATAGAGAAAAAATGCTCAGCTTGGGTCATGACGTTACGGTCCATCCTTCAGGATATATTGTTGATCCTAGTAAACCATGGTTGGGAACGTCTCCAGATGGTCTAGTTCAAGACCCAAGGGAAGCGGAACCTCATGGACTTTTGAATATAAAATGCCCCTGGTCCACAAGAAATATAAGTCCGACGGAAGTTTGAATGGAGATTTTAGAGTAAAAGTGATTAACGGAAAACCATTTTTAAATGAAAACGATTACCACTTTTATCAGGTTACTGGGCAGATGGCACTATCAGGTGTAACATGGTGTGATTATGTAACTTATTTTCCATCCGGCTTGATAATAGTGAGAGTGAGATTCAATAAGAAGAAGTGGGAAAAGATGGAATCGCTTTTGAAATCTTTTTTCTTTACTCATATGCTACCAAACTTAGCTAAGGATACATTGCCTCAAAGTTCCTAATAACTCTTAAAGGGAGAGTACTTTTTAGTAGTGTGTTAAATTTCTTCTTTACCATATTTAATATCCCTTTAAATTTGATCTCATTTCCTCAATGGACCAAGATGTTTTTGACTTTTAAAAAATTAAAAAATACTTGTTAAAATGAGTTATTATTTAATAATTACGATTTGTTACATTTATTATTTATGAATCGCTGAGGGAAGAATCCAAATTAATTATAGACATCTCTTGATCATCGCTGTCGTAGGAATTAAAATCACTTTGTTGGCATAGTTCATCTTCATCAGACATATTTTCATCAGGCGGTAGTATTTCTTCTTAATAATCATCTTTAAAATCAGCTGCATTAGCTGGTTCTAAGATTTCATCATAAAATTCATCCGTGTCCATGGTACTATTGTTTAAATTTTCTTTATTCCTAACGAGAGGGCTTTGAAAGTTCGATAAAAGTGCAACAACTGTCCATAGTTGATTAATTACGGGTGCAAGAGTCAAGGGAACTGGACGGTCAAGAACATGGAATCCTCTTATTCTTGCAATTCGTCGCTCCACGTGTATGCGCAGAGCCGCAATCTTTTGGGATTTATCCAACTCTTCATTATTAAATTGGCCCTTTCCACTCAGAAACGGAGGAATATTTAGTTTAACACCTTTTTTCTCTAACAAATCTTCAATCAAGAATCCTTTATCAGCCATAACGCTATCATTGGGGGAGAATTTCAAATTACAAAAACCACTTCGCAGAGTTAATTCCCCGTGAATAGATGAGAAACAAATGTGACGTAGCCGTTTGAACTTATTCCAATAAGTCCTTTAAAAGTGTTTGTGGATTTATAGTTTGAATATGAGGCAGATTGCAATACTAAAGACTTGGAAGTCTCACATTTAAGTTCTGTAGCATCAAGTATAACACGAGTACTGGGATAACTAATTTTAAAATCATCCGGCATAGCTGCGTCAACTTGTTCTCGCGTTGGTCAGATGTTAAATTGTCCTAAACGAAAATACATAAATTTATCCATAACAGTAAAATCAAAATGTGTCTGTTATCCAGTATAATGTTAAAGAAAATAAATGCTATTAATAATAAAATTGTGTGTGATTTTCAGTTTTAGATTATAAGTCATTGATATTTAAACAAACACCAAAAACTTCAAAGACAAATATACATAAGCCTATTTTCCTATCCATGAATAACTTAATTTCAACCTCCCCCAGAACGAATGACCGCGCTCATTTAATCCAATATAGCGCAGTGCACCACTTTTCACGAAGGGGTTTTTAACTTTCTAAAATGGAAAAACATTGACCAAAGAACCTTTATACCAGTAATGGAAAGTTTAGCTTCCTCTATTGCAAATTATTTGTCACTAGTCTTTAAAGCCAGGCAAGTTGACCCAAGTATTCCCGGCTGGCTATTTGCACTTGGGTCACACTACCAGCGTGCGAGAAAAAAACCCCTCCACTTACCATTCCTGGTATGTTCTTTGATTTGGCTGGCATCATTCGAATTTGATACAAGAAGAGAGGAATGTGGAGGACGAAGGGGGTAAAAACGAAAGGCTCTTGTTGTCAGCGCTCCTTTTTTTGTTTGCCCTTGGCAACGTCACGGGTGACTTTTTCAAAAGCATGTACATGTACATGTATGGGTATACGATGGGAAAATCGTTGGCACCTCCTGAGACGAAAGTGGCGATGTAATTTAAATTTAAGGCAGGGAGAAGAAAAAGCTTGTAACAATGTCCATGGATATTTCTCCGCGTGCTGGCGTGCCTGCTTTCACTCCATTGGTTTTAATTGAGTAAACGTGAAGATTTGAAGGTAGGAAACAACGGAGCACCAGAGAGGAGAGAAAGAGGGAGTTGGAAACGCGCTTTATAAAATCCACCGAAAAACGGGATAATAGGGGGGTAGTAAAAACAATTTTCGGTACGTTTCGTCGTTTAGTTTTAGTCCTTTGCGCAGTGGAAGTTATACCTGGTGTAGTGGCAAATAAAAATTTTAAATCGGATACTAGGCTTCTCAAGTGCTCGCACTCTATATCTGTGACAGGGCAGAAGTTAGCGCTTCTTCTAACTTATTTTCATCAATTTCAATTGGGGCGCTAAGCGAAACTGGATTGGGCTGATCTATTTGGAAATCTCGCAAGAATGGATATATTTCCCCTGGGGAACTACGCCAACTAAAGTTCACATCACCACAGTCAATTATAATACCGTTGTTATTCAAAACATCCATACCCAGGATGCACAGAAATATTAAATTTTTCACAAAATACACAGTATTAGACGTAGTTTTTCCAGGGAAAATAAACGTATTTACCGCTACCAGTCGTTGATACTCTAGTTTTGTTAGCTAGCTTGATACCCAATTTTATCCTATTACTTTTGTTAATTACATTGGCCAACACGAAATTTTTCGTCTACGAGGGTATAGCTGGATCCACGAGGGCTATACATTCCTATTCATTAATCTTAATTTTAATTTTGGCTAAACAGGAAGCTTTTAGAGATACTTGATTTTCAATAAAATTTAAGAAAATATTGGAGTTTAAATTTCGAATTTGTTTATTTAAAATTATGGATCCAGCGTTACAGGTCAAGGGGTTTATCGGCGTGCTGGGGAAGGTTTGCATGTTTGTTCTCCCCCGCCTGACCGTTTTCCGAGTGGGGCTGACGTTGTATTGAGCTATAATAGTGCCTCTCGTGGCCGAAATTGGTGTTTCGACAATTAGTACCAGAAGTCCATTAAATTAGCCTAGGCTAATTTAATGGACTTCTGTTAGTACTGATATGACCGGCAACACCGCAACGGTGGCAGGGTAACTCCGGCGCCGCTGTTATATCGACGCGAATCGGGCTCCCGATAGTGAGAGAAATTTTGTTGGGAATAATTAGGCCTAAAATATTTGATCTAGAATTGTGGAAGGTTTGCGGGGCCTATTATAACGAGAGCTTTAATCTTGGTAGTGGGGACCACCACACTTAAAACAAACTACGCCACTTGCTCGCTGACCATTGTAAGCAGTGCTAGTGGGAGTAGATTTTTCGACCGCAGGTTTGTCCTTGAGGGCTGCTTTGGCTTGTTCAATGAAGACGGCATCGGCTAATAAGGCTCTAATTGACGTAAATTTTGCCGTGGCTAACGCGACTCTAAGTTCATCGCATAGATTTTTACGAATTATTCTAATTAGTGCCTGTACTGGGAGAGGTTCTGTTAATTTTCTAATAATAGTTTGCATGGCCTCAACATAATTAGTAGCGGATTCACCGAGCTTTTGAAAACGGTAATCTAAGCGTTCTAATAGAACATCATCATTCGCGTAAGCATTAAATTCATTCATGAGTGCGTCGGAAAATTCCTGAAAATCCTCGAAACGGCCTTGGTCCTCGAACCATTCTAATGCTGCACCTCTGCACATTGTTGGTATCCAATGCTTGATAAACAAGTCTTCGGGGCATCCCCGGGAGATGAAAATTTGGCGCGCTTTTACAAGGAACTCTTTCGTGTTTTCGCTAAAACTACCCGAAAACGTGGGGGGTGAAATAGGGGGAGTCCACGAGCTAGGGAGAGGCTGAGGTTGGTCCTCGTGGCGCCCATTGTTAGCTATATTTTCAGGGTTTTGGCGCCCTTCTAACCCTCGGTTTTGAGCGACTACTTGCGCGGACAGCTGCCTTATTTGTTCTTGTAATGCTGCAATAGCCGCTACGTTAGGATCGGGGGCGTTTTCGTTAGGAATGTTGGCTGGTGGGGGATTACATTTTTGCTTTCTAATTTCTCGGGCGTGATTTTGTTCAATTTTAAGAATTTAGTAGCACTCTTCGCAAGAGTAAAATTTTCCCTAAGTTAGGCTGGCAAAGCTCATGACCGTCCTGAGACGATGACATAACCCATGTTATAAGCTTAATTTAAAGCATGCACTTAATTGAACCGAACGTGTACGGGGGAATTTACTAGGTAATAATAATAGGGACCAGTGACACACCATAAAAATACACTCCTAACGTTTTTAACAAAAAATTCTAACCAAAACTTTTAATAAAGCTATCCTACTTAAATCTACAACAAAATAAACTGAACTAAAGCTACACTAATTTCACTAAAAATAACCTACACAATTACGCTACCCACGTAAACTAAACAACACTACGCAAACCACGCAGACTTAAACAAAAATTACGTTAACCACGTAAACATTAAAATATTAGTGCTAGTCTTTAAAATTCAATTTCTTTGTTCCTAATTCATTAAATAACTTAATGGTTACCATCCGTTAATTAATTGGGGAATTTTAGTAGTTCTGATCCCGGACGGACCCCCAAAATGCGACATTTTAGTTACAAGATATGAGAGATAAAAGAAAATGTTGATTTAATTAGTATCTAAATTGGGGTGGTCATTTGTCTAGGGGTATTATTTACTAATTAGTTTAAAATATCGCATTGGTGATAAATAAATAGTTCAAAATAGTTCAAATATGTTGTAGCATAATAATGGGGCTGGTTTCTGGTCCGCGTGAGCTCATAAGTAATAATTGTTTACGATACTGATTTTCTTTGTTCTCCGCACATTCGTTCGCGAACTCTTTAGATCGTTGGGCCACGAGCCGAGAGGTTGATTCCGTTGGACGGGAAAAGGGTTAATAGTCCGGCATCGTGGAAACGGGCTCATCGGGCGGCATTCCTTTGGTTCAATTCAGGTACGGAACATCGTCGAGAGTCCAAGAGCATCCCAGCATAAGAGCGTAAAGGCGAGATAGACCAAGAGCCAGTGGCCTGGACCTTACCTCATAAAGTACAAAAGGTCTGACCATTGGAATGAGTTCAGTTTTGAAGCTCATTAATAGATTTGGCCGTCTTACGCGTCACAGCTGGGGCATTTGAGGGGGGCGGGATCATGTTTGACCCTAATGAGGTATGATTTCATGAATAAAGAAGGTGGCAAATGATAGAACTGGAAATGGCGATTCCAAATATATGAAATCTGACGTCATCAAAAGGGGCCATCAATAAATCAGACGGGGGTTAAAATGGTCGAATGAGGTATGAATTTTTACCTCATGAGGTACATGTATGAATCCGGTGTTGTTTGATAGATCTGGTCGTGCTAAATAACAGAATATAAAATCTGACTGGAAAATACGCGGCTTAGGTTTAATCTGACGGGCTGATTCTTGCGTCAGACTATGACAACTTCGTGCCTCATAAAGCTAGATTCCCACTCGACCGAAAAAATCGGCGCAAATCACGCAGCCTACGTTAGAAATTTTACCTTACGCCGTCGTCCGGCTGTAGACTGTTCACACTACGACTGAATTTTGAGTTTGGCGGTAGATATTTTTGGGTCACGTGACAGATTGGAGTGGTTTCCATAACATTTATTTCGCATTATGAATTGGTATCTCTGTCGCTTAGATCGTACAAGAAAGTATATTTTCTAACCTCCTCCATAAAGACTTCCTTATTAACATCTTACATCAATATACTTCCATAAGATACATTTTTCTTTCTTCGTGGCATTTATGACGTAGTCAGTGGGATAATTTCATTGGCTGAGACACCGGCGTAACGCCGAACACGACCGAAAAATATAACGCAAATTGCGCCCGGCCGAGCGGAAATTCCGTCGGGCTCGGCGTAAAGATTTTTCGGTCGGACCCCTTTCTGCCGGGTCTCCGTCGTGATTTCCGTCGAGTGCGAGTCTAGCTTAAATGTAGCAGGTGATATATTTTAAAACCAGCCCCACTGATGTCAAGTACATTAAACTTAACTTGTTTGAGCGAGTTGCCTCTGTTTCTATCGAGGTAATGTGGTGAAATAATTTTGACCGTGATAAATGAGATGAACTTAAATTGGCATCATTTATAATAGAGCTATTTCAATTCGGGGGTAAGGAGAGTTTTTGAGGCAGGGTTTCGTCAGTCCCCGCCTAGGTGCCTTATTGTGCGCGAAATTTAGCTAAGAGTTCTACAGTGGCCCGCACGAAGGGAGGGTGAAAACCGGCTCCGTTTATTGGCAGGCCCAACTGTGACGTTTCCCCCTTCAACTGATATAGCTGTATGCAGGCACATTTTATTTCAAACTCATTCAATGAAACCTTCTAACGTTAAATTATTATTCAATGCAAATAAAGGTAAAAAAATGTTACATTTTAAAGGTCATCTGGTTCATCATCCGAGTCAGTCTGATAATCAATATATACGGTTTCATCGTCATAGTCACCCTCCCTCCGTGTGGGCCACTGTAAAACTCTATGCTAAATTTCGCGCACAATAAGGCACCTGGGCGGGGACTGCCGAAACCCCGCCTCAAAAACTCTCCTTACCCCCGAATTGAAATAGCTCTATTATAAATGATGCCAATTTAAGTTCATCTCATTTATCACGGACAAAATTATTTCACCACATTACCTCGATAGAAACAGAGGCAACTCGCTCAAACAAGTTAAGTTTAACGTACTTGACATCAGTGGGGCCGGTTTTAAAATATATCACCTGCTACATTTAAGCTAGACTCGCACTCGACGGAAATTACGACGGAGACCCAGCAGAAAGGGGTTCGACCGAAACATCTTTACGCCGAGCCCGACGGAATTTCCGCTCGGCCGGGCGCAAGTTGTGTTCTATTTTTCGGTCGTGTTCGGCGTTACGTCGGTGTCTCAGACAATGGAATTATCCCACTGACTACGTCATAAATTTCAAGAGTGCACGCAAACGCTAGATAGATTGATAGCCGCCATGTATTTTTCTTTTGGTCGGAAACATCCCACGAAGAAAGAAAAATGTATCTAATGGAAGTATATAGAGGTAAGATGTTAATAAGGAAGTCTTTATTGAGGAGGTTAGAAAATATACTTTCTTGTACGATCTAAGCGACAATGGGACAGAGATACCAATTCAGAGTGCGAAATAAATAAACCACTCTAATCTGTCACGTGACCCAAAAATATGTACCGCCAAACTCAAAATTCAGTCGTAGTGTGAACAGCCTGCAGCCGGACGAAGGCGTAAGGTAAAATTTCTACCGTACGCTGCGTGATTTGCGCCGGTTTTTTTCGGTCGAGTGGGAATCTAGCTTTATGAGGCACGAAGTTGTCATAGTCTGACGCAAGAATCAGCCCGTCAGATTAAACCTAAGCCGCGTATTTTCCAGTCAGATTTTATATTCTGTTATTTAGCACGACCAGATCTATCAAACAACACCGGATTCATACATGTACCTCATGAGGTAAGAATTCATACCTCATTCGATCATTTTAACCCCGTCTGATTTATTGATGGCCCCCTTTGATGACGTCAGATTTCATATATTTGGAATCGCCATTTCCAGTTCTATCATTTGCCACCTTCTTTATTCATGTACCTCATGAGGTAAGAAATCATACCTCTTTAGGGTCAAACATGACCCCGCCCCCCTCAAATGCCCCAGCTGTGACGCGTAAGACGGCCGAATCTATTAATGAGCATCAAAACGGAACTTATTCCAATGATCAGACCTTTTGTACTTTATGAGGTAAGATCCAGGCCACTGGCTCTTGGTCTAAGAGAGAGAGCAAGAGAGCGAGCCTCTTGGCCGGGTCTCCTTTTATACCTTTTAGGTCAGATCTACGGGGTTCCATATGTCCAACCAGGACACGGCCTGGTTTTTGCGCGGGGTCCCAAAAGTTCGGGCACGATCCCATCCCGTTCGCGAGAGGCGAGTTTGCCTCGTGCGCGATGGTAAAAACCCGATGACGTAAATATTGGAGGGCTATGCCCTTTCGACCAGAATCAGTAGTCCCATCCAAAAACCAGTATTGGGGGAGTTAAAGCGATAGTGCTACAATGGCTATTTTTAAAGTGCTAGTATTTTAAATTAAAGGGGCAGTAAAATAAAAACTGTTACAATGTCTGTATTTTTAGAGCGCGAAGATTTAACGGATCATGCATAAAAATGTTTGGACTAAGTTTTTTTAAGTACTGGAAACGCATATATTTCTTAATCTTTATTATAATAATTATCAAAAAGGGAACATTTAAAATAATTATTAAAAAAGAATATGTATAATAGAAAGTTAAAGTCATATTAATACTTCTAGAAAGTCAAAAATCATATTATTATTATTATTTGAAAGTCTCTATTTTGCGAAACTATATTTGACAACTAAAATAGTTGGTGAATGCAATCGTTAAGTTGTCAATGGTTCTTTTAATCGTTATTGAACTAATTACTAAGTTCTACACCCTGGCAAGTTGCAAATATTGCTCAACAGATGGCACCATCAGATGGTCAATTAAAAATATTTTCAATCAATACTCGCGTAGCCAGTCCCAGATTTATGGCGAAGACTTTCAGTAAAATAGTCGCTCTAGGTATCATGTGTATTTAAACTTTCGCCCAAGCAAAGAAAATTATTAAACTCATTTAATTAAAAAATCATGATCATAAAAGCCCCACTGAGCTTTTTATTAAATTATTAAACCCTATATTTCTTAAAAGCGGATTCTCCTAATACCAATCGCTATCCAATTTCTTATTTAAAGACTTTCAACATACATATCCGTACAGGGGTGGAAGCGGTCGCTTTTCTCATAACACGCTGTGTGACCATGAAAGCAGTTTTAAAATTCTCTTTAATTTCCAAAAAATAAAATGTTTCGCTTTAAAGTAATACCACGGTGTTTTAACATTCTAATGGCAATTGTAACACCTTGGTTTTGAAAGAAATTTTGCGGTTTCTAAAAAAAGCCACAATGCAAAAGAAAAGTAAATAAATTTGCCTTTTTGGAGTTTACAGTATAATTGTAATAATAGTGCTCAAACACAGGATTTCTCAAATGCATCCAAAAAAAACAGAGTTGCTGTGAAAGAATGGGTCAAAACTGCCCAACAGCGGGTGAGCCGTGCGAATGAGATTGGGTGATATGGGGGGACACCTACCCGGCTTTCCAATTTGTATTCGTTTTCATTTTAATTTTTAATTTTAAGAATTTAAACTTTTTTTCCTCTCCATGTGACGCTTGCATTGGACGTTTCTGTGTGTCTGTAAACTCAGTTTCACATTCGCAGCAAATGTGGTCGCAATTTCCGCACCGCGTTATCAATTAACCCAAATTCGGAAAGTTTCGATTTCATTATGTTATATATCACACATTAGCATTATGATTTCTTCGGCTCGTAACACGCCAAATTTTGTTATCGTCTATCCCACGTACACATTGACTTCTAGAAACGCCACCTCGTACAATGTTCATCCTTATATTCCATAAGAAACAAATTATGACGAAAATTATACTTATAACTTTCAATTAAATACTTCTGTTCACACTAACCTCTTGCTACCCACATTCTTACCAATTTATTTCAATTCAAAAAAAAAACTTATTGTCCCTTGGCTGGTTATTTCCCTCTGGTGAACCCCACAGTTCACGAGCCCCCGTGGCTTTCTCGCTATTTCGCGTACGTAAAACTCACGCCTGCATGGTCATTGTTCGCGTACGAAAATAAACTTGCACATGCATGAAAGGTAGTTCACGGTCACGAGCCTCTCTACGTTACGAAGATACGAACCCTTTGAGAGAACCAATTATCAGTGAGCTTTTTCGCTAAGCCAATTATCAACGAGCTTTTTGTAATAAGCCAATGAGAAAGCTTTATGTGGTACAAGACCGAATTTCAAGTCGGTCTGAATCTATAAAAGGCCAGGACGAACAATAGACTTGAGTCTTCAGTATTCTATATTTCTGACCTAGTGGCTAGCCCAGTCCGATCGCAGCCCGCTAAAAAGGAAGCCCCAGAGAAGTTAACTCCTGGATGAACGACTAAGTTGCTAACTTATGCCCGGTTAAATTACCCGCGAAAAGTGAAAGTCTTAATTCGTGCCAAGTATCCTGCTGCCATGATATGGCGTAGAAGTCCTGGACCTTGATATCTATCCTGCCGCCAAACTATGCCGTAGAAGTTCATCAGTTCTCCCGCCAAAAGCGTGTACCGCCCGATGTCTATCGGAACCTACCACGTTACCATGAAACGTGTTGCCGGACCATCACCGATTTATAGTGCCATCGTAAAACAATAGAAGTTCATCAGTCCACGTAATTAACGGAACTCAAAATGAGCTAAACGCGAACTTCAATATAAACCGTGAGCCACGAAACTTTGCAAGTATCAATAAGGGTTAACCAGCCTTAAGTTAAGTTTAGAATTAAGTAAACCAATTCTTGCCATTAATATTTGAAGTGTTAAACCTCTTATGAGGTCATGATTAATTTAGCATTGATTAATAAATATATTTCCAAGGTTTAATCATGTTCCCGTTTATTTCATTTACCAATGCTGACATACTTATTCAAAATACAATTCCCTAGACAACCGTACCAAATTTAATATGTTATATCATATAGCCCCTGATTATTAATTATCATCATATAAAAAGAAGTTAAAAGTTGTCGCAAAATCTGTTACATTATCTTCTACTCCATTACCATCGTTAAAAAATTTTACTCTGTGAATATCTAGGATTTCGATAAACGTCCTGGCTTTCAATGGCTGCTGGCCCATTGGGCCGAGTCCCATTAGACCAAATACTGCCAAAATGAGACTATCCCGTTTATTTCAACATCGACCAGAAGTGGTAATTATTAAATTAAAAATACGGTAAAACAGTCTGTAATAACCAGACTAGCTTAGGGTCTTGGTAGTCTGTCGTCTTTCCCCTGTGGATGGTACAAGAGAAACAAGTGTTGATCGAAATGCATTAAGGCATTAGCTCTGTGATTGAAAATACACAGGCGAAGTCATGGGTTTGTAGTAGCTTTCGTGGCTTTGAATAGGCGAAAAACCACTAAGAAAAGATTCTCTTCCAGACCTTGATGGTACTGGGAAAGAAATAATATTTTCATCTTCAAAGAGTTCACACACCCTCAATTTGTGTTTAAATTTGATGGACAGCTGTATCGAAGCAAGATTATTGGAACGTCTATCTATAGTTGAAAAATTTTCGTTAAAGTATTGTGTTTCTTGGGTTTTGCGTGGTGGGATTGGTATTACGAAAAGCGGATAAGGCTTTATTTGAACCTTTATTATATATTTTAGAAAACGTGATACTTGTTGATGAGAAGGAATAGAGGCAATTTAAAATCTAGTTTGGAAATATAATAGGTTTTTGAAACGGTCGTTAGCTAGAATAATTAAACTCAGAAATGAGTTCGGATACGAGTTGCTAGTTTAGTCATGAATAAAATAATTTTTCCCGTGAATAGTGATTTTAGAAGCTGGCTTCTGCGCAGACTTATAGAGAAATAAGAAAACTAGACTTAATAGCACGAAACTAGAAAATAGTCGTGAGAGAAGAGCTCTCTCAAAATTTCATAATTTAAATAGCGTGATGTACGACATCATATATTCTGATTGCTGTTTCTTCCCCTCTTTACGTGTAATTTAACCTCAACAATTCGAGTTCCAGTTTGGTATTGGGATTTTAGACAGTTGATTATAACAGTATCTAGCACCGTGATTGCCAAAACTAGAAAATGATGACTCCATGTAGAACTGTTCTATAAAATCCTTTGTTCGATTTGTGTTTAGAGATGAATTACGCGTAAATAGGTCGAAGTTTGCACTTTATATTTAAAGATATTCTCACGCAGGCGTGGCTCGAGAGTGTAATGTTAACTAGCTCTCCGTGTTTTTCACGCGACCTCGTTTTTGATGTGGAAAAAAATCCAAAGTGATTAATCCAGCACTAATTAGCACATTTCACTTGGTGAAACATGAATGAAACAGTGTATAATATTACTGTACAATGGCCGGAAGAAAAGGTAAGTTAAGCGTATCCGAAACTGAAAGTTTTAAACAGCCCAAAATGTTTGGTTTAATCGGGTGTTTCGTTTCTAGCTTCTAAATTACATAATAAAAACTTTTAAAAGAGCAGAAATGACGATTTTATTGTTTTCGGTTCAGTTAAAACCGCCTCTAAGTCTGACAATAATAGTTAATAAAGAATAATAGCTACGCATTTATGCATATATTTATTGTAAGATTCCCAGTAAGTGTTAGAAACAGGAAACAGGTATTAAAGTCAGTGTCAAGTCCATAAGGTAGATAAGCCAATTACCTCATTCGAGGTAGGTTTCAAGTGCTTCGGCTGATGTAATTTTGTTGTTTTTCAACTTGTTTATAAACTAACCTACCGGAAATTTTATCCACATATTAAGAATCCTGATTTAATTCTGTTTATCAAAACAGTTAACGAACAACACAGAAAGATATATCTAATCAAAAAAGCACCCAATAAATACTCCTAATGAAAGTCCAATAATCAAGCCGAAACTAGTCGAGCTATTTTAATAAAAATATTAAAAACCTTGCGCACTTGAGAAAACCGTTTCTATTTTAAATTATTTAAACCATTTTGAAATTTACCTGCAAAAAATGAACCAGAACTCTATGGCTTTATTTGGATATTCGCTGCAGTTTTTTTTTTCAATAAAATTGCCGACATCAAAATTAAGTATTTTGTTTTAATGGAGCCTGGTTTCAGTTGTAGAGTTAATGCACTTCAGTAAAAGCTGTATTTTAAGATTAAAAACTTTTTCTAGAAACCCTGGGATTATCCTTACGATTCCGCACTTCGAGTTTGGTATTTCATTTTTGAACACACGAAACGTCTCAGGTAAAGTAGACCCGCAGAGCGAATGAAGGAGGAATACATGTCTTAGCTATGGACCCAAAGGAAGGCGTAATCTTAACAGTTTTTCTTGAGCACCAGAGGAAACCGATTACTTTTTAATCATATTTTGATTTCATTGTTATTTTCCAAATGTCAGTTAAATATTATTGCTTCAGCCTATTTTCACTGTAGTGGGGAAGGTTTTAAGAGTTAACCCATGGAACCTTCCACTCAAAAGACCTTGAATAGTTCTTGTTGGTGGCTTTGTGGTGACACGAACCCTCAGGGTCTTTTACTAACCCCCTTTTGGCCAAATGAACCTGTCTTTCTTTACCTGGCAAAAACTTGTATTCTGAAAATACCGCTCTTACAAATGGTCTAGTATTATGTTAAGAACCTTCATATTTAAGAATTGTGTAAATAATTGCACTGTGCGTATTAGAGCCGCCACATAGTCGCCAGATTTTTGCATTGGTTTAAGTGTTTGCAACCCCATCTCAATGCGGTCAAAAGTACTTTTCCCTCGTTCGCGAGCATATGGCTCGGGGCCACTCCTTCATACGCTCAGGGTATCTCTAGGAAAGCGCATTCCTAATTGTGTTCAATATTAAAGGTTCACCCCTACTATGGACTCGGATGAATGGCTTCGAAATGTAAGTAAGATATTCAAAATGAGCGCAAAAATATAGAAAAATGTTTGTAATAAAAATATCTCCGTTTCGATGAGTTTGACCACTTTTTGTACGAATTCTACAGTTTCACTCCCTAGAAGAGAGATTTCACAAGAAATCGTTTACTTTATTTTGTCCGCGTGCTTATGAATATCTGGACTATTGACGACCTTGTTACGCTTGAACAGATGTCTTTTTTGAAAATGTGTTATTGAGTAGAAAAAGAAGTAGGCTTCAAGTTATGGTGTAACAACAAGAAGCCGTTTGGCTAGACTAATACCCTATGGTATGAATCAAAACCTCTTTGTAAAAGATTCTTAAACGAGGTACAGAATTGCTAGAGCATTAATAGATTAGCTATAGTCTACTTTTGCTGTATATACTTATTTTTCCGTTTTCTCTGACTGGAGAAGTATGCTTTTGAGAAATGTTTTTGGCCCAAACTTGAAACCAAGCATTTTTTTCTGTACCATGACAACTCCTAAACGTCTCGTTTCTGTACCCAGAGATCCGTCTTTTTTGGCGCCTTGGTTATCAATTGTTACATGGTTACGTGAAAACTTCAAAAAAGGATAAGCCTTTAATAGAATATTTAAGGTTATAGATATCTCGAACGACGACTACTTTTCACCATCCGCCGAGGCTGGGGGGGGATTTGAGTTGAGGCAAGGAACTTCTGGGAGAGTTTTACCGGGTATAACTAGCGTGAGATTTTCCAGAAAAGCAGAACCCGAAATGTCGAGCGCGGTTCTAAAAAATAGCGGCATGGTTTAAAACGTGCCATTTTAGAAAAAGTTGATGTAGTTTTGGGAAATAGCTCTGTTAAATTACAGGTTTGAACAAATCTTAGCCCTGTAGTAGGCTTACCTAATAAGTACTGCAAATAGATCATCATGCCCTTATCTCACCTAATTTTTTCCATTTTAAACCTACTGAACTTAGAATATCCATATCTATCCTAAGGCTTACCTGACCTACATTATCGAAGCTAAAATAACGTAGCCTAACCTTACCTTATAACCGAACCAAACTGTTCGATACCGATCTCTCGCAAAAGTGAAAATTCTTAACCCTCTACGACCAAGCCCTAAAACCTGTAACAATGACAGGCAGAGAACGGGTTTTCGCGGGAACTCTTGTACCCGTACCTGTCCCTTTTGTTAATTTTTTCTATCACATATTTTCGTCAGTCGCGAATTCCACTCCCTTAATAGAAGTTCGCTCGGCTCATACAAGCAAATTAGTTTTTGATTTTACAATACTTGTTTTCAAATTCTTACATTGATTAAAAGTTCGTTTTGTTTACTTCAACTGCGTATTAATTTCTCACGACACCGAACATATTTTGGTCCGTCGAGCCGGATCTGTTCGCAATTAACAGAATTATCCAAAAATCAATCAACATATTCGAGGTGAACCGGCAAATTTTCGGAAAATCGTGAAAACTGTGCGTGTTAAATGAACAATCAACGTCAACTTTAACTCTAGAATTATGGATGCATTGCGGCACAAAAGAAGGGCAATCAAAGGCCAAATTACGCGATTGGAAACAATTGTTAGTGGACATGCTTCTCAACCATGGGGTGAAGCAGGACTAAAATTATACGTGAACAAAAGTGAACAGTTAATATTGGATTTGCGTCATTTACAACAAAATATAATCACTACGTGCCTTCCAGCTGATTTTCAACCTAAAGAAGCAGAATATAACGCTTTAATCCAACGACTCGAAACGGTAAACATATTTTTTGCTTCTGAGTTAAGTCAAACGCAAACAGCCTCAGCAGCGGCCTCCAGTACTACCGCTCAAACAAGCGCGCCAAGTGCCGATATTAGACTGCAAAAACTAGATTTACCGACATTTGGAGGTAACTATGTAGACTGGTTATCATTCCGCACTAACAGACGAAGCCGCTCTGTTAATAAAATCCATCCCCACTACGGATGCAAATTACCCAGAAGCGTGGGATATTCTTTTGAATCGATACAATAATACGCGTGAATTAATCGATGCTCAACTAAAGCGCTTATTTACACAGCTTCGAGTCAATCAAGAATCATCTTCGGAACTCCGAAAGCTACTCGATACAACTTCAGAATGTATCCGCTCTCTAAAGGTGCTGAACGAACCAGTTCAACATTGGGACTCAATTCTCGTCTTTATTGTAAAGGAAAGACTAGATCCAGAATCAAGACGTCAGTCTGAGCTTTCACTAAGCCGTACAACCGCACCAACCTTTGACGACCTCCGAACCTTCCTCGAACAACGTTCTCGAGCGATGGCGGCGGCTCAAGAAAGCAGTGTCAAAGCAAAACCACAGTCTCACGCTAAAAGATCAGCACTAACCCATGTAGGGACCACTAGAGCAAACTGTCCCATATGTAAAGCAGAGCATAGCATTTACAAATGCTCAACTTTTGCCAAAGTGTCAGTCAACGAACGTTGGGACCTAGTAAAAAAGAAATCCTTGTGTTTCAATTGCTTGCGGCGTGACCACTCAAGTCCAGATTGCAAATCAGGTCACTGCAATTTATGTACCAGCAGACATAATACGTTGCTTCACGCAGAAACAAAAACGGAAGCGAAAACTGATGCACACATCGAACCCGAAGTTATTTCCCATATCTCAAGGGGAGAAAAGAGTAACTCTCAAGTTCTTCTGTCAACCGCAATGGTTCTGGTCAAGGACTTCAAAGAAGTATTTCATCCAGCTAGAGCTTTGCTGGATTCAGCCTCAGAGGCAAGCTTCATCACTGAAAAATGAGCCAAACGATTGCAAATAACGATAACAAACATTGACGTTTCAATTGGGGGCATTGGAGCTTCAGTCCGAGGGTCATCTCGCGGAATAGTTGAATTAGAACTTTCTTCTACTCGGGAAAAAAAGGCTTTACTAAAAGTAGAGGCGTTAGTACTAAAGAAGCTAACGAAGAACATTCCAAGCATGGAAGTGGATCCTAGCTCCTTTATTCATTTCAAGGGACTTCAGTTAGCCGATCCCCAATTCTACACTCCCCAGGAGGTGGATATCTTACTGGGTGCAGACGTGTACTTAGACATAATTATCGATGGACAGTGCAAGGGTCCAAGCAACATGCCAAGCGCTGTCAATAGTATATTCGGATGGACTATTTCTGGCCCATTCAAAACTGACAATCCTAGACCAGAAATACAAATTCATCACTGCACAATTGACGAACAAGTCAGAACATTCTGGGAATTAGAAGAGCTGCCCACACGAAAGGTACTGCTCCCCGAAGAAAAACAATGCGAGATACATTTCTCTGAAACTCATTATCGGGATGAAACTGGAAGATACATGGTTCGACTTCCTTTCAAGGCCGAACCCAACACCCTAGGGGAGTCTTGGAAGATAGCCATGCGTCGCTTTCATCACGTAGAACGTCGATTACAAAGCAATCCAAGGGCTTACGAAGCCTACAAGAACTTTATGAATGAATACGTCCAGCTGGGTCACATGCAACTCATGGATGTCGAATCAGCAGCACACAACTACTATTCACCTCATTTCGCAGTTCAAAATGAGAAAAGTAGCTCAACTAAAACACGGGTCGTATTCGATGCGTCAGCCAAATCATCAAATGGCATATCTCTCAATGATATTTTATTAGTCGGTCCCAAACTACAAGACGACCTAGTAAACATCCTTATTCGCTTCCGCGTTCACGCTATTGCAATGAAAGCTGATATTGCTAAAATGTACCGCCAAATATGGGTCCATCCCGAAGAACACAAACTTCCAAAGAATAGTCTGGCGGCCAAGTCCAACTGAACCTTTGCAAGACTATAAACTCTTAACGGTTACTTACGGTACAGGATCAGCTTCGTATCTTGCCACTAATGTTCTTCAACAGCTAGCTCTTCTGGTCAAAGAAAGCTTTCCTAGAGCGTCAGAAAAACTAGCAAAAGACTTTTCGAAGGATGATTTGCTCTCGGGCGCCAACAACATCGAAGAAGCGTTGCAAATACAAAAGGAATTGTTGAACGCTGCAGCCAGCGCGGGATTTGATATTCGAAAATGGGTATCAAATGAACCAGCTCTACTCGAATCCATTTCTCCTGACAAACAAGAAATTCCAATACCAATATTGTTTGACAACAAGGCTTCAGTTACCACACTAGGTTTGCCTTGGACACCGGGGACAGATGACTTCTCATATGTAGTCACGTCACCATCATATCGCAGTACCATCACCAAAAGAACGGTCCTATCCGATACTGCAAAAATCTTTGATCCTTTGGGATTACTTTCTCCAGTCATCTAACGAGCAAAGATATTTATCCAAGATCTTTGGAAACAGCAACAAGACTGAGATGACCCGTTACCAGAGTCGTTCGTCTATCGTTGGCAAACTTTCCGCAACGATTTGCCATCTATTGAAACGATACGGATACCTCGCTATGTATCTCAAAGAGAGCTGAAGAGCCGCAGTCTACAGGGATTTTGTGATGCTTCGGAGAAAGGATTCGCCGCAGCTGTATACATGCAAACTCTGAGTTCGTCTGGCGAGATAAGAGTGGAACTTATCGCATCAAAAACAAAAGTCGCTCCGACAAAAACTGTAAACGTACAGAGGCTCGAACTCTGCGCCGCCCTTTTACTCGCGAGATTGGTAAAATTGATCCAAGAGGCACTTCCAAGTACAACAGACATTGTTACAATTGTTTGCTGGTCAGATTCAAACAACGTTCTCTCATGGCTAAGAGCACCTCCACACAGATGGAAAACTTTTGTCGCCAATCGTGTCGCCGAAGTTCAAGAAACCCTTCCAAACGCACAATGGTGACACGTGGCTGGCAACGCAAATCCAGCTGATTGCGCATCGAGGGGAATGTCAGCCCGAGGGCAATTTTTCTCTATGGTGGCATGGGCCAGAATGGCTTTCGCATGATACTTCAAGGGAACCTGAACAGCAGATGGAAGAATCCGAATACTGTCTCGTTGAGGAAAGAATTGTCAAGGTCTACATGGCTAGATACCAATCCGAAGGCACATTACTCTTTCCCTATTCTTCTCTAAGAACACTAATCCGAGTCACAGCCATAATCTTCAGGATGATATACAATTTCAAACAACCAAGAAAAGATGCTTGGACAAAGGGGCCATTGTCAGCCAAAGAATTGGATGATGCACTTTATCACTGGGTCAAGGTAGTACAGTCCGAACACTACCCCAAGGAGATTAATCAGCTGAAAGGGAATTCCCATTTCACCAAAAAGCAAACTGTTGCCACTCCAACCGTTCGTGGGTCGACATGGCGTCCTAAGAGTTGGTGGTCGTTTGCGAAACGCGAATTTACCCTTGAGCCAGACATATCCAGCAATTATTCCGCGAAAAAGTCGTTTAATGGATCTCCTAATAAACTATGAGCACACGAAAAGCTTCCATGGTGGATCACAACTTATCGTAGCAAACCTTCAACAGAGGTTTTGGATCATTGGCATCAGGGATGCAGTAAGATATCAAATGAAGAAATGCATTCGCTACACTCGTCAAAAAGCTATGACTGTCCAACAAATGATGGGCGATTTACCCTCAGCGAAAGTAAATAAAGCCAGATCATTCCTGCAATGTGAGGTGGACTACGCTGGACCATTTCTTCTTCGCGTCATAAAGGGCCGCATACACAAGATGTACAAGGCTTATCTAGCTGTGTTCGTTTGTTTCACGACTCGAGCCATGCACTTAGAACTTGTAAGTGATATGACCACAGCAGCATTCTTGGCCGCACTCAAACGCTTTGTCGCTCGAAGAGGAAAATGCCAGAGCATGTACAGCGACTGTGGAACAAATTTCATAGGAGCTGATCGAGAAATGCGTGAGTTTTTGAAAGTCATCGCAAAAACGCCACACCAGAAACCAAGTCTTAGGGTGGCTAGCCGACGAAGGAATATCATGGCATTTTAACCCGCCAGCAGCACCACATATGGGAGGCTTATGGGAAGCTCGCGTAAAATCCGTGAAATAATATCTGAAGAGAGTAGTTGGCAACGCAAATTTAACTTACGAAGAAATGCAAACTCTCCTTTGTCAAATCGAAGCTTGCTTAAACTCCCGTCCTTTAACAGCCATAAGCACCGATCCCAACGACCTCACTGCTTTAACACCTGGACATTTTTTAATTGGAGGACCCATAACTGCTATTCCTGAACCTGATCTAACCGGGGAAAAGATCAATCGCCTCTCCAGGTGGCAACTAAGCCAACAATTGCTCCAGCACTTCTGGTGAAGGTGGCGCAATGAATATCTATCTCGTCTTCAGCAAAGACCAAAATGGGCAGCAGCCAAAGCTAACTTAGCAGTTGGGGATCTAGTATTACTCAAAGATGAGGATCAACCTCCCACCAAATGGAGAATGGCACGACTCTTCAACTGCATCCAGGAGCAGATGGTTTGGTGAGAGTGGTCACAGTAAAGACGGCAACAGAAAAAGAATTAACAAGTCCCGTCGTCAAGGTTTGCAAACTACCGTTGGACTAATTACACTTTCTATTGAAATGAATATTTCAAGGTAGGCGGAATGTTCGATACCGATCTCTCGCAAAAGTAAAAATTCTTAACCCTACGACCAAGCCCTAAAACCTGTAAAAATGACAGGCAGAGAACGGGTTTTCGCGGGGACTCTTGTACCCGTACCTGTCCCTTTTGTTAATTTTTTCTATCACATATTTTCGTCAGTCGCGAATTCCACTCCCTTAAAAGAAATTCGCTCGGCTCATACAAGCAAAATAGTTTTTGATTTTACAATACTTGTTTTCAAATTCTTACATTGATTAAAAGTTCTTTTTGTTTACTTCAACTGCGCATTAATTTCTCACGACACCGAACACAAACATTATCATAAAAGACATCCTGGTTGTACAGCTCTTTAGGGAACTTCTGTAAAAGTACACCGCGTTTACGAGAATCTCTGTAAAGGGAACTACTGTTACGGGTAAACTGCATGCGTTAATTCTTTTGTTCAATTCTTCAATTTCAGAATGATTCCATTAATATGGAGCCTTAACCTTGCATGAGGGAAACCGATTTTGGATATGCTCAGATGGTTGAGATGGGATTTACTCCAATCTGCACAGTTCCATTCATGTACACATATCGAATAATGCTATCTGCAAAAAATCTGACCTTCATCGCTGCTCCAATGGGAGCCTTCGACGATCTAAAATCCATTTCGAATGGAGTAAGGAAAAGTTCTTTCATTACTCTTAGTATAATTAAGGCAAATTAATTGGATTTGCTTTATTCAAGCATAAGTCACAGCATGTTCGATGCTCTAAACAAATTAAAATTCGTAAAATTGGAAAAAAAAATAAATAACACTAATGGTATTTGCCTCACCTGAGTCCCAGCGTTGAGCCCCGTGAAATCAGACTAGCTTACCAAAGATATATTTTTATAAATAGAATAGCTCAAACCTAATAATGAATACTCTCAAGGTTTTGAATTTTAAAACCAAATGATAATGCAAGTTTTATTCTGGGAAAATACCGACTACATAGCAGCAGCCTCTATATTCTCTTTTAACTCTTCCCTAACCGTTTACGCCTTGACATAGACAGGGGCTCGCTGCGGCGCTGCCTTTCTTAAATTTTACCCCAAAAAATTTGTGCAAAAATTTAGGCGGTAGCGTTAGCAAAGCTAGACTTGCACTGGAAACGACCAAATATATTTGCATATTACCGTTATATTCTTATGTTTTTACTCGTGTATTTTTACTCCATACCTTTTTCAGATATGGTTCGGGTTAGTTTGCGTCATTGGCGTACTGGTGGTGATTGACATACTGCACATGATGGTGATGGGAACTCGAAAATCAGTCATAGCACTTGCCTCACAAAAATGCATACAATACTTTGGAGCCATTTTGGGAAAAGGTAATGGAAGACTCGTATTTGTTTATCACTTCATCTTTCGAAAGCTCTTAAAAAATCAGGATCGAGGTTTTCAACTCATCACAGTCAAACGGCTTACGTAATTTTAGCTACCCAATAATTTCAAATAGAAAAGTTTTAATTTATCAAATTAAATTTTTCAGAGATAAGGTTATACTTAAAGCAAACATTATTCAAAATTAGACACTTGTATCAAGCAAGCATCAATTAAAATTTTTATAAAGATACCATTCTTTTTTTTGAACCACAAATACAGTTTTTATTTAAGGGAATGAGAAGCTTAGTTTGGAAAACCTCTGATTTATATAGCAAAAGATATAATTAATTTCTGTGAATTCAAAAATATCAAGCTTTTAATTCTCCGATTTCTGGTTATTTGGCCGCAATATGCATTTGAAAATGCTTAATTTGAAATCCTCTTTTCAACCCTTACAAAAATCTTCTTTAGAACTCTTTAGAAAATTCCTTGGGAAATTTCTTTAGAAATCCTTAAGGTTTTTTTTTGGGAAATTGGGGAATATTGGCATCTTTTTCTTTGTAAAATGCTTTGGAAATATCTTTGGAATTTTCATGGGAGATATCTTTGGAATTTTCATGGGAGATATCTTTGGAATTTTCTTCGGAAATATCTTTGGAATGTTTTAGGGAAATATCTTTAGAATTTTTTCGGAAATATGTTATTAATTTTCTTGGGAAATATCTTTGGAATGTTTTAGGGAAATATCTTTAGAATTTTTTCGGAAATATGTTATTAATTTTCTTGGGACATATCTTTGGAATATTCTTGTGAAATATAGGGAAGATTATGAGGCAAATTAATTTAGCCTTCTAGAAACGAGGATAGTTCTCACATGCAGAACCATATCCCAATGCAGGGAGTGCAGTTCTTATATGCTGAATAACACCACTTTTATCGCGGGAAGTTCTCGCATGTAGTGCGATACTGCTTATAAAGTCTGACATTTAATCGTCTTAAATACGGCAGAAAGTTTTAACCTTGTGCAACTGTATGCGGTACTAAGTGGGTTTTGGAGGCTTCAATGGCCAAGCAGTAGATACAGATGTTGTTGTTAAGTTTTATAATGTATTTTCACTGAGAGTTTTTTGAGTACCAGAAACGCGTTTAACCTAGTTTTATCTACAATATTTATCTGGGACTCTAATTACGCTCGAAATAAAGATAAAACATGTTACAAAAGAATTAATTTTAGGTCAGTTTTACTTTTCAAAAGCGAAAGTTTCAACTGCCAGTTTATACTCCCAGTAAATCTAAACATCACGATTTTAATTACGCGTATTTTACTTTTAATTTAATTTATCCTTTGCATAAACACCTCACGGATTATTAAAGGCAAAAAACCAAACTGGGTAAATACGATAGATCATTACGCTCAGTGTATTCGGTGTGCCCGGCTGAACTTTAGACACTGAATATGCGTAATCTTTAAAGCCCTGCCCTTGACAGTGCTAAAATGATCAAACTTAGTTTTTTCTTAGCGTTTTCCGGGAGTAAAGGTAATGCGTTCAGGGTTGGCGGTGGTTTAGGCGCTAAAATGATGATATATTTATATTAAAATATATGCTCAAAAACTACGTGGTTTAAAATTATTAGGTGGTATCATTTAAATTACTACTAAAGCAATTGTCATTTTTCTCGGTTTATATAATAAGGAAAACATACTGAGAGTGAGCTTAATTTTTGCTCTTGTAGGGTTCGATATTTCTTCGTCACAAGCCATTCGCTTCAGCGTTGGACCTTTCATCTTGATAATTGTCATTATCGTCAATTTGTTCAACGGAGTCTTGAAAGCCAACTACTCATCTCAGAAAAGAGAAAATATCAACAGTGTAACCGATGCCTTGAGATTATCTGAGGACATCCCGATTTATTTAAATCTTGGACCTATAATTGATAATAAAGTTTGTCGACGGGTAAGGATTTTATACTTTTTTCAAAGAAGATTTTTAGAATCAGTCAAAGTAATATTCGAATCATTTCAGACTGAAACTGCAATGAAAATGCTCTGTGGCAAACTGTGGCGGCAAGGAAACACATCTCCTAATTTCGAAAAACTATCTAGAGGAAAGGAAATTTGGTTTGCGGATATATCTCTGTTTCAGATGTCGTCCGTTTTCTCAGAAATTGATAACAAACCCACTCTTCTGGATCTTTACCTTGGTTCTAAGAAGTACTTCGATAAACCGATGGTTTTTCACGCAAAATGGCCAATGAATCCTGAAGCTCTGAAGTATATAAACCGAAGGTTGGTTTCCTTACTATCATAGTTCAGTAATACTCTGCGTGCTAATGTTTTTCATTCAGAACATTTAAAAATCGCACAAACTGTTATCCCGTCTAATAACGGTTTCAATTAGTAGAACTTTATTAAAGACTAGCAACAAAGGTGTTGCCAGTTGGGACGTTTTTATTTCTTTTCTGATCGCCATTTTAAACGATGACGACAAATCGAACTTAGGCCCGTTGATAGGAAGGGTGTAACACGTAAAATCATTACCCGAAATAGGAACCGCTGTTCTGAAAAACAGCGGTGTAGTTCAAAAGTTCTCTTTTTGAAAGAGCGGTTGCGATTTTAGCCAATAGCGGTTTTTACCTACAATTTTGAACCATTCTTAATACTACGGTTTTTTTAAGTAAAAAATCATAGCCTATCAAGTGCACCGAAACCTAAAATTGCTTATAAAGTAGAAAGAAACCTAAAATTACCTATAAAAAACCTCTCCTCACCTATCAAGTAACCTAACCTTACAAATCAAGATAAACCTGGTTCAACGTAACTTAATACTATTGGGGTTTAAAATAACCAAACTTAACCTAACCTAATACTATTAGGGTTTCAATTAACAAAATTTAACCTGATTTAATTATTCTTACTGACCTGGTACTATTTAATTTCAAATAACGCAACATAAACCATCCTAAATGACAATTGTTTTTCAAACCCTGGTTGTAGTGCTCTCAAGGGAGTTGCTGCAACCTTCAGGTTTACGAGAAGCGCTGTACAGGGACCTATCGTTATGGGTAAACGGAATTTTGAGGAAAGAGGTTTTTAGGGAAGCGCGGTTATGAGAACCTCTATCATAGGATCCGCTCATACGAGAACCGCTCATATGAGAGTTTCTTCACAGAATAAAGGGATCATGTGTACTAATTACTAGAGAAATCGGTTGAAATGAGCTTACGTTATTCAAAACCGAAAGGTTTTTCCATCTGTGACCACCAAGATGGCGAAGGATTGGAATAATCATTGTTTATAAGAGTAACTTCCTTGCCTATTTCTGTCTCCTAAAGCGATTTTGGGCTCAGCGTTGATTATCAAGAAGTCAGTTTAAATCTATATAGGGTTAGTCCCCCTATTATCGGACACATTTTAAAAAATTAAGGTTAAATGTAAGGAAATCACAGAAAACCTTTGAAAAGTTTATGAAATAAATATTTTGAACGTTTCTGCACCTAATGGTATAGAAATAATTCCAAAAGAACGATGTAATGTTGTCCCAATCATGGATTTTATTCGGCAAGTATCGTACCCTATTATCGGCTATTTGGATGTTGATTCGGACACCCATGTTCCATTTATCGGACGCCTATACATCCAACTCGGACACTGGGATCTCAGAATCGGACAGTGGGTCTTTGTAGCCCGGACACTGGGATCTCAGTATCGGACAGTGGGTCTTTGTAGCCCGGACACTGGGATCTCAGAATCGGACAGTGGGTCTTCGCTATCGGACACTGGGATCTCAGAATCGGACAGTGGGTCTTCGCTATCGGACACTGGGATCTCAGAATCGGACAGTGGGTCTTCGTTATCGGACATTTGGATCTCTGTATCGGACAATGGTTCCTCAATTGGAATACCAATTTTTTTTTAAATATAAAAGACAAGTGCAAATTGCTACTTCTCTGACACTTCTGGATCCATTCTGAACATCACTAACCGCTTTAAGCATTAAATATTTACAATCCCTCTCTTATTTGTCTTTAAAACGTGTTTGAAAGCTGTCCGATAATAGGTTTTCTACATTAGCTACGATTCGCGTTTTATTTTCATGTAAAGAAACCTAGAACTAACTGTTAAAGTAGCAATTTATAGAAAAAGATTCGGGCTTTACAGCCATACACATAACTTATAGTTGGCTTCTATTTATATACCTCAAAACACGATTTAAAAATGGGGGAAGAATTTTTCCGGCCCCTCAATTAGTTTTAATTAATCAAAAAAATTGGATATCTGGTTCGTTCGCGCTTTCCTCCTCTGACATCGCGCCACTTCTCTGTTTTTACATGCAACATACAGATTTCGACACCCTCTTTAAAACTAGGTAACTTACAGTGTTCCTTTTTTCCCCGGCAGTTTTATAAACAACTTTTTAAAAATGTGTCCGATAATAGGAGCGTCTGATAATAGGGGGACTAACCATAAACAGAACTAAATAATTGGGAGAGGCTACGCAAGACGACTTATTTAATACGCCTACTAGCTGTTACCCTCGACTTTGTTCGCGTAAATTTAATAGAGTTTCAAACAACGAAACTTGAATCGTAAACGCAATGCAAAAGAAATTGAACGGCGCTCAAAGATCAGATATTACGCTCACTCGGATTCCACGCTTCTGATTAGAAAACTTTAATTATGACCTATTCGTGATTACAGAATGCGGGCTTTCTTCGAAACTGGCCAATTGACAACGTGGCTACGCTCCCTCAAGAGAGACTACCACATCGTATTGGACCATTCAGAGGCTGAGAATGAAGTACATGTACTCAGGTTCAAGGACATTGCAGCCAAGTTGGCAATGTGGGCGGCAATGCTTGGAGTCGCTTCTTTCGTCTTCACCATGGAGATGCTGACAATTTTCATGTTTCGTTAAACACTGATGATGATGGGAACATTATAAGAATGTAACCAGGTAGTAAAGGGTTTTTAAGACAGCTGATCAAATCCAAAAAGATTTCTAAAACAGTTAGGTATTCGAAGTTTAGTCGCAAATATTTAGCTATAGCTAGCTATTGACGATTAAATCTAACACAGAGTTAATCTGCCTACGAGCGCCACTGCCATAGAAAGTGGAGTTGATTTAGGATAAATGGCAAATGAAGTTTGTAGTGTGACTCACATAGGGTAGACTAGGATGTTTTCATAATATAGGAAATCAACAACCGAAGCTGCAGTGCGATACACTTAAAATTTATATAACAAACTGTTGAGGTGCAAAACATAAGCGATAATATTTTATATTTTGTAGTAAGGGTAAAGCTTCCATAACTCAGTTCATACTCCTTTATTATTTAACTTATGCTTGTATTTGAAGTGTTGTCTATTTATAAACAAATTACGACTAACTTAAATCGTTCCCTTCACATAAAAAGCAATTTTCTACTCTGTATATATCCTTAAACTTCGTAAGAAAATTGTAGTTTTTTATCTTTCCCAGTGACGATGGCGTGTCTATGTCTGGGTGGCCGTGACCGTGTTAGCAGTTTAAAAATCGAAACAAAAGTCTTTTCAATTTCTGGACTGAATTGACTGTTCACAGAAATTTGGAACATATCTAGCGCACGACAAACGCTATCCACACTTTTACTGACCACTATTGCACAGCCGTTCATTCCACATAGACACCAATCTTCAGTCAGAGAGGTAAACATATTTTGCAAAAAAAGGGGATTTGAAAACAATATAGGTTTAACTATATCTGACAATGTTGTTTTTTAACATTTAATGTAAATTTTGGTCAGATAGGACATTAACTCTGTTCGGTAAATTTTAATTTTTAATTTTGCAGAATGTTTGTTAACCGCAATTGCCAACACCTTGAAGTCATACATAAACCTTTCTATATCTTCATTTCGTATCAACCTTATGACGCTTATTAGCAGAGATCTTTGATCATTAAGAGTACTTCGATGGTGAAGGCAAAAGAAGCGATTCCCAGCATTACAACCCACAATACAAACTTCGCTCCAAGGTTCTTCAAAGTGATAGCATGTAACTCATTTTCGGTCTTCACTGAATGCGCACGCCAATTTCTTTCTATGTTTCGTAGATATGGTATATCTTGTCCAGTTTCCATGAAAGTTCTCAATCTAGATCGAGAATGGGTCATAACTTGATTTTACTAATCAATAGAATAAGGCACTTTGAAACTATATTCCACGTAAAGAATAGGCTTAGAAAATTTCACCGTAACTAATGAAACTAACCAACTAAATTATTTTTCAGTCTATACACCTTTAGACTCATTTAAATGAGTCAACTTGAGTTAACTGGTTGGGAAGTGAGAACAGAAGTTGACAAGTTGAATCACAAAATTAAAAATTGATCCCTGACCAGCTTTTCCAGACTCAACTTTTTGACTCATTTAGTTAAGTCCAAAAGTTGTTTCGTCTGAAAAAGCCCAATGAAAAGCTACAGTAAAAGGATTGTGCCAAAGAGAATTCTACGTGGGTAAAATATCCATGGACAAATGCACATTTGCCATTTTCATCTTTGATTCAAATGCTCAGCGAGAGAGAGAAAGATAGTTTGATTTTCACTTTCGAAGAAATATAACACAAATAAAGATGCAATTAGAGGTCATTTCTAATCATATATTCATTTAATCTTTAAATTCGTTTAATTATAATTATTAAAAATAGGTTTGTTCAAAACCACGCAAAATCAAGTTTACCATCATTATTTGGATTTGGCAATTTCTACGTATAGATGTGAGACAAAGCATCAAAGTGCTAATGGGGAACATGATTACAAGGATTATGGTTGAACTAGGATATTCAACGAACCTTCGGTTGACGAGTTTAACAGCTTCCGGATTCATTTCTTTTCTTCTCAAGAGCATTTTCGGTTTGCACGAATAACTCGACGAACTAACGTGATAATCAGATCGATTAAATGGCGTTCTTTCTACTTCAGCTTCAGATACCATTAAATCGTTAACCATAACATAATGTTTTCTATAATTATTTTTATCCATTTTTAAACCGCAGAGAATTCTCAGTTCCTCGTCCGTCTGTAATCAATGGAGTCAGAACAGAGTGGGTAGACACAAAATGGAGGTTTAAAAATCTTTTACCGATTGGCAAAGCTCTTCTATTACTATTGAGTAAACGTCGACGTCAGGTACATTCAATAAATCCCTTGCACTGTTAATGTTTTCTTTCTTCTGAGATGAGTAACTGGCTCTCAAGACTCCGATGAACAATGTGAAGAAAACCACATTTATCAAAAGAAACGGTGCAACGCCGAAGCGAATCGCTGGTGCCGAAGAAATATCGAAACCTACAAGAACAGTTATTAAGATACATCTGTTTGTGCACATTTTTAGGACATCTGTTTAGATAAAGACGACACTAGACACATGGTGGAAGTTTCTTCTCAAGTTTGAACAAGAGAGTAAGGGTCAATAGTGACTGCCGGCGGTTACGAGTCAATTCTTTCGACGACCGTTAATTGTGGGATAAGTAAAACACTTGTTTAAATTGCTTTTAACAAATTGTTATACGTTATCGCGACCTCTGACATCGCAGAAATAGGTTTTTAAATCAAATTAGGAGGTTTCCAGCTTGTTTTAATTTCGCTGTGTTTAACATATTTTTGGAATCTCATGCTTGGAAGGACACTCAAAGATACCATGACAGATCTTTACCTTTCCCCAAAATAGCCCCAAAATACAGTACTAGTCTTTGAGAGGCGACAGACAACACTGATTTTTGAATTCCCTTCACCCACATGTGAATTATATCAATCGCCGTCAACACAAGTAGTACGCAAGCCAACCCAATCCAAATCTGTAACGAGGAATTAATAGGTATGTTATCGATTCTGCGTGTTATCAAAACAGCATTATCCAAAACGGCTTTTTCATAAACGCGTTTGCCATTATAGCCATTTCTCGTTTCAGCACATTTTGATTACAGCGTTTATATCTTGAGCGTTGTTTTGTATTGTTGAAGGTATAAGTATTAGAGCTCGGCATTATCTATCCATTATCCATGTTATTTTATCCATAATCCAGAACTATCAACAGAAGTTGTATATTAAATCGAATTATGTCCACAAAATTTATCTATAAATAATCGATTATTCACTAATTTACGGATGCCGAGCTCTAATTAGTATTGATTTCAGCTTTAGGTTTGAATTTTAATGGTTGTCAAACAAACAGTTTCGCGGTCTAGTGTGTTAATGCGCTTTAATGTTTGGTTGGGATGGGTTTTTTGAACTCCTATAAATTACCTTCCACCTTATCCAAAATATCCTCCTATTAATTAGCTGCCACCTTTTCCAAAATATTCTGATATTCATTAGCTGCCACCTTTTCCAAAATATTCTGATATTCTTTAGCTGCCACCTTTTCCAAAATATTCTCCTATTAATTAGCTGCCACCTTTTCCAAAATATTCTCCTATGAATTAGCTGCCACCTTTTCCAAAATATTTTCCTATTAATTAGCTGCCTCCTTTTCCAAAATATATTCTTATTAATTTGCTACCACCTTTTCCAAAATATAATCCGCGAACCTGTCCATAACCTGAGGATCACAAACGGTTATGAAACGCTGTAGTGCTAAACCGCTGGTTGGGAAAATAGCGCTATATTGAGAAACGCGGAAACAGCAACCGCTGTTTTGGGCAAAAGCGCTGTATTGAGAAGCGCGGAAACATCAACCGCGGTTTTGCAAACCGCTGTTTTGGGCACCGCCTTATTCCAAAACGCTCTTTTGAAAACCGCTCAACTACCAGTGAACCGAATTAATATACGTATGAAAGTAAAAATACGTGCATAGGGACTTGGCAAAACGGCCTAGCTCCGCTCTCTGCCACTATTCTTATTATTCATTTTTTGCAGAGTTGAATCTATTTCACCCCCTCTTTGGACCCCCTTTTTGGTATCTTTTTTAGCTCGAGTGGAAGTTAACGTGAGGTCCCAAGACGTAGTTCTGCCAAATTCCATTTATAGTCTAAAGTTTTGGTGGAATTAATTCGTTCCTATTTAAGAAGCAAAAAAACAAGTATTTTCTTACTGCTTTCGAAATAATATTTAAGACGTTGAAGGCTCCGATTGGAGCTGGGTTGAACGTCAGGTATTTCCTCGAAAAAATTCTATAACAGCTGTACGTGAGAGGTACTGTTGTACTACAGTTTTGTCCATTTTCACAATCAGACATCACTATGTTTTCGTAACTATAAGGCATCCCCTGAAAATGCGTATTTGTAGTTAGTTTTTAAATCTAAAAGCAGACGTTAATTGCATATTTCATAAAATAATTTAAATTTTTGATATCATAATTGCAATAAATGAGCACCAAGTTTATTGCTTAAGGCGTTGGCACCTTTATATCAAACCGTTCAACGTGGTTGTCACATTCTCGTGAAGAAATGTAACAAAAGCGTCATCTTTTTCTTGCAAAGACTTCGCCTTACAACTTAAACCTGTATTTTTTATGTATTGTGATTTCATTTTTTCTGAAGTAAGACATGTACGGTTGGTTATAGATCAGGTTAGAGAAAGTACCAATTAACCACGGAAGTTTTTTAGTTCAATTTCATGGACTTCAAAAGAATTTTTACATAGCAAATAATTAAGACTAATCCTGACATTTACAAACAAATATAATAAATTTATAGAATTAAGCAGGGACAAAAGCCGTAAAACGCATTATGAATGGGCAGCGGATGACTTGGGGAGACCCAAACTGCTAAAAAAAGAATATGAAGGTATGAGGAAAATCCTTGAATCCATAGCCGAGTCCCAATCCAAGCTGGCTGAGGCTCTAACGACGATGGCCAATGCTTCAGTTCGGCAGCTGATGTCTTTGAAGTTATTTCTCTGACAGAGTCTGAGCATTGGCGAAGAAAAAACAGTCATTTTAAGGGTTACCTGTCAATAATACACAATCAAAATAAATTGTTTTGTTTTTTTGGAAAAATTGAGTCGTCACGCATGTTGACTTTACCGTCGGTTCCCTTGTGACGAGGACATTGGTAAAAAATTGACTCTACATTTTGGCGTTATATTGTTGGCTAGTGACACTTGAAGTTCCGATTTAATCTCATATACATATATGCTAATGTCGTGAACAAGTGCGGAGTTTATTGCCTTCTCGTGGCAATTGTCGAAAACGTGCTTTGCAAGGCCGAAATATACACGCTTTCATAGAATATAACAGTTATAAATTTCATTAAAATATACAATTATTTATTATAATAAAATCAGTTTTTGACAAATTAACCATCTTATTATTACTTCCATTAAAATAAACTCTTTAAATATGTTATGATTTGCCGTGTTAATGTAAATTTTGCCTTAAACGGAGATCATCAAACTCCCACACTTAGTTTAAATCTCGAAAAACCCTTTGAACTGTTATGCACGACGTGCAATTCGATTACCATGTTCAAATCGCAAGCAATGAAGCTCGAGTTAAAAACAAAGCAGCCATACTAGGCCTAATTAAAAATATGAACCACAGCCAAGATGCCAACAAAGAGGTTTGGGGAAACCAAACTAGAAAACTCTCGCTGAATATCCGTGAATCTAAGATTGATGAAGGGATGAAAGGGGGTAAAAACTCCAATGCTCGATTCGGCCGTCTCTTTCGGCCGCAAAATTATTCATTGTATGATTAGGATATGGGTCTTACAGAATGCGTTTTATTATCATTCGGAGAAATTGACTCCAAAATAAAAGATTCGGTTCGAAATTGCTCCAAAAGGACCTCAGAGAATAGGGTCCCAGTTTTAACCAACCGTGTGGAAATTGAGTTATACGGTACTTTAGATTAACCACCCCCTTCCTTTTTAGAATAGTTGGTCTGTCAAGGCTAGTTAGCGCGTTCGACGACAGGAAATGTCCGCCACTAACTAAACCATGGCAGCGGCCCCTTCTCGTAAATCCCGTAAAAAATTTCGAGTTTAACAGAAACAAAAACTCGAAAGTTTCGAATTGCTTGAGATTAAAATAGATTGACGTCAGCCACAATTAGTTCCTATGTAAGGTGCGGTTCGACACATACAGCATGTATTTCTAAAAATTAATTACACTTACGCTGATAAAATTATTTTCATTTGGCAGACGGCAGTCATCTCGACAATCGATATACCTTTAAATTTAAACTCAATTGGGATATATTTTCTTATAATAACAGAAGCAAGCGTAGTAGGAGTACACCCTAAAAAACTTTTAATATTAGGATAAACTAAAGTGGCCTGGTCAAAATATTACTCCCACTGATTCAAAATAAATTCAAATTGTGATAGTGGGTGTTCTTGAAACAAATTTAATCCAACTGAACTAAATCTATTTCACTTTCCTTCTATTTATAGGGATGCCTAGGGCTTTGGTTCAAGATAATAACTGAGAATTGTACTCCACCTTCATTTGCTTTAGATGAAAGGTAGCATTTTCTACTTTACCTTAGAGGTTTCTTGTTTTCAAAAATGTAATAGAACATGCGCAATACGGCGAACTTAGGCAACTTCGAAAATAGCTGGAGAAAGAAATAAATTCAACAACTTAGTTTCAGAAACATCAGAAGAATCTGAAGGCGTTCACTAGGAAAACCCCAAATTAGTCAATTCGTCTTTGGCTTAAGAATTGATGTCCATTGTATTTTGATTTGCCTGTCAAGTTTATTATATTACTTGGCAGTGCGAGGAGGGCGCATCGAACTAATCCACAAAATATGGGAATAGACCATTTCGATGTAACCCCTGATGTAAATAAGAGGGAAAGACACATGGGTAAAACTTTGCCTTCCATCTCGCTTTTTGGCGCCTACATATCGCAGTGGGCATATCGGATCAAACGTTTTTGCAATATACGGACCGCAATATTGGCTTAACTCCATTATCACCGTTAAGGTTAAGATGTACGCGGCGATCGGCTAGGGTTACGAAAACGCCTTGCCTCCCAATTGTCGAATTCATAAATTCCATACAAAAAGCCAACCACCAGTGGCGTTAGCCATTCGCGTTCAGTTTATTACCGTGAAGATTCTCCTACAGATGGCGCCAGCATTTTTTACGTTTTCTGTCGTCTGCTACACAGGTTTTAAATTTAGGGTTAGCCGTTAGAAATGGCTTGGCTAGTATTTTGCCGAATCCAGAAGAATTTGTGTGGGTTAAAACCAGAATCGGAGAAGCTCCTGAAGGTTCGCCTCTTGCTTTACAGCTTTCAATAAATGAAGATAGGTTTGAAGTTATTCACAACCTTGACATCTACGAGAGCCACATCCTATTTGCCTATGCTAATGAACCTCAAGATAGGTTTAAAATCCCGATCCATTCTAATCCACGTACTCCGTGGAGCTCCAAGAATTTGCCAGGATACTTCGGTCCTTTGGAGTCTGTATTATTTGAGGTATGCATTTCATTTGTATAGAAGTTGGTCATTTTGGAGTTTAATTTTTCAAATGTTTATTTTAGAAAAATCAACTTTCAGTTCTAGAAGCTATTGAGCTTGAAGTTAATACTAAAGATCAATCTGAGTCACAAGAGTGGAAGGAGGCGCGAACAACAAGATTGAACTCTTCAATTTTTGGGCTAGTTTGTAAAAGAAGAAATTAAAATTGGAGTGAATCTGGTATCAAAAATATCGAAAAACCCAAAGATATTGGACATTTGAATGCCATAAAGTACGGAAAAAGGTGGGAAATTGTTGCAAGAAATAAGTATAGAGAAAAAATGCTCAGCTTGGGTCATGACGTTACGGTCCATCCTTCAGGATATATTGTTGATCCTAGTAAACCATGGTTGGGAACGTCTCCAGATGGTCTAGTTCAAGACCCAAGGGAAGCGGAACCTCATGGACTTTTGAATATAAAATGCCCCTGGTCCACAAGAAATATAAGTCCGACGGAAGTTTGAATGGAGATTTTAGAGTAAAAGTGATTAACGGAAAACCATTTTTAAATGAAAACGATTACCACTTTTATCAGGTTACTGGGCAGATGGCACTATCAGGTGTAACATGGTGTGATTATGTAACTTATTTTCCATCCGGCTTGATAATAGTGAGAGTGAGATTCAATAAGAAGAAGTGGGAAAAGATGGAATCGCTTTTGAAATCTTTTTTCTTTACTCATATGCTACCAAACTTAGCTAAGGATACATTGCCTCAAAGTTCCTAATAACTCTTAAAGGGAGAGTACTTTTTAGTAGTGTGTTAAATTTCTTCTTTACCATATTTAATATCCCTTTAAATTTGATCTCATTTCCTCAATGGACCAAGATGTTTTTGACTTTTAAAAAATTAAAAAATACTTGTTAAAATGAGTTATTATTTAATAATTACGATTTGTTACATTTATTATTTATGAATCGCTGAGGGAAGAATCCAAATTAATTATAGACATCTCTTGATCATCGCTGTCGTAGGAATTAAAATCACTTTGTTGGCATAGTTCATCTTCATCAGACATATTTTCATCAGGCGGTAGTATTTCTTCTTAATAATCATCTTTAAAATCAGCTGCATTAGCTGGTTCTAAGATTTCATCATAAAATTCATCCGTGTCCATGGTACTATTGTTTAAATTTTCTTTATTCCTAACGAGAGGGCTTTGAAAGTTCGATAAAAGTGCAACAACTGTCCATAGTTGATTAATTACGGGTGCAAGAGTCAAGGGAACTGGACGGTCAAGAACATGGAATCCTCTTATTCTTGCAATTCGTCGCTCCACGTGTATGCGCAGAGCCGCAATCTTTTGGGATTTATCCAACTCTTCATTATTAAATTGGCCCTTTCCACTCAGAAACGGAGGAATATTTAGTTTAACACCTTTTTTCTCTAACAAATCTTCAATCAAGAATCCTTTATCAGCCATAACGCTATCATTGGGGGAGAATTTCAAATTACAAAAACCACTTCGCAGAGTTAATTCCCCGTGAATAGATGAGAAACAAATGTGACGTAGCCGTTTGAACTTATTCCAATAAGTCCTTTAAAAGTGTTTGTGGATTTATAGTTTGAATATGAGGCAGATTGCAATACTAAAGACTTGGAAGTCTCACATTTAAGTTCTGTAGCATCAAGTATAACACGAGTACTGGGATAACTAATTTTAAAATCATCCGGCATAGCTGCGTCAACTTGTTCTCGCGTTGGTCAGATGTTAAATTGTCCTAAACGAAAATACATAAATTTATCCATAACAGTAAAATCAAAATGTGTCTGTTATCCAGTATAATGTTAAAGAAAATAAATGCTATTAATAATAAAATTGTGTGTGATTTTCAGTTTTAGATTATAAGTCATTGATATTTAAACAAACACCAAAAACTTCAAAGACAAATATACATAAGCCTATTTTCCTATCCATGAATAACTTAATTTCAACCTCCCCCAGAACGAATGACCGCGCTCATTTAATCCAATATAGCGCAGTGCACCACTTTTCACGAAGGGGTTTTTAACTTTCTAAAATGGAAAAACATTGACCAAAGAACCTTTATACCAGTAATGGAAAGTTTAGCTTCCTCTATTGCAAATTATTTGTCACTAGTCTTTAAAGCCAGGCAAGTTGACCCAAGTATTCCCGGCTGGCTATTTGCACTTGGGTCACACTACCAGCGTGCGAGAAAAAAACCCCTCCACTTACCATTCCTGGTATGTTCTTTGATTTGGCTGGCATCATTCGAATTTGATACAAGAAGAGAGGAATGTGGAGGACGAAGGGGGTAAAAACGAAAGGCTCTTGTTGTCAGCGCTCCTTTTTTTGTTTGCCCTTGGCAACGTCACGGGTGACTTTTTCAAAAGCATGTACATGTACATGTATGGGTATACGATGGGAAAATCGTTGGCACCTCCTGAGACGAAAGTGGCGATGTAATTTAAATTTAAGGCAGGGAGAAGAAAAAGCTTGTAACAATGTCCATGGATATTTCTCCGCGTGCTGGCGTGCCTGCTTTCACTCCATTGGTTTTAATTGAGTAAACGTGAAGATTTGAAGGTAGGAAACAACGGAGCACCAGAGAGGAGAGAAAGAGGGAGTTGGAAACGCGCTTTATAAAATCCACCGAAAAACGGGATAATAGGGGGGTAGTAAAAACAATTTTCGGTACGTTTCGTCGTTTAGTTTTAGTCCTTTGCGCAGTGGAAGTTATACCTGGTGTAGTGGCAAATAAAAATTTTAAATCGGATACTAGGCTTCTCAAGTGCTCGCACTCTATATCTGTGACAGGGCAGAAGTTAGCGCTTCTTCTAACTTATTTTCATCAATTTCAATTGGGGCGCTAAGCGAAACTGGATTGGGCTGATCTATTTGGAAATCTCGCAAGAATGGATATATTTCCCCTGGGGAACTACGCCAACTAAAGTTCACATCACCACAGTCAATTATAATACCGTTGTTATTCAAAACATCCATACCCAGGATGCACAGAAATATTAAATTTTTCACAAAATACACAGTATTAGACGTAGTTTTTCCAGGGAAAATAAACGTATTTACCGCTACCAGTCGTTGATACTCTAGTTTTGTTAGCTAGCTTGATACCCAATTTTATCCTATTACTTTTGTTAATTACATTGGCCAACACGAAATTTTTCGTCTACGAGGGTATAGCTGGATCCACGAGGGCTATACATTCCTATTCATTAATCTTAATTTTAATTTTGGCTAAACAGGAAGCTTTTAGAGATACTTGATTTTCAATAAAATTTAAGAAAATATTGGAGTTTAAATTTCGAATTTGTTTATTTAAAATTATGGATCCAGCGTTACAGGTCAAGGGGTTTATCGGCGTGCTGGGGAAGGTTTGCATGTTTGTTCTCCCCCGCCTGACCGTTTTCCGAGTGGGGCTGACGTTGTATTGAGCTATTATAGTGCCTCTCGTGGCCGAAATTGGTGTTTCGACAATTAGTACCAGAAGTCCATTAAATTAGCCTAGGCTAATTTAATGGACTTCTGTTAGTACTGATATGACCGGCAACACCGCAACGGTGGCAGGGTAACTCCGGCGCCGCTGTTATATCGACGCGAATCGGGCTCCCGATAGTGAGAGAAATTTTGTTGGGAATAATTAGGCCTAAAATATTTGATCTAGAATTGTGGAAGGTTTGCGGGGCCTATTATAACGAGAGCTTTAATCTTGGTAGTGGGGACCACCACACTTAAAACAAACTACGCCACTTGCTCGCTGACCATTGTAAGCAGTGCTAGTGGGAGTAGATTTTTCGACCGCAGGTTTGTCCTTGAGGGCTGCTTTGGCTTGTTCAATGAAGACGGCATCGGCTAATAAGGCTCTAATTGACGTAAATTTTGCCGTGGCTAACGCGACTCTAAGTTCATCGCATAGATTTTTACGAATTATTCTAATTAGTGCCTGTACTGGGAGAAGTTCTGTTAATTTTCTAATAATAGTTTGCATGGCCTCAACATAATTAGTAGCGGATTCACCGAGCTTTTGAAAACGGTAATCTAAGCGTTCTAATAGAACATCATCATTCGCGTAAGCATTAAATTCATTCATGAGTGCGTCGGAAAATTCCTGAAAATCCTCGAAACGGCCTTGGTCCTCGAACCATTCTAATGCTGCACCTCTGCACATTGTTGGTATCCAATGCTTGATAAACAAGTCTTCGGGGCATCCCCGGGAGATGAAAATTTGGCGCGCTTTTACAAGGAACTCTTTCGTGTTTTCGCTAAAACTACCCGAAAACGTGGGGGGTGAAATAGGGGGAGTCCACGAGCTAGGGAGAGGCTGAGGTTGGTCCTCGTGGCGCCCATTGTTAGCTATATTTTCAGGGTTTTGGCGCCCTTCTAACCCTCGGTTTTGAGCGACTACTTGCGCGGACAGCTGCCTTATTTGTTCTTGTAATGCTGCAATAGCCGCTACGTTAGGATCGGGGGCGTTTTCGTTAGGCATGTTGGCTGGTGGGGGATTACATTTTTGCTTTCTAATTTCTCGGGCGTGATTTTGTTCAATTTTAAGAATTTAGTAGCACTCTTCGCAAGAGTAAAATTTTCCCTAAGTTAGGCTGGCAAAGCTCATGACCGTCCTGAGACGATGACATAACCCATGTTATAAGCTTAATTTAAAGCATGCACTTAATTGAACCGAACGTGTACGGGGGAATTTACTAGGTAATAATAATAGGGACCAGTGACACACCATAAAAATACACTCCTAACGTTTTTAACAAAAAATTCTAACCAAAACTTTTAATAAAGCTATCCTACTTAAATCTACAACAAAATAAACTGAACTAAAGCTACACTAATTTCACTAAAAATAACCTACACAATTACGCTACCCACGTAAACTAAACAACACTACGCAAACCACGCAGACTTAAACAAAAATTACGTTAACCACGTAAACATTAAAATATTAGTGCTAGTCTTTAAAATTCAATTTCTTTGTTCCTAATTCATTAAATAACTTAATGGTTACCATCCGTTAATTAATTGGGGAATTTTAGTAGTTCTGATCCCGGACGGACCCCCAAAATGCGACATTTTAGTTACAAGATATGAGAGATAAAAGAAAATGTTGATTTAATTAGTATCTAAATTGGGGTGGTCATTTGTCTAGGGGTATTATTTACTAATTAGTTTAAAATATCGCATTGGTGATAAATAAATAGTTCAAAATAGTTCAAATATGTTGTAGCATAATAATGGGGCTGGTTTCTGGTCCGCGTGAGCTCATAAGTAATAATTGTTTACGATACTGATTTTCTTTGTTCTCCGCACATTCGTTCGCGAACTCTTTAGATCGTTGGGCCACGAGCCGAGAGGTTGATTCCGTTGGACGGGAAAAGGGTTAATAGTCCGGCATCGTGGAAACGGGCTCATCGGGCGGCATTCCTTTGGTTCAATTCAGGTACGGAACATCGTCGAGAGTCCAAGAGCATCCCAGCATAAGAGCGTAAAGGCGAGATAGACCAAGAGCCAGTGGCCTGGACCTTACCTCATAAAGTACAAAAGGTCTGACCATTGGAATGAGTTCAGTTTTGAAGCTCATTAATTGATTTGGCCGTCTTACGCGTCACAGCTGGGGCATTTGAGGGGGGCGGGATCATGTTTGACCCTAATGAGGTATGATTTCATGAATAAAGAAGGTGGCAAATGATAGAACTGGAAATGGCGATTCCAAATATATGAAATCTGACGTCATCAAAAGGGGCCATCAATAAATCAGACGGGGGTTAAAATGGTCGAATGAGGTATGAATTTTTACCTCATGAGGTACATGTATGAATCCGGTGTTGTTTGATAGATCTGGTCGTGCTAAATAACAGAATATAAAATCTGACTGGAAAATACGCGGCTTAGGTTTAATCTGACGGGCTGATTCTTGCGTCAGACTATGACAACTTCGTGCCTCATAAAGCTAGATTCCCACTCGACCGAAAAAATCGGCGCAAATCACGCAGCCTACGTTAGAAATTTTACCTTACGTCGTCGTCCGGCTGTAGACTGTTCACACTACGACTGAATTTTGAGTTTGGCGGTAGATATTTTTGGGTCACGTGACAGATTGGAGTGGTTTCCATAACATTTATTTCGCATTATGAATTGGTATCTCTGTCGCTTAGATCGTACAAGAAAGTATATTTTCTAACCTCCTCCATAAAGACTTCCTTATTAACATCTTACATCAATATACTTCCATAAGATACATTTTTCTTTCTTCGTGGCATTTATGACGTAGTCAGTGGGATAATTTCATTGGCTGAGACACCGGCGTAACGCCGAACACGACCGAAAAATATAACGCAAATTGCGCCCGGCCGAGCGGAAATTCCGTCGGGCTCGGCGTAAAGATTTTTCGGTCGGACCCCTTTCTGCCGGGTCTCCGTCGTGATTTCCGTCGAGTGCGAGTCTAGCTTAAATGTAGCAGGTGATATATTTTAAAACCAGCCCCACTGATGTCAAGTACATTAAACTTAACTTGTTTGAGCGAGTTGCCTCTGTTTCTATCGAGGTAATGTGGTGAAATAATTTTGACCGTGATAAATGAGATGAACTTAAATTGGCATCATTTATAATAGAGCTATTTCAATTCGGGGGTAAGGAGAGTTTTTGAGGCAGGGTTTCGTCAGTCCCCGCCTAGGTGCCTTATTGTGCGCGAAATTTAGCTAAGAGTTCTACAGTGGCCCGCACGAAGGGAGGGTGAAAACCGGCTCCGTTTATTGGCAGGCCCAACTGTGACGTTTCCCCCTTCAACTGATATAGCTGTATGCAGGCACATTTTATTTCAAACTCATTCAATGAAACCTTCTAACGTTAAATTATTATTCAATGCAAATAAAGGTAAAAAATGTTACATTTTAAAGGTCATCTGGTTCATCATCCGAGTCAGTCTGATAATCAATATATACGGTTTCATCGTCATAGTCACCCTCCCTCCGTGTGGGCCACTGTAAAACTCTATGCTAAATTTCGCGCACAATAAGGCACCTGGGCGGGGACTGCCGAAACCCCGCCTCAAAAACTCTCCTTACCCCCGAATTGAAATAGCTCTATTATAAATGATGCCAATTTAAGTTCATCTCATTTATCACGGTCAAAATTATTTCACCACATTACCTCGATAGAAACAGAGGCAACTCGCTCAAACAAGTTAAGTTTAACGTACTTGACATCAGTGGGGCCGGTTTTAAAATATATCACCTGCTACATTTAAGCTAGACTCGCACTCGACGGAAATTACGACGGAGACCCAGCAGAAAGGGGTTCGACCGAAACATCTTTACGCCGAGCCCGACGGAATTTCCGCTCGGCCGGGCGCAAGTTGTGTTCTATTTTTCGGTCGTGTTCGGCGTTACGTCGGTGTCTCAGACAATGGAATTATCCCACTGACTACGTCATAAATTTCAAGAGTGCACGCAAACGCTAGATAGATTGATAGCCGCCATGTATTTTTCTTTTGGTCGGAAACATCCCACGAAGAAAGAAAAATGTATCTAATGGAAGTATATAGAGGTAAGATGTTAATAAGGAAGTCTTTATTGAGGAGGTTAGAAAATATACTTTCTTGTACGATCTAAGCGACAATGGGACAGAGATACCAATTCAGAGTGCGAAATAAATAAACCACTCTAATCTGTCACGTGACCCAAAAATATGTACCGCCAAACTCAAAATTCAGTCGTAGTGTGAACAGCCTGCAGCCGGACGACGGCGTAAGGTAAAATTTCTACCGTACGCTGCGTGATTTGCGCCGGTTTTTTTCGGTCGAGTGGGAATCTAGCTTTATGAGGCACGAAGTTGTCATAGTCTGACGCAAGAATCAGCCCGTCAGATTAAACCTAAGCCGCGTATTTTCCAGTCAGATTTTATATTCTGTTATTTAGCACGACCAGATCTATCAAACAACACCGGATTCATACATGTACCTCATGAGGTAAGAATTCATACCTCATTCGATCATTTTAACCCCGTCTGATTTATTGATGGCCCCCTTTGATGACGTCAGATTTCATATATTTGGAATCGCCATTTCCAGTTCTATCATTTGCCACCTTCTTTATTCATGTACCTCATGAGGTAAGAAATCATACCTCTTTAGGGTCAAACATGACCCCGCCCCCCTCAAATGCCCCAGCTGTGACGCGTAAGACGGCCGAATCTATTAATGAGCATCAAAACGGAACTTATTCCAATGATCAGACCTTTTGTACTTTATGAGGTAAGATCCAGGCCACTGGCTCTTGGTCTAAGAGAGAGAGCAAGAGAGCGAGCCTCTTGGCCGGGTCTCCTTTTATACCTTTTAGGTCAGATCTACGGGGTTCCATATGTCCAACCAGGACACGGCCTGGTTTTTGCGCGGGGTCCCAAAAGTTCGGGCACGATCCCATCCCGTTCGCGAGAGGCGAGTTTGCCTCGTGCGCGATGGTAAAAACCCGATGACGTAAATATTGGAGGGCTATGCCCTTTCGACCAGAATCAGTAGTCCCATCCAAAAACCAGTATTGGGGGAGTTAAAGCGATAGTGCTACAATGGCTATTTTTAAAGTGCTAGTATTTTAAATTAAAGGGGCAGTAAAATAAAAACTGTTACAATGTCTGTATTTTTAGAGCGCGAAGATTTAACGGATCATGCATAAAAATGTTTGGACTAAGTTTTTTTAAGTACTGGAAACGCATATATTTCTTAATCTTTATTATAATAATTATCAAAAAGGGAACATTTAAAATAATTATTAAAAAAGAATATGTATAATAGAAAGTTAAAGTCATATTAATACTTCTAGAAAGTCAAAAATCATATTATTATTATTATTTGAAAGTCTCTATTTTGCGAAACTATATTTGACAACTAAAATAGTTGGTGAATGCAATCGTTAAGTTGTCAATGGTTCTTTTAATCGTTATTGAACTAATTACTAAGTTCTACACCCTGGCAAGTTGCAAATATTGCTCAACAGATGGCACCATCAGATGGTCAATTAAAAATATTTTCAATCAATACTCGCGTAGCCAGTCCCAGATTTATGGCGAAGACTTTCAGTAAAATAGTCGCTCTAGGTATCATGTGTATTTAAACTTTCGCCCAAGCAAAGAAAATTATTAAACTCATTTAATTAAAAAATCATGATCATAAAAGCCCCACTGAGCTTTTTATTAAATTATTAAACCCTATATTTCTTAAAAGCGGATTCTCCTAATACCAATCGCTATCCAATTTCTTATTTAAAGACTTTCAACATACATATCCGTACAGGGGTGGAAGCGGTCGCTTTTCTCATAACACGCTGTGTGACCATGAAAGCAGTTTTAAAATTCTCTTTAATTTCCAAAAAATAAAATGTTTCGCTTTAAAGTAATACCACGGTGTTTTAACATTCTAATGGCAATTGTAACACCTTGGTTTTGAAAGAAATTTTGCGGTTTCTAAAAAAAGCCACAATGCAAAAGAAAAGTAAATAAATTTGCCTTTTTGGAGTTTACAGTATAATTGTAATAATAGTGCTCAAACACAGGATTTCTCAAATGCATCCAAAAAAAACAGAGTTGCTGTGAAAGAATGGGTCAAAACTGCCCAACAGCGGGTGAGCCGTGCGAATGAGATTGGGTGATATGGGGGGACACCTACCCGGCTTTCCAATTTGTATTCGTTTTCATTTTAATTTTTAATTTTAAGAATTTAAACTTTTTTTCCTCTCCATGTGACGCTTGCATTGGACGTTTCTGTGTGTCTGTAAACTCAGTTTCACATTCGCAGCAAATGTGGTCGCAATTTCCGCACCGCGTTATCAATTAACCCAAATTCGGAAAGTTTCGATTTCATTATGTTATATATCACACATTAGCATTATGATTTCTTCGGCTCGTAACACGCCAAATTTTGTTATCGTCTATCCCACGTACACATTGACTTCTAGAAACGCCACCTCGTACAATGTTCATCCTTATATTCCATAAGAAACAAATTATGACGAAAATTATACTTATAACTTTCAATTAAATACTTCTGTTCACACTAACCTCTTGCTACCCACATTCTTACCAATTTATTTCAATTCAAAAAAAAAACTTATTGTCCCTTGGCTGGTTATTTCCCTCTGGTGAACCCCACAGTTCACGAGCCCCCGTGGCTTTCTCGCTATTTCGCGTACGTAAAACTCACGCCTGCATGGTCATTGTTCGCGTACGAAAATAAACTTGCACATGCATGAAAGGTAGTTCACGGTCACGAGCCTCTCTACGTTACGAAGATACGAACCCTTTGAGAGAACCAATTATCAGTGAGCTTTTTCGCTAAGCCAATTATCAACGAGCTTTTTGTAATAAGCCAATGAGAAAGCTTTATGTGGTACAAGACCGAATTTCAAGTCGGTCTGAATCTATAAAAGGCCAGGACGAACAATAGACTTGAGTCTTCAGTATTCTATATTTCTGACCTAGTGGCTAGCCCAGTCCGATCGCAGCCCGCTAAAAAGGAAGCCCCAGAGAAGTTAACTCCTGGATGAACGACTAAGTTGCTAACTTATGCCCGGTTAAATTACCCGCGAAAAGTGAAAGTCTTAATTCGTGCCAAGTATCCTGCTGCCATGATATGGCGTAGAAGTCCTGGACCTTGATATCTATCCTGCCGCCAAACTATGCCGTAGAAGTTCATCAGTTCTCCCGCCAAAAGCGTGTACCGCCCGATGTCTATCGGAACCTACCACGTTACCATGAAACGTGTTGCCGGACCATCACCGATTTATAGTGCCATCGTAAAACAATAGAAGTTCATCAGTCCACGTAATTAACGGAACTCAAAATGAGCTAAACGCGAACTTCAATATAAACCGTGAGCCACGAAACTTTGCAAGTATCAATAAGGGTTAACCAGCCTTAAGTTAAGTTTAGAATTAAGTAAACCAATTCTTGCCATTAATATTTGAAGTGTTAAACCTCTTATGAGGTCATGATTAATTTAGCATTGATTAATAAATATATTTCCAAGGTTTAATCATGTTCCCGTTTATTTCATTTACCAATGCTGACATACTTATTCAAAATACAATTCCCTAGACAACCGTACCAAATTTAATATGTTATATCATATAGCCCCTGATTATTAATTATCATCATATAAAAAGAAGTTAAAAGTTGTCGCAAAATCTGTTACATTATCTTCTACTCCATTACCATCGTTAAAAAATTTTACTCTGTGAATATCTAGGATTTCGATAAACGTCCTGGCTTTCAATGGCTGCTGGCCCATTGGGCCGAGTCCCATTAGACCAAATACTGCCAAAATGAGACTATCCCGTTTATTTCAACATCGACCAGAAGTGGTAATTATTAAATTAAAAATACGGTAAAACAGTCTGTAATAACCAGACTAGCTTAGGGTCTTGGTAGTCTGTCGTCTTTCCCCTGTGGATGGTACAAGAGAAACAAGTGTTGATCGAAATGCATTAAGGCATTAGCTCTGTGATTGAAAATACACAGGCGAAGTCATGGGTTTGTAGTAGCTTTCGTGGCTTTGAATAGGCGAAAAACCACTAAGAAAAGATTCTCTTCCAGACCTTGATGGTACTGGGAAAGAAATAATATTTTCATCTTCAAAGAGTTCACACACCCTCAATTTGTGTTTAAATTTGATGGACAGCTGTATCGAAGCAAGATTATTGGAACGTCTATCTATAGTTGAAAAATTTTCGTTAAAGTATTGTGTTTCTTGGGTTTTGCGTGGTGGGATTGGTATTACGAAAAGCGGATAAGGCTTTATTTGAACCTTTATTATATATTTTAGAAAACGTGATACTTGTTGATGAGAAGGAATAGAGGCAATTTAAAATCTAGTTTGGAAATATAATAGGTTTTTGAAACGGTCGTTAGCTAGAATAATTAAACTCAGAAATGAGTTCGGATACGAGTTGCTAGTTTAGTCATGAATAAAATAATTTTTCCCGTGAATAGTGATTTTAGAAGCTGGCTTCTGCGCAGACTTATAGAGAAATAAGAAAACTAGACTTAATAGCACGAAACTAGAAAATAGTCGTGAGAGAAGAGCTCTCTCAAAATTTCATAATTTAAATAGCGTGATGTACGACATCATATATTCTGATTGCTGTTTCTTCCCCTCTTTACGTGTAATTTAACCTCAACAATTCGAGTTCCAGTTTGGTATTGGGATTTTAGACAGTTGATTATAACAGTATCTAGCACCGTGATTGCCAAAACTAGAAAATGATGACTCCATGTAGAACTGTTCTATAAAATCCTTTGTTCGATTTGTGTTTAGAGATGAATTACGCGTAAATAGGTCGAAGTTTGCACTTTATATTTAAAGATATTCTCACGCAGGCGTGGCTCGAGAGTGTAATGTTAACTAGCTCTCCGTGTTTTTCACGCGACCTCGTTTTTGATGTGGAAAAAAATCCAAAGTGATTAATCCAGCACTAATTAGCACATTTCACTTGGTGAAACATGAATGAAACAGTGTATAATATTACTGTACAATGGCCGGAAGAAAAGGTAAGTTAAGCGTATCCGAAACTGAAAGTTTTAAACAGCCCAAAATGTTTGGTTTAATCGGGTGTTTCGTTTCTAGCTTCTAAATTACATAATAAAAACTTTTAAAAGAGCAGAAATGACGATTTTATTGTTTTCGGTTCAGTTAAAACCGCCTCTAAGTCTGACAATAATAGTTAATAAAGAATAATAGCTACGCATTTATGCATATATTTATTGTAAGATTCCCAGTAAGTGTTAGAAACAGGAAACAGGTATTAAAGTCAGTGTCAAGTCCATAAGGTAGATAAGCCAATTACCTCATTCGAGGTAGGTTTCAAGTGCTTCGGCTGATGTAATTTTGTTGTTTTTCAACTTGTTTATAAACTAACCTACCGGAAATTTTATCCACATATTAAGAATCCTGATTTAATTCTGTTTATCAAAACAGTTAACGAACAACACAGAAAGATATATCTAATCAAAAAAGCACCCAATAAATACTCCTAATGAAAGTCCAATAATCAAGCCGAAACTAGTCGAGCTATTTTAATAAAAATATTAAAAACCTTGCGCACTTGAGAAAACCGTTTCTATTTTAAATTATTTAAACCATTTTGAAATTTACCTGCAAAAAATGAACCAGAACTCTATGGCTTTATTTGGATATTCGCTGCAGTTTTTTTTTCAATAAAATTGCCGACATCAAAATTAAGTATTTTGTTTTAATGGAGCCTGGTTTCAGTTGTAGAGTTAATGCACTTCAGTAAAAGCTGTATTTTAAGATTAAAAACTTTTTCTAGAAACCCTGGGATTATCCTTACGATTCCGCACTTCGAGTTTGGTATTTCATTTTTGAACACACGAAACGTCTCAGGTAAAGTAGGCCCGCAGAGCGAATGAAGGAGGAATACATGTCTTAGCTATGGACCCAAAGGAAGGCGTAATCTTAACAGTTTTTCTTGAGCACCAGAGGAAACCGATTACTTTTTAATCATATTTTGATTTCATTGTTATTTTCCAAATGTCAGTTAAATATTATTGCTTCAGCCTATTTTCACTGTAGTGGGGAAGGTTTTAAGAGTTAACCCATGGAACCTTCCACTCAAAAGACCTTGAATAGTTCTTGTTGGTGGCTTTGTGGTGACACGAACCCTCAGGGTCTTTTACTAACCCCCTTTTGGCCAAATGAACCTGTCTTTCTTTACCTGGCAAAAACTTGTATTCTGAAAATACCGCTCTTACAAATGGTCTAGTATTATGTTAAGAACCTTCATATTTAAGAATTGTGTAAATAATTGCACTGTGCGTATTAGAGCCGCCACATAGTCGCCAGATTTTTGCATTGGTTTAAGTGTTTGCAACCCCATCTCAATGCGGTCAAAAGTACTTTTCCCTCGTTCGCGAGCATATGGCTCGGGGCCACTCCTTCATACGCTCAGGGTATCTCTAGGAAAGCGCATTCCTAATTGTGTTCAATATTAAAGGTTCACCCCTACTATGGACTCGGATGAATGGCTTCGAAATGTAAGTAAGATATTCAAAATGAGCGCAAAAATATAGAAAAATGTTTGTAATAAAAATATCTCCGTTTCGATGAGTTTGACCACTTTTTGTACGAATTCTACAGTTTCACTCCCTAGAAGAGAGATTTCACAAGAAATCGTTTACTTTATTTTGTCCGCGTGCTTATGAATATCTGGACTATTGACGACCTTGTTACGCTTGAACAGATGTCTTTTTTGAAAATGTGTTATTGAGTAGAAAAAGAAGTAGGCTTCAAGTTATGGTGTAACAACAAGAAGCCGTTTGGCTAGACTAATACCCTATGGTATGAATCAAAACCTCTTTGTAAAAGATTCTTAAACGAGGTACAGAATTGCTAGAGCATTAATAGATTAGCTATAGTCTACTTTTGCTGTATATACTTATTTTTCCGTTTTCTCTGACTGGAGAAGTATGCTTTTGAGAAATGTTTTTGGCCCAAACTTGAAACCAAGCATTTTTTTCTGTACCATGACAACTCCTAAACGTCTCGTTTCTGTACCCAGAGATCCGTCTTTTTTGGCGCCTTGGTTATCAATTGTTACATGGTTACGTGAAAACTTCAAAAAAGGATAAGCCTTTAATAGAATATTTAAGGTTATAGATATCTCGAACGACGACTACTTTTCACCATCCGCCGAGGCTGGGGGGGATTAGAGTTGAGGCAAGGAACTTCTGGGAGAGTTTTACCGGGTATAACTAGCGTGAGATTTTCCAGAAAAGCAGAACCCGAAATGTCGAGCGCGGTTCTAAAAAATAGCGGCATGGTTTAAAACGTGCCATTTTAGAAAAAGTTGATGTAGTTTTGGGAAATAGCTCTGTTAAATTACAGGTTTGAACAAATCTTAGCCCTGTAGTAGGCTTACCTAATAAGTACTGCAAATAGATCATCATGCCCTTATCTCACCTAATTTTTTCCATTTTAAACCTACTGAACTTAGAATATCCATATCTATCCTAAGGCTTACCTGACCTACATTATCGAAGCTAAAATAACGTAGCCTAACCTTACCTTATAACCGAACCAAACTGTTCGATACCGATCTCTCGCAAAAGTGAAAATTCTTAACCCTCTACGACCAAGCCCTAAAACCTGTAACAATGACAGGCAGAGAACGGGTTTTCGCGGGAACTCTTGTACCCGTACCTGTCCCTTTTGTTAATTTTTTCTATCACATATTTTCGTCAGTCGCGAATTCCACTCCCTTAATAGAAGTTCGCTCGGCTCATACAAGCAAATTAGTTTTTGATTTTACAATACTTGTTTTCAAATTCTTACATTGATTAAAAGTTCGTTTTGTTTACTTCAACTGCGTATTAATTTCTCACGACACCGAACATATTTTGGTCCGTCGAGCCGGATCTGTTCGCAATTAACAGAATTATCCAAAAATCAATCAACATATTCGAGGTGAACCGGCAAATTTTCGGAAAATCGTGAAAACTGTGCGTGTTAAATGAACAATCAACGTCAACTTTAACTCTAGAATTATGGATGCATTGCGGCACAAAAGAAGGGCAATCAAAGGCCAAATTACGCGATTGGAAACAATTGTTAGTGGACATGCTTCTCAACCATGGGGTGAAGCAGGACTAAAATTATACGTGAACAAAAGTGAACAGTTAATATTGGATTTGCGTCATTTACAACAAAATATAATCACTACGTGCCTTCCAGCTGATTTTCAACCTAAAGAAGCAGAATATAACGCTTTAATCCAACGACTCGAAACGGTAAACATATTTTTTGCTTCTGAGTTAAGTCAAACGCAAACAGCCTCAGCAGCGGCCTCCAGTACTACCGCTCAAACAAGCGCGCCAAGTGCCGATATTAGACTGCAAAAACTAGATTTACCGACATTTGGAGGTAACTATGTAGACTGGTTATCATTCCGCACTAACAGACGAAGCCGCTCTGTTAATAAAATCCATCCCCACTACGGATGCAAATTACCCAGAAGCGTGGGATATTCTTTTGAATCGATACAATAATACGCGTGAATTAATCGATGCTCAACTAAAGCGCTTATTTACACAGCTTCGAGTCAATCAAGAATCATCTTCGGAACTCCGAAAGCTACTCGATACAACTTCAGAATGTATCCGCTCTCTAAAGGTGCTGAACGAACCAGTTCAACATTGGGACTCAATTCTCGTCTTTATTGTAAAGGAAAGACTAGATCCAGAATCAAGACGTCAGTCTGAGCTTTCACTAAGCCGTACAACCGCACCAACCTTTGACGACCTCCGAACCTTCCTCGAACAACGTTCTCGAGCGATGGCGGCGGCTCAAGAAAGCAGTGTCAAAGCAAAACCACAGTCTCACGCTAAAAGATCAGTACTAACCCATGTAGGGACCACTAGAGCAAACTGTCCCATATGTAAAGCAGAGCATAGCATTTACAAATGCTCAACTTTTGCCAAAGTGTCAGTCAACGAACGTTGGGACCTAGTAAAAAAGAAATCCTTGTGTTTCAATTGCTTGCGGCGTGACCACTCAAGTCCAGATTGCAAATCAGGTCACTGCAATTTATGTACCAGCAGACATAATACGTTGCTTCACGCAGAAACAAAAACGGAAGCGAAAACTGATGCACACATCGAACCCGAAGTTATTTCCCATATCTCAAGGGGAGAAAAGAGTAACTCTCAAGTTCTTCTGTCAACCGCAATGGTTCTGGTCAAGGACTTCAAAGAAGTATTTCATCCAGCTAGAGCTTTGCTGGATTCAGCCTCAGAGGCAAGCTTCATCACTGAAAAATGAGCCAAACGATTGCAAATAACGATAACAAACATTGACGTTTCAATTGGGGGCATTGGAGCTTCAGTCCGAGGGTCATCTCGCGGAATAGTTGAATTAGAACTTTCTTCTACTCGGGAAAAAAAGGCTTTACTAAAAGTAGAGGCGTTAGTACTAAAGAAGCTAACGAAGAACATTCCAAGCATGGAAGTGGATCCTAGCTCCTTTATTCATTTCAAGGGACTTCAGTTAGCCGATCCCCAATTCTACACTCCCCAGGAGGTGGATATCTTACTGGGTGCAGACGTGTACTTAGACATAATTATCGATGGACAGTGCAAGGGTCCAAGCAACATGCCAAGCGCTGTCAATAGTATATTCGGATGGACTATTTCTGGCCCATTCAAAACTGACAATCCTAGACCAGAAATACAAATTCATCACTGCACAATTGACGAACAAGTCAGAACATTCTGGGAATTAGAAGAGCTGCCCACACGAAAGGTACTGCTCCCCGAAGAAAAACAATGCGAGATACATTTCTCTGAAACTCATTATCGGGATGAAACTGGAAGATACATGGTTCGACTTCCTTTCAAGGCCGAACCCAACACCCTAGGGGAGTCTTGGAAGATAGCCATGCGTCGCTTTCATCACGTAGAACGTCGATTACAAAGCAATCCAAGGGCTTACGAAGCCTACAAGAACTTTATGAATGAATACGTCCAGCTGGGTCACATGCAACTCATGGATGTCGAATCAGCAGCACACAACTACTATTCACCTCATTTCGCAGTTCAAAATGAGAAAAGTAGCTCAACTAAAACACGGGTCGTATTCGATGCGTCAGCCAAATCATCAAATGGCATATCTCTCAATGATATTTTATTAGTCGGTCCCAAACTACAAGACGACCTAGTAAACATCCTTATTCGCTTCCGCGTTCACGCTATTGCAATGAAAGCTGATATTGCTAAAATGTACCGCCAAATATGGGTCCATCCCGAAGAACACAAACTTCCAAAGAATAGTCTGGCGGCCAAGTCCAACTGAACCTTTGCAAGACTATAAACTCTTAACGGTTACTTACGGTACAGGATCAGCTTCGTATCTTGCCACTAATGTTCTTCAACAGCTAGCTCTTCTGGTCAAAGAAAGCTTTCCTAGAGCGTCAGAAAAACTAGCAAAAGACTTTTCGAAGGATGATTTGCTCTCGGGCGCCAACAACATCGAAGAAGCGTTGCAAATACAAAAGGAATTGTTGAACGCTGCAGCCAGCGCGGGATTTGATATTCGAAAATGGGTATCAAATGAACCAGCTCTACTCGAATCCATTTCTCCTGACAAACAAGAAATTCCAATACCAATATTGTTTGACAACAAGGCTTCAGTTACCACACTAGGTTTGCCTTGGACACCGGGGACAGATGACTTCTCATATGTAGTCACGTCACTATCATATCGCAGTACCATCACCAAAAGAACGGTCCTATCCGATACTGCAAAAATCTTTGATCCTTTGGGATTACTTTCTCCAGTCATCTAACGAGCAAAGATATTTATCCAAGATCTTTGGAAACAGCAACAAGACTGAGATGACCCGTTACCAGAGTCGTTCGTCTATCGTTGGCAAACTTTCCGCAACGATTTGCCATCTATTGAAACGATACGGATACCTCGCTATGTATCTCAAAGAGAGCTGAAGAGCCGCAGTCTACAGGGATTTTGTGATGCTTCGGAGAAAGGATTCGCCGCAGCTGTATACATGCAAACTCTGAGTTCGTCTGGCGAGATAAGAGTGGAACTTATCGCATCAAAAACAAAAGTCGCTCCGACAAAAACTGTAAACGTACAGAGGCTCGAACTCTGCGCCGCCCTTTTACTCGCGAGATTGGTAAAATTGATCCAAGAGGCACTTCCAAGTACAACAGACATTGTTACAATTGTTTGCTGGTCAGATTCAAACAACGTTCTCTCATGGCTAAGAGCACCTCCACACAGATGGAAAACTTTTGTCGCCAATCGTGTCGCCGAAGTTCAAGAAACCCTTCCAAACGCACAATGGTGACACGTGGCTGGCAACGCAAATCCAGCTGATTGCGCATCGAGGGGAATGTCAGCCCGAGGGCAATTTTTCTCTATGGTGGCATGGGCCAGAATGGCTTTCGCATGATACTTCAAGGGAACCTGAACAGCTGATGGAAGAATCCGAATACTGTCTCGTTGAGGAAAGAATTGTCAAGGTCTACATGGCTAGATACCAATCCGAAGGCACATTACTCTTTCCCTATTCTTCTCTAAGAACACTAATCCGAGTCACAGCCATAATCTTCAGGATGATATACAATTTCAAACAACCAAGAAAAGATGCTTGGACAAAGGGGCCATTGTCAGCCAAAGAATTGGATGATGCACTTTATCACTGGGTCAAGGTAGTACAGTCCGAACACTACCCCAAGGAGATTAATCAGCTGAAAGGGAATTCCCATTTCACCAAAAAGCAAACTGTTGCCACTCCAACCGTTCGTGGGTCGACATGGCGTCCTAAGAGTTGGTGGTCGTTTGCGAAACGCGAATTTACCCTTGAGCCAGACATATCCAGCAATTATTCCGCGAAAAAGTCGTTTAATGGATCTCCTAATAAACTATGAGCACACGAAAAGCTTCCATGGTGGATCACAACTTATCGTAGCAAACCTTCAACAGAGGTTTTGGATCATTGGCATCAGGGATGCAGTAAGATATCAAATGAAGAAATGCATTCGCTACACTCGTCAAAAAGCTATGACTGTCCAACAAATGATGGGCGATTTACCCTCAGCGAAAGTAAATAAAGCCAGATCATTCCTGCAATGTGAGGTGGACTACGCTGGACCATTTCTTCTTCGCGTCATAAAGGGCCGCATACACAAGATGTACAAGGCTTATCTAGCTGTGTTCGTTTGTTTCACGACTCGAGCCATGCACTTAGAACTTGTAAGTGATATGACCACAGCAGCATTCTTGGCCGCACTCAAACGCTTTGTCGCTCGAAGAGGAAAATGCCAGAGCATGTACAGCGACTGTGGAACAAATTTCATAGGAGCTGATCGAGAAATGCGTGAGTTTTTGAAAGTCATCGCAAAAACGCCACACCAGAAACCAAGTCTTAGGGTGGCTAGCCGACGAAGGAATATCATGGCATTTTAACCCGCCAGCAGCACCACATATGGGAGGCTTATGGGAAGCTCGCGTAAAATCCGTGAAATAATATCTGAAGAGAGTAGTTGGCAACGCAAATTTAACTTACGAAGAAATGCAAACTCTCCTTTGTCAAATCGAAGCTTGCTTAAACTCCCGTCCTTTAACAGCCATAAGCACCGATCCCAACGACCTCACTGCTTTAACACCTGGACATTTTTTAATTGGAGGACCCATAACTGCTATTCCTGAACCTGATCTAACCGGGGAAAAGATCAATCGCCTCTCCAGGTGGCAACTAAGCCAACAATTGCTCCAGCACTTCTGGTGAAGGTGGCGCAATGAATATCTATCTCGTCTTCAGCAAAGACCAAAATGGGCAGCAGCCAAAGCTAACTTAGCAGTTGGGGATCTAGTATTACTCAAAGATGAGGATCAACCTCCCACCAAATGGAGAATGGCACGACTCTTCAACTGCATCCAGGAGCAGATGGTTTGGTGAGAGTGGTCACAGTAAAGACGGCAACAGAAAAAGAATTAACAAGTCCCGTCGTCAAGGTTTGCAAACTACCGTTGGACTAATTACACTTTCTATTGAAATGAATATTTCAAGGTAGGCGGAATGTTCGATACCGATCTCTCGCAAAAGTAAAAATTCTTAACCCTACGACCAAGCCCTAAAACCTGTAAAAATGACAGGCAGAGAACGGGTTTTCGCGGGGACTCTTGTACCCGTACCTGTCCCTTTTGTTAATTTTTTCTATCACATATTTTCGTCAGTCGCGAATTCCACTCCCTTAAAAGAAATTCGCTCGGCTCATACAAGCAAAATAGTTTTTGATTTTACAATACTTGTTTTCAAATTCTTACATTGATTAAAAGTTCTTTTTGTTTACTTCAACTGCGCATTAATTTCTCACGACACCGAACACAAACATTATCATAAAAGACATCCTGGTTGTACAGCTCTTTAGGGAACTTCTGTAAAAGTACACCGCGTTTACGAGAATCTCTGTAAAGGGAACTACTGTTACGGGTAAACTGCATGCGTTAATTCTTTTGTTTAATTCTTCAATTTCAGAATGATTCCATTAATATGGAGCCTTAACCTTGCATGAGGGAAACCGATTTTGGATATGCTCAGATGGTTGAGATGGGATTTACTCCAATCTGCACAGTTCCATTCATGTACACATATCGAATAATGCTATCTGCAAAAAATCTGACCTTCATCGCTGCTCCAATGGGAGCCTTCGACGATCTAAAATCCATTTCGAATGGAGTAAGGAAAAGTTCTTTCATTACTCTTAGTATAATTAAGGCAAATTAATTGGATTTGCTTTATTCAAGCATAAGTCACAGCATGTTCGATGCTCTAAACAAATTAAAATTCGTAAAATTGGAAAAAAAAATAAATAACACTAATGGTATTTGCCTCACCTGAGTCCCAGCGTTGAGCCCCGTGAAATCAGACTAGCTTACCAAAGATATATTTTTATAAATAGAATAGCTCAAACCTAATAATGAATACTCTCAAGGTTTTGAATTTTAAAACCAAATGATAATGCAAGTTTTATTCTGGGAAAATACCGACTACATAGCAGCAGCCTCTATATTCTCTTTTAACTCTTCCCTAACCGTTTACGCCTTGACATAGACAGGGGCTCGCTGCGGCGCTGCCTTTCTTAAATTTTACCCCAAAAAATTTGTGCAAAAATTTAGGCGGTAGCGTTAGCAAAGCTAGACTTGCACTGGAAACGACCAAATATATTTGCATATTACCGTTATATTCTTATGTTTTTACTCGTGTATTTTTACTCCATACCTTTTTCAGATATGGTTCGGGTTAGTTTGCGTCATTGGCGTACTGGTGGTGATTGACATACTGCACATGATGGTGATGGGAACTCGAAAATCAGTCATAGCACTTGCCTCACAAAAATGCATACAATACTTTGGAGCCATTTTGGGAAAAGGTAATGGAAGACTCGTATTTGTTTATCACTTCATCTTTCGAAAGCTCTTAAAAAATCAGGATCGAGGTTTTCAACTCATCACAGTCAAACGGCTTACGTAATTTTAGCTACCCAATAATTTCAAATAGAAAAGTTTTAATTTATCAAATTAAATTTTTCAGAGATAAGGTTATACTTAAAGCAAACATTATTCAAAATTAGACACTTGTATCAAGCAAGCATCAATTAAAATTTTTATAAAGATACCATTCTTTTTTTTGAACCACAAATACAGTTTTTATTTAAGGGAATGAGAAGCTTAGTTTGGAAAACCTCTGATTTATATAGCAAAAGATATAATTAATTTCTGTGAATTCAAAAATATCAAGCTTTTAATTCTCCGATTTCTGGTTATTTGGCCGCAATATGCATTTGAAAATGCTTAATTTGAAATCCTCTTTTCAACCCTTACAAAAATCTTCTTTAGAACTCTTTAGAAAATTCCTTGGGAAATTTCTTTAGAAATCCTTAAGGTTTTTTTTTTGGGAAATTGGGGAATATTGGCATCTTTTTCTTTGTAAAATGCTTTGGAAATATCTTTGGAATTTTCATGGGAGATATCTTTGGAATTTTCATGGGAGATATCTTTGGAATTTTCTTCGGAAATATCTTTGGAATGTTTTAGGGAAATATCTTTAGAATTTTTTCGGAAATATGTTATTAATTTTCTTGGGAAATATCTTTGGAATGTTTTAGGGAAATATCTTTTGAATTTTTTCGGAAATATGTTATTAATTTTCTTGGGACATATCTTTGGAATATTCTTGTGAAATATAGGGAAGATTATGAGGCAAATTAATTTAGCCTTCTAGAAACGAGGATAGTTCTCACATGCAGAACCATATCCCAATGCAGGGAGTGCAGTTCTTATATGCTGAATAACACCACTTTTATCGCGGGAAGTTCTCGCATGTAGTGCGATACTGCTTATAAAGTCTGACATTTAATCGTCTTAAATACGGCAGAAAGTTTTAACCTTGTGCAACTGTATGCGGTACTAAGTGGGTTTTGGAGGCTTCAATGGCCAAGCAGTAGATACAGATGTTGTTGTTAAGTTTTATAATGTATTTTCACTGAGAGTTTTTTGAGTACCAGAAACGCGTTTAACCTAGTTTTATCTACAATATTTATCTGGGACTCTAATTACGCTCGAAATAAAGATAAAACATGTTACAAAAGAATTAATTTTAGGTCAGTTTTACTTTTCAAAAGCGAAAGTTTCAACTGCCAGTTTATACTCCCAGTAAATCTAAACATCACGATTTTAATTACGCGTATTTTACTTTTAATTTAATTTATCCTTTGCATAAACACCTCACGGATTATTAAAGGCAAAAAACCAAACTGGGTAAATACGATAGATCATTACGCTCAGTGTATTCGGTGTGCCCGGCTGAACTTTAGACACTGAATATGCGTAATCTTTAAAGCCCTGCCCTTGACAGTGCTAAAATGATCAAACTTAGTTTTTTCTTAGCGTTTTCCGGGAGTAAAGGTAATGCGTTCAGGGTTGGCGGTGGTTTAGGCGCTAAAATGATGATATATTTATATTAAAATATATGCTCAAAAACTACGTGGTTTAAAATTATTAGGTGGTATCATTTAAATTACTACTAAAGCAATTGTCATTTTTCTCGGTTTATATAATAAGGAAAACATACTGAGAGTGAGCTTAATTTTTGCTCTTGTAGGGTTCGATATTTCTTCGTCACAAGCCATTCGCTTCAGCGTTGGACCTTTCATCTTGATAATTGTCATTATCGTCAATTTGTTCAACGGAGTCTTGAAAGCCAACTACTCATCTCAGAAAAGAGAAAATATCAACAGTGTAACCGATGCCTTGAGATTATCTGAGGACATCCCGATTTATTTAAATCTTGGACCTATAATTGATAATAAAGTTTGTCGACGGGTAAGGATTTTATACTTTTTTCAAAGAAGATTTTTAGAATCAGTCAAAGTAATATTCGAATCATTTCAGACTGAAACTGCAATGAAAATGCTCTGTGGCAAACTGTGGCGGCAAGGAAACACATCTCCTAATTTCGAAAAACTATCTAGAGGAAAGGAAATTTGGTTTGCGGATATATCTCTGTTTCAGATGTCGTCCGTTTTCTCAGAAATTGATAACAAACCCACTCTTCTGGATCTTTACCTTGGTTCTAAGAAGTACTTCGATAAACCGATGGTTTTTCACGCAAAATGGCCAATGAATCCTGAAGCTCTGAAGTATATAAACCGAAGGTTGGTTTCCTTACTATCATAGTTCAGTAATACTCTGCGTGCTAATGTTTTTCATTCAGAACATTTAAAAATCGCACAAACTGTTATCCCGTCTAATAACGGTTTCAATTAGTAGAACTTTATTAAAGACTAGCAACAAAGGTGTTGCCAGTTGGGACGTTTTTATTTCTTTTCTGATCGCCATTTTAAACGATGACGACAAATCGAACTTAGGCCCGTTGATAGGAAGGGTGTAACACGTAAAATCATTACCCGAAATAGGAACCGCTGTTCTGAAAAACAGCGGTGTAGTTCAAAAGTTCTCTTTTTGAAAGAGCGGTTGCGATTTTAGCCAATAGCGGTTTTTACCTACAATTTTGAACCATTCTTAATACTACGGTTTTTTAAGTAAAAAATCATAGCCTATCAAGTGCACCGAAACCTAAAATTGCTTATAAAGTAGAAAGAAACCTAAAATTACCTATAAAAAACCTCTCCTCACCTATCAAGTAACCTAACCTTACAAATCAAGATAAACCTGGTTCAACGTAACTTAATACTATTGGGGTTTAAAATAACCAAACTTAACCTAACCTAATACTATTAGGGTTTCAATTAACAAAATTTAACCTGATTTAATTATTCTTACTGACCTGGTACTATTTAATTTCAAATAACGCAACATAAACCATCCTAAATGACAATTGTTTTTCAAACCCTGGTTGTAGTGCTCTCAAGGGAGTTGCTGCAACCTTCAGGTTTACGAGAAGCGCTGTACAGGGACCTATCGTTATGGGTAAACGGAATTTTGAGGAAAGAGGTTTTTAGGGAAGCGCGGTTATGAGAACCTCTATCATAGGATCCGCTCATACGAGAACCGCTCATATGAGAGTTTCTTCACAGAATAAAGGGATCATGTGTACTAATTACTAGAGAAATCGGTTGAAATGAGCTTACGTTATTCAAAACCGAAAGGTTTTTCCATCTGTGACCACCAAGATGGCGAAGGATTGGAATAATCATTGTTTATAAGAGTAACTTCCTTGCCTATTTCTGTCTCCTAAAGCGATTTTGGGCTCAGCGTTGATTATCAAGAAGTCAGTTTAAATCTATATAGGGTTAGTCCCCCTATTATCGGACACATTTTAAAAAATTAAGGTTAAATGTAAGGAAATCACAGAAAACCTTTGAAAAGTTTATGAAATAAATATTTTGAACGTTTCTGCACCTAATGGTATAGAAATAATTCCAAAAGAACGATGTAATGTTGTCCCAATCATGGATTTTATTCGGCAAGTATCGTACCCTATTATCGGCTATTTGGATGTTGATTCGGACACCCATGTTCCATTTATCGGACGCCTATACATCCAACTCGGACACTGGGATCTCAGAATCGGACAGTGGGTCTTTGTAGCCCGGACACTGGGATCTCAGTATCGGACAGTGGGTCTTTGTAGCCCGGACACTGGGATCTCAGAATCGGACAGTGGGTCTTCGCTATCGGACACTGGGATCTCAGAATCGGACAGTGGGTCTTCGCTATCGGACACTGGGATCTCAGAATCGGACAGTGGGTCTTCGTTATCGGACATTTGGATCTCTGTATCGGACAATGGTTCCTCAATTGGAATACCAATTTTTTTTTAAATATAAAAGACAAGTGCAAATTGCTACTTCTCTGACACTTCTGGATCCATTCTGAACATCACTAACCGCTTTAAGCATTAAATATTTACAATCCCTCTCTTATTTGTCTTTAAAACGTGTTTGAAAGCTGTCCGATAATAGGTTTTCTACATTAGCTACGATTCGCGTTTTATTTTCATGTAAAGAAACCTAGAACTAACTGTTAAAGTAGCAATTTATAGAAAAAGATTCGGGCTTTACAGCCATACACATAACTTATAGTTGGCTTCTATTTATATACCTCAAAACACGATTTAAAAATGGGGGAAGAATTTTTCCGGCCCCTCAATTAGTTTTAATTAATCAAAAAAATTGGATATCTGGTTCGTTCGCGCTTTCCTCCTCTGACATCGCGCCACTTCTCTGTTTTTACATGCAACATACAGATTTCGACACCCTCTTTAAAACTAGGTAACTTACAGTGTTCCTTTTTTCCCCGGCAGTTTTATAAACAACTTTTTAAAAATGTGTCCGATAATAGGAGCGTCTGATAATAGGGGGACTAACCATAAACAGAACTAAATAATTGGGAGAGGCTACGCAAGACGACTTATTTAATACGCCTACTAGCTGTTACCCTCGACTTTGTTCGCGTAAATTTAATAGAGTTTCAAACAACGAAACTTGAATCGTAAACGCAATGCAAAAGAAATTGAACGGCGCTCAAAGATCAGATATTACGCTCACTCGGATTCCACGCTTCTGATTAGAAAACTTTAATTATGACCTATTCGTGATTACAGAATGCGGGCTTTCTTCGAAACTGGCCAATTGACAACGTGGCTACGCTCCCTCAAGAGAGACTACCACATCGTATTGGACCATTCAGAGGCTGAGAATGAAGTACATGTACTCAGGTTCAAGGACATTGCAGCCAAGTTGGCAATGTGGGCGGCAATGCTTGGAGTCGCTTCTTTCGTCTTCACCATGGAGATGCTGACAATTTTCATGTTTCGTTAAACACTGATGATGATGGGAACATTATAAGAATGTAACCAGGTAGTAAAGGGTTTTTAAGACAGCTGATCAAATCCAAAAAGATTTCTAAAACAGTTAGGTATTCGAAGTTTAGTCGCAAATATTTAGCTATAGCTAGCTATTGACGATTAAATCTAACACAGAGTTAATCTGCCTACGAGCGCCACTGCCATAGAAAGTGGAGTTGATTTAGGATAAATGGCAAATGAAGTTTGTAGTGTGACTCACATAGGGTAGACTAGGATGTTTTCATAATATAGGAAATCAACAACCGAAGCTGCAGTGCGATACACTTAAAATTTATATAACAAACTGTTGAGGTGCAAAACATAAGCGATAATATTTTATATTTTGTAGTAAGGGTAAAGCTTCCATAACTCAGTTCATACTCCTTTATTATTTAACTTATGCTTGTATTTGAAGTGTTGTCTATTTATAAACAAATTACGACTAACTTAAATCGTTCCCTTCACATAAAAAGCAATTTTCTACTCTGTATATATCCTTAAACTTCGTAAGAAAATTGTAGTTTTTTATCTTTCCCAGTGACGATGGCGTGTCTATGTCTGGGTGGCCGTGACCGTGTTAGCAGTTTAAAAATCGAAACAAAAGTCTTTTCAATTTCTGGACTGAATTGACTGTTCACAGAAATTTGGAACATATCTAGCGCACGACAAACGCTATCCACACTTTTACTGACCACTATTGCACAGCCGTTCATTCCACATAGACACCAATCTTCAGTCAGAGAGGTAAACATATTTTGCAAAAAAAGGGGATTTGAAAACAATATAGGTTTAACTATATCTGACAATGTTGTTTTTTAACATTTAATGTAAATTTTGGTCAGATAGGACATTAACTCTGTTCGGTAAATTTTAATTTTTAATTTTGCAGAATGTTTGTTAACCGCAATTGCCAACACCTTGAAGTCATACATAAACCTTTCTATATCTTCATTTCGTATCAACCTTATGACGCTTATTAGCAGAGATCTTTGATCATTAAGAGTACTTCGATGGTGAAGGCAAAAGAAGCGATTCCCAGCATTACAACCCACAATACAAACTTCGCTCCAAGGTTCTTCAAAGTGATAGCATGTAACTCATTTTCGGTCTTCACTGAATGCGCACGCCAATTTCTTTCTATGTTTCGTAGATATGGTATATCTTGTCCAGTTTCCATGAAAGTTCTCAATCTAGATCGAGAATGGGTCATAACTTGATTTTACTAATCAATAGAATAAGGCACTTTGAAACTATATTCCACGTAAAGAATAGGCTTAGAAAATTTCACCGTAACTAATGAAACTAACCAACTAAATTATTTTTCAGTCTATACACCTTTAGACTCATTTAAATGAGTCAACTTGAGTTAACTGGTTGGGAAGTGAGAACAGAAGTTGACAAGTTGAATCACAAAATTAAAAATTGATCCCTGACCAGCTTTTCCAGACTCAACTTTTTGACTCATTTAGTTAAGTCCAAAAGTTGTTTCGTCTGAAAAAGCCCAATGAAAAGCTACAGTAAAAGGATTGTGCCAAAGAGAATTCTACGTGGGTAAAATATCCATGGACAAATGCACATTTGCCATTTTCATCTTTGATTCAAATGCTCAGCGAGAGAGAGAAAGATAGTTTGATTTTCACTTTCGAAGAAATATAACACAAATAAAGATGCAATTAGAGGTCATTTCTAATCATATATTCATTTAATCTTTAAATTCGTTTAATTATAATTATTAAAAATAGGTTTGTTCAAAACCACGCAAAATCAAGTTTACCATCATTATTTGGATTTGGCAATTTCTACGTATAGATGTGAGACAAAGCATCAAAGTGCTAATGGGGAACATGATTACAAGGATTATGGTTGAACTAGGATATTCAACGAACCTTCGGTTGACGAGTTTAACAGCTTCCGGATTCATTTCTTTTCTTCTCAAGAGCATTTTCGGTTTGCACGAATAACTCGACGAACTAACGTGATAATCAGATCGATTAAATGGCGTTCTTTCTACTTCAGCTTCAGATACCATTAAATCGTTAACCATAACATAATGTTTTCTATAATTATTTTTATCCATTTTTAAACCGCAGAGAATTCTCAGTTCCTCGTCCGTCTGTAATCAATGGAGTCAGAACAGAGTGGGTAGACACAAAATGGATGTTTAAAAATCTTTTACCGATTGGCAAAGCTCTTCTATTACTATTGAGTAAACGTCGACGTCAGGTACATTCAATAAATCCCTTGCACTGTTAATGTTTTCTTTCTTCTGAGATGAGTAACTGGCTCTCAAGACTCCGATGAACAATGTGAAGAAAACCACATTTATCAAAAGAAACGGTGCAACGCCGAAGCGAATCGCTGGTGCCGAAGAAATATCGAAACCTACAAGAACAGTTATTAAGATACATCTGTTTGTGCACATTTTTAGGACATCTGTTTAGATAAAGACGACACTAGACACATGGTGGAAGTTTCTTCTCAAGTTTGAACAAGAGAGTAAGGGTCAATAGTGACTGCCGGCGGTTACGAGTCAATTCTTTCGACGACCGTTAATTGTGGGATAAGTAAAACACTTGTTTAAATTGCTTTTAACAAATTGTTATACGTTATCGCGACCTCTGACATCGCAGAAATAGGTTTTTAAATCAAATTAGGAGGTTTCCAGCTTGTTTTAATTTCGCTGTGTTTAACATATTTTTGGAATCTCATGCTTGGAAGGACACTCAAAGATACCATGACAGATCTTTACCTTTCCCCAAAATAGCCCCAAAATACAGTACTAGTCTTTGAGAGGCGACAGACAACACTGATTTTTGAATTCCCTTCACCCACATGTGAATTATATCAATCGCCGTCAACACAAGTAGTACGCAAGCCAACCCAATCCAAATCTGTAACGAGGAATTAATAGGTATGTTATCGATTCTGCGTGTTATCAAAACAGCATTGTCCAAAACGGCTTTTTCATAAACGCGTTTGCCATTATAGCCATTTCTCGTTTCAGCACATTTTGATTACAGCGTTTATATCTTGAGCGTTGTTTTGTATTGTTGAAGGTATAAGTATTAGAGCTCGGCATTATCTATCCATTATCCATGTTATTTTATCCATAATCCAGAACTATCAACAGAAGTTGTATATTAAATCGAATTATGTCCACAAAATTTATCTATAAATAATCGATTATTCACTAATTTACGGATGCCGAGCTCTAATTAGTATTGATTTCAGCTTTAGGTTTGAATTTTAATGGTTGTCAAACAAACAGTTTCGCGGTCTAGTGTGTTAATGCGCTTTAATGTTTGGTTGGGATGGGTTTTTTGAACTCCTATAAATTACCTTCCACCTTATCCAAAATATCCTCCTATTAATTAGCTGCCACCTTTTCCAAAATATTCTGATATTCATTAGCTGCCACCTTTTCCAAAATATTCTGATATTCTTTAGCTGCCACCTTTTCCAAAATATTCTCCTATTAATTAGCTGCCACCTTTTCCAAAATATTCTCCTATGAATTAGCTGCCACCTTTTCCAAAATATTTTCCTATTAATTAGCTGCCTCCTTTTCCAAAATATATTCTTATTAATTTGCTACCACCTTTTCCAAAATATAATCCGCGAACCTGTCCATAACCTGAGGATCACAAACGGTTATGAAACGCTGTAGTGCTAAACCGCTGGTTGGGAAAATAGCGCTATATTGAGAATCGCGGAAACAGCAACCGCTGTTTTGGGCAAAAGCGCTGTATTGAGAAGCGCGGAAACATCAACCGCGGTTTTGCAAACCGCTGTTTTGGGCACCGCCTTATTCCAAAACGCTCTTTTGAAAACCGCTCAACTACCAGTGAACCGAATTAATATACGTATGAAAGTAAAAATACGTGCATAGGGACTTGGCAAAACGGCCTAGCTCCGCTCTCTGCCACTATTCTTATTATTCATTTTTTGCAGAGTTGAATCTATTTCACCCCCTCTTTGGACCCCCTTTTTGGTATCTTTTTTAGCTCGAGTGGAAGTTAACGTGAGGTCCCAAGACGTAGTTCTGCCAAATTCCATTTATAGTCTAAAGTTTTGGTGGAATTAATTCGTTCCTATTTAAGAAGCAAAAAAACAAGTATTTTCTTACTGCTTTCGAAATAATATTTAAGACGTTGAAGGCTCCGATTGGAGCTGGGTTGAACGTCAGGTATTTCCTCGAAAAAATTCTATAACAGCTGTACGTGAGAGGTACTGTTGTACTACAGTTTTGTCCATTTTCACAATCAGACATCACTATGTTTTCGTAACTATAAGGCATCCCCTGAAAATGCGTATTTGTAGTTAGTTTTTAAATCTAAAAGCAGACGTTAATTGCATATTTCATAAAATAATTTAAATTTTTGATATCATAATTGCAATAAATGAGCACCAAGTTTATTGCTTAAGGCGTTGGCACCTTTATATCAAACCGTTCAACGTGGTTGTCACATTCTCGTGAAGAAATGTAACAAAAGCGTCATCTTTTTCTTGCAAAGACTTCGTCTTACAACTTAAACCTGTATTTTTTATGTATTGTGATTTCATTTTTTCTGAAGTAAGACATGTACGGTTGGTTATAGATCAGGTTAGAGAAAGTACCAATTAACCACGGAAGTTTTTTAGTTCAATTTCATGGACTTCAAAAGAATTTTTACATAGCAAATAATTAAGACTAATCCTGACATTTACAAACAAATATAATAAATTTATAGAATTAAGCAGGGACAAAAGCCGTAAAACGCATTATGAATGGGCAGCGGATGACTTGGGGAGACCCAAACTGCTAAAAAAAGAATATGAAGGTATGAGGAAAATCCTTGAATCCATAGCCGAGTCCCAATCCAAGCTGGCTGAGGCTCTAACGACGATGGCCAATGCTTCAGTTCGGCAGCTGATGTCTTTGAAGTTATTTCTCTGACAGAGTCTGAGCATTGGCGAAGAAAAAACAGTCATTTTAAGGGTTACCTGTCAATAATACACAATCAAAATAAATTGTTTTGTTTTTTTGGAAAAATTGAGTCGTCACGCATGTTGACTTTACCGTCGGTTCCCTTGTGACGAGGACATTGGTAAAAAATTGACTCTACATTTTGGCGTTATATTGTTGGCTAGTGACACTTGAAGTTCCGATTTAATCTCATATACATATATGCTAATGTCGTGAACAAGTGCGGAGTTTATTGCCTTCTCGTGGCAATTGTCGAAAACGTGCTTTGCAAGGCCGAAATATACACGCTTTCATAGAATATAACAGTTATAAATTTCATTAAAATATACAATTATTTATTATAATAAAATCAGTTTTTGACAAATTAACCATCTTATTATTACTTCCATTAAAATAAACTCTTTAAATATGTTATGATTTGCCGTGTTAATGTAAATTTTGCCTTAAACGGAGATCATCAAACTCCCACACTTAGTTTAAATCTCGAAAAACCCTTTGAACTGTTATGCACGACGTGCAATTCGATTACCATGTTCAAATCGCAAGCAATGAAGCTCGAGTTAAAAACAAAGCAGCCATACTAGGCCTAATTAAAAATATGAACCACAGCCAAGATGCCAACAAAGAGGTTTGGGGAAACCAAACTAGAAAACTCTCGCTGAATATCCGTGAATCTAAGATTGATGAAGGGATGAAAGGGGGTAAAAACTCCAATGCTCGATTCGGCCGTCTCTTTCGGCCGCAAAATTATTCATTGTATGATTAGGATATGGGTCTTACAGAATGCGTTTTATTATCATTCGGAGAAATTGACTCCAAAATAAAAGATTCGGTTCGAAATTGCTCCAAAAGGACCTCAGAGAATAGGGTCCCAGTTTTAACCAACCGTGTGGAAATTGAGTTATACGGTACTTTAGATTAACCACCCCCTTCCTTTTTAGAATAGTTGGTCTGTCAAGGCTAGTTAGCGCGTTCGACGACAGGAAATGTCCGCCACTAACTAAACCATGGCAGCGGCCCCTTCTCGTAAATCCCGTAAAAAATTTCGAGTTTAACAGAAACAAAAACTCGAAAGTTTCGAATTGCTTGAGATTAAAATAGATTGACGTCAGCCACAATTAGTTCCTATGTAAGGTGCGGTTTGACACATACAGCATGTATTTCTAAAAATTAATTACACTTACGCTGATAAAATTATTTTCATTTGGCAGACGGCAGTCATCTCGACAATCGATATACCTTTAAATTTAAACTCAATTGGGATATATTTTCTTATAATAACAGAAGCAAGCGTAGTAGGAGTACACCCTAAAAAACTTTTAATATTAGGATAAACTAAAGTGGCCTGGTCAAAATATTACTCCCACTGATTCAAAATAAATTCAAATTGTGATAGTGGGTGTTCTTGAAACAAATTTAATCCAACTGAACTAAATCTATTTCACTTTCCTTCTATTTATAGGGATGCCTAGGGCTTTGGTTCAAGATAATAACTGAGAATTGTACTCCACCTTCATTTGCTTTAGATGAAAGGTAGCATTTTCTACTTTACCTTAGAGGTTTCTTGTTTTCAAAAATGTAATAGAACATGCGCAATACGGCGAACTTAGGCAACTTCGAAAATAGCTGGAGAAAGAAATAAATTCAACAACTTAGTTTCAGAAACATCAGAAGAATCTGAAGGCGTTCACTAGGAAAACCCCAAATTAGTCAATTCGTCTTTGGCTTAAGAATTGATGTCCATTGTATTTTGATTTGCCTGTCAAGTTTATTATATTACTTGGCAGTGCGAGGAGGGCGCATCGAACTAATCCACAAAATATGGGAATAGACCATTTCGATGTAACCCCTGATGTAAATAAGAGGGAAAGACACATGGGTAAAACTTTGCCTTCCATCTCGCTTTTTGGCGCCTACATATCGCAGTGGGCATATCGGATCAAACGTTTTTGCAATATACGGACCGCAATATTGGCTTAACTCCATTATCACCGTTAAGGTTAAGATGTACGCGGCGATCGGCTAGGGTTACGAAAACGCCTTGCCTCCCAATTGTCGAATTCATAAATTCCATACAAAAAGCCAACCACCAGTGGCGTTAGCCATTCGCGTTCAGTTTATTACCGTGAAGATTCTCCTACAGATGGCGCCAGCATTTTTTACGTTTTCTGTCGTCTGCTACACAGGTTTTAAATTTAGGGTTAGCCGTTAGAAATGGCTTGGCTAGTATTTTGCCGAATCCAGAAGAATTTGTGTGGGTTAAAACCAGAATCGGAGAAGCTCCTGAAGGTTCGCCTCTTGCTTTACAGCTTTCAATAAATGAAGATAGGTTTGAAGTTATTCACAACCTTGACATCTACGAGAGCCACATCCTATTTGCCTATGCTAATGAACCTCAAGATAGGTTTAAAATCCCGATCCATTCTAATCCACGTACTCCGTGGAGCTCCAAGAATTTGCCAGGATACTTCGGTCCTTTGGAGTCTGTATTATTTGAGGTATGCATTTCATTTGTATAGAAGTTGGTCATTTTGGAGTTTAATTTTTCAAATGTTTATTTTAGAAAAATCAACTTTCAGTTCTAGAAGCTATTGAGCTTGAAGTTAATACTAAAGATCAATCTGAGTCACAATAGTGGAAGGAGGCGCGAACAACAAGATTGAACTCTTCAATTTTTGGGCTAGTTTGTAAAAGAAGAAATTAAAATTGGAGTGAATCTGGTATCAAAAATATCGAAAAACCCAAAGATATTGGACATTTGAATGCCATAAAGTACGGAAAAAGGTGGGAAATTGTTGCAAGAAATAAGTATAGAGAAAAAATGCTCAGCTTGGGTCATGACGTTACGGTCCATCCTTCAGGATATATTGTTGATCCTAGTAAACCATGGTTGGGAACGTCTCCAGATGGTCTAGTTCAAGACCCAAGGGAAGCGGAACCTCATGGACTTTTGAATATAAAATGCCCCTGGTCCACAAGAAATATAAGTCCGACGGAAGTTTGAATGGAGATTTTAGAGTAAAAGTGATTAACGGAAAACCATTTTTAAATGAAAACGATTACCACTTTTATCAGGTTACTGGGCAGATGGCACTATCAGGTGTAACATGGTGTGATTATGTAACTTATTTTCCATCCGGCTTGATAATAGTGAGAGTGAGATTCAATAAGAAGAAGTGGGAAAAGATGGAATCGCTTTTGAAATCTTTTTTCTTTACTCATATGCTACCAAACTTAGCTAAGGATACATTGCCTCAAAGTTCCTAATAACTCTTAAAGGGAGAGTACTTTTTAGTAGTGTGTTAAATTTCTTCTTTACCATATTTAATATCCCTTTAAATTTGATCTCATTTCCTCAATGGACCAAGATGTTTTTGACTTTTAAAAAATTAAAAAATACTTGTTAAAATGAGTTATTATTTAATAATTACGATTTGTTACATTTATTATTTATGAATCGCTGAGGGAAGAATCCAAATTAATTATAGACATCTCTTGATCATCGCTGTCGTAGGAATTAAAATCACTTTGTTGGCATAGTTCATCTTCATCAGACATATTTTCATCAGGCGGTAGTATTTCTTCTTAATAATCATCTTTAAAATCAGCTGCATTAGCTGGTTCTAAGATTTCATCATAAAATTCATCCGTGTCCATGGTACTATTGTTTAAATTTTCTTTATTCCTAACGAGAGGGCTTTGAAAGTTCGATAAAAGTGCAACAACTGTCCATAGTTGATTAATTACGGGTGCAAGAGTCAAGGGAACTGGACGGTCAAGAACATGGAATCCTCTTATTCTTGCAATTCGTCGCTCCACGTGTATGCGCAGAGCCGCAATCTTTTGGGATTTATCCAACTCTTCATTATTAAATTGGCCCTTTCCACTCAGAAACGGAGGAATATTTAGTTTAACACCTTTTTTCTCTAACAAATCTTCAATCAAGAATCCTTTATCAGCCATAACGCTATCATTGGGGGAGAATTTCAAATTACAAAAACCACTTCGCAGAGTTAATTCCCCGTGAATAGATGAGAAACAAATGTGACGTAGCCGTTTGAACTTATTCCAATAAGTCCTTTAAAAGTGTTTGTGGATTTATAGTTTGAATATGAGGCAGATTGCAATACTAAAGACTTGGAAGTCTCACATTTAAGTTCTGTAGCATCAAGTATAACACGAGTACTGGGATAACTAATTTTAAAATCATCCGGCATAGCTGCGTCAACTTGTTCTCGCGTTGGTCAGATGTTAAATTGTCCTAAACGAAAATACATAAATTTATCCATAACAGTAAAATCAAAATGTGTCTGTTATCCAGTATAATGTTAAAGAAAATAAATGCTATTAATAATAAAATTGTGTGTGATTTTCAGTTTTAGATTATAAGTCATTGATATTTAAACAAACACCAAAAACTTCAAAGACAAATATACATAAGCCTATTTTCCTATCCATGAATAACTTAATTTCAACCTCCCCCAGAACGAATGACCGCGCTCATTTAATCCAATATAGCGCAGTGCACCACTTTTCACGAAGGGGTTTTTAACTTTCTAAAATGGAAAAACATTGACCAAAGAACCTTTATACCAGTAATGGAAAGTTTAGCTTCCTCTATTGCAAATTATTTGTCACTAGTCTTTAAAGCCAGGCAAGTTGACCCAAGTATTCCCGGCTGGCTATTTGCACTTGGGTCACACTACCAGCGTGCGAGAAAAAAACCCCTCCACTTACCATTCCTGGTATGTTCTTTGATTTGGCTGGCATCATTCGAATTTGATACAAGAAGAGAGGAATGTGGAGGACGAAGGGGGTAAAAACGAAAGGCTCTTGTTGTCAGCGCTCCTTTTTTTGTTTGCCCTTGGCAACGTCACGGGTGACTTTTTCAAAAGCATGTACATGTACATGTATGGGTATACGATGGGAAAATCGTTGGCACCTCCTGAGACGAAAGTGGCGATGTAATTTAAATTTAAGGCAGGGAGAAGAAAAAGCTTGTAACAATGTCCATGGATATTTCTCCGCGTGCTGGCGTGCCTGCTTTCACTCCATTGGTTTTAATTGAGTAAACGTGAAGATTTGAAGGTAGGAAACAACGGAGCACCAGAGAGGAGAGAAAGAGGGAGTTGGAAACGCGCTTTATAAAATCCACCGAAAAACGGGATAATAGGGGGGTAGTAAAAACAATTTTCGGTACGTTTCGTCGTTTAGTTTTAGTCCTTTGCGCAGTGGAAGTTATACCTGGTGTAGTGGCAAATAAAAATTTTAAATCGGATACTAGGCTTCTCAAGTGCTCGCACTCTATATCTGTGACAGGGCAGAAGTTAGCGCTTCTTCTAACTTATTTTCATCAATTTCAATTGGGGCGCTAAGCGAAACTGGATTGGGCTGATCTATTTGGAAATCTCGCAAGAATGGATATATTTCCCCTGGGGAACTACGCCAACTAAAGTTCACATCACCACAGTCAATTATAATACCGTTGTTATTCAAAACATCCATACCCAGGATGCACAGAAATATTAAATTTTTCACAAAATACACAGTATTAGACGTAGTTTTTCCAGGGAAAATAAACGTATTTACCGCTACCAGTCGTTGATACTCTAGTTTTGTTAGCTAGCTTGATACCCAATTTTATCCTATTACTTTTGTTAATTACATTGGCCAACACGAAATTTTTCGTCTACGAGGGTATAGCTGGATCCACGAGGGCTATACATTCCTATTCATTAATCTTAATTTTAATTTTGGCTAAACAGGAAGCTTTTAGAGATACTTGATTTTCAATAAAATTTAAGAAAATATTGGAGTTTAAATTTCGAATTTGTTTATTTAAAATTATGGATCCAGCGTTACAGGTCAAGGGGTTTATCGGCGTGCTGGGGAAGGTTTGCATGTTTGTTCTCCCCCGCCTGACCGTTTTCCGAGTGGGGCTGACGTTGTATTGAGCTATTATAGTGCCTCTCGTGGCCGAAATTGGTGTTTCGACAATTAGTACCAGAAGTCCATTAAATTAGCCTAGGCTAATTTAATGGACTTCTGTTAGTACTGATATGACCGGCAACACCGCAACGGTGGCAGGGTAACTCCGGCGCCGCTGTTATATCGACGCGAATCGGGCTCCCGATAGTGAGAGAAATTTTGTTGGGAATAATTAGGCCTAAAATATTTGATCTAGAATTGTGGAAGGTTTGCGGGGCCTATTATAACGAGAGCTTTAATCTTGGTAGTGGGGACCACCACACTTAAAACAAACTACGCCACTTGCTCGCTGACCATTGTAAGCAGTGCTAGTGGGAGTAGATTTTTCGACCGCAGGTTTGTCCTTGAGGGCTGCTTTGGCTTGTTCAATGAAGACGGCATCGGCTAATAAGGCTCTAATTGACGTAAATTTTGCCGTGGCTAACGCGACTCTAAGTTCATCGCATAGATTTTTACGAATTATTCTAATTAGTGCCTGTACTGGGAGAGGTTCTGTTAATTTTCTAATAATAGTTTGCATGGCCTCAACATAATTAGTAGCGGATTCACCGAGCTTTTGAAAACGGTAATCTAAGCGTTCTAATAGAACATCATCATTCGCGTAAGCATTAAATTCATTCATGAGTGCGTCGGAAAATTCCTGAAAATCCTCGAAACGGCCTTGGTCCTCGAACCATTCTAATGCTGCACCTCTGCACATTGTTGGTATCCAATGCTTGATAAACAAGTCTTCGGGGCATCCCCGGGAGATGAAAATTTGGCGCGCTTTTACAAGGAACTCTTTCGTGTTTTCGCTAAAACTACCCGAAAACGTGGGGGGTGAAATAGGGGGAGTCCACGAGCTAGGGAGAGGCTGAGGTTGGTCCTCGTGGCGCCCATTGTTAGCTATATTTTCAGGGTTTTGGCGCCCTTCTAACCCTCGGTTTTGAGCGACTACTTGCGCGGACAGCTGCCTTATTTGTTCTTGTAATGCTGCAATAGCCGCTACGTTAGGATCGGGGGCGTTTTCGTTAGGCATGTTGGCTGGTGGGGGATTACATTTTTGCTTTCTAATTTCTCGGGCGTGATTTTGTTCAATTTTAAGAATTTAGTAGCACTCTTCGCAAGAGTAAAATTTTCCCTAAGTTAGGCTGGCAAAGCTCATGACCGTCCTGAGACGATGACATAACCCATGTTATAAGCTTAATTTAAAGCATGCACTTAATTGAACCGAACGTGTACGGGGGAATTTACTAGGTAATAATAATAGGGACCAGTGACACACCATAAAAATACACTCCTAACGTTTTTAACAAAAAATTCTAACCAAAACTTTTAATAAAGCTATCCTACTTAAATCTACAACAAAATAAACTGAACTAAAGCTACACTAATTTCACTAAAAATAACCTACACAATTACGCTACCCACGTAAACTAAACAACACTACGCAAACCACGCAGACTTAAACAAAAATTACGTTAACCACGTAAACATTAAAATATTAGTGCTAGTCTTTAAAATTCAATTTCTTTGTTCCTAATTCATTAAATAACTTAATGGTTACCATCCGTTAATTAATTGGGGAATTTTAGTAGTTCTGATCCCGGACGGACCCCCAAAATGCGACATTTTAGTTACAAGATATGAGAGATAAAAGAAAATGTTGATTTAATTAGTATCTAAATTGGGGTGGTCATTTGTCTAGGGGTATTATTTACTAATTAGTTTAAAATATCGCATTGGTGATAAATAAATAGTTCAAAATAGTTCAAATATGTTGTAGCATAATAATGGGGCTGGTTTCTGGTCCGCGTGAGCTCATAAGTAATAATTGTTTACGATACTGATTTTCTTTGTTCTCCGCACATTCGTTCGCGAACTCTTTAGATCGTTGGGCCACGAGCCGAGAGGTTGATTCCGTTGGACGGGAAAAGGGTTAATAGTCCGGCATCGTGGAAACGGGCTCATCGGGCGGCATTCCTTTGGTTCAATTCAGGTACGGAACATCGTCGAGAGTCCAAGAGCATCCCAGCATAAGAGCGTAAAGGCGAGATAGACCAAGAGCCAGTGGCCTGGACCTTACCTCATAAAGTACAAAAGGTCTGACCATTGGAATGAGTTCAGTTTTGAAGCTCATTAATAGATTTGGCCGTCTTACGCGTCACAGCTGGGGCATTTGAGGGGGGCGGGATCATGTTTGACCCTAATGAGGTATGATTTCATGAATAAAGAAGGTGGCAAATGATAGAACTGGAAATGGCGATTCCAAATATATGAAATCTGACGTCATCAAAAGGGGCCATCAATAAATCAGACGGGGGTTAAAATGGTCGAATGAGGTATGAATTTTTACCTCATGAGGTACATGTATGAATCCGGTGTTGTTTGATAGATCTGGTCGTGCTAAATAACAGAATATAAAATCTGACTGGAAAATACGCGGCTTAGGTTTAATCTGACGGGCTGATTCTTGCGTCAGACTATGACAACTTCGTGCCTCATAAAGCTAGATTCCCACTCGACCGAAAAAATCGGCGCAAATCACGCAGCCTACGTTAGAAATTTTACCTTACGTCGTCGTCCGGCTGTAGACTGTTCACACTACGACTGAATTTTGAGTTTGGCGGTAGATATTTTTGGGTCACGTGACAGATTGGAGTGGTTTCCATAACATTTATTTCGCATTATGAATTGGTATCTCTGTCGCTTAGATCGTACAAGAAAGTATATTTTCTAACCTCCTCCATAAAGACTTCCTTATTAACATCTTACATCAATATACTTCCATAAGATACATTTTTCTTTCTTCGTGGCATTTATGACGTAGTCAGTGGGATAATTTCATTGGCTGAGACACCGGCGTAACGCCGAACACGACCGAAAAATATAACGCAAATTGCGCCCGGCCGAGCGGAAATTCCGTCGGGCTCGGCGTAAAGATTTTTCGGTCGGACCCCTTTCTGCCGGGTCTCCGTCGTGATTTCCGTCGAGTGCGAGTCTAGCTTAAATGTAGCAGGTGATATATTTTAAAACCAGCCCCACTGATGTCAAGTACATTAAACTTAACTTGTTTGAGCGAGTTGCCTCTGTTTCTATCGAGGTAATGTGGTGAAATAATTTTGACCGTGATAAATGAGATGAACTTAAATTGGCATCATTTATAATAGAGCTATTTCAATTCGGGGGTAAGGAGAGTTTTTGAGGCAGGGTTTCGTCAGTCCCCGCCTAGGTGCCTTATTGTGCGCGAAATTTAGCTAAGAGTTCTACAGTGGCCCGCACGAAGGGAGGGTGAAAACCGGCTCCGTTTATTGGCAGGCCCAACTGTGACGTTTCCCCCTTCAACTGATATAGCTGTATGCAGGCACATTTTATTTCAAACTCATTCAATGAAACCTTCTAACGTTAAATTATTATTCAATGCAAATAAAGGTAAAAAATGTTACATTTTAAAGGTCATCTGGTTCATCATCCGAGTCAGTCTGATAATCAATATATACGGTTTCATCGTCATAGTCACCCTCCCTCCGTGTGGGCCACTGTAAAACTCTATGCTAAATTTCGCGCACAATAAGGCACCTGGGCGGGGACTGCCGAAACCCCGCCTCAAAAACTCTCCTTACCCCCGAATTGAAATAGCTCTATTATAAATGATGCCAATTTAAGTTCATCTCATTTATCACGGTCAAAATTATTTCACCACATTACCTCGATAGAAACAGAGGCAACTCGCTCAAACAAGTTAAGTTTAACGTACTTGACATCAGTGGGGCCGGTTTTAAAATATATCACCTGCTACATTTAAGCTAGACTCGCACTCGACGGAAATTACGACGGAGACCCAGCAGAAAGGGGTTCGACCGAAACATCTTTACGCCGAGCCCGACGGAATTTCCGCTCGGCCGGGCGCAAGTTGTGTTCTATTTTTCGGTCGTGTTCGGCGTTACGTCGGTGTCTCAGACAATGGAATTATCCCACTGACTACGTCATAAATTTCAAGAGTGCACGCAAACGCTAGATAGATTGATAGCCGCCATGTATTTTTCTTTTGGTCGGAAACATCCCACGAAGAAAGAAAAATGTATCTAATGGAAGTATATAGAGGTAAGATGTTAATAAGGAAGTCTTTATTGAGGAGGTTAGAAAATATACTTTCTTGTACGATCTAAGCGACAATGGGACAGAGATACCAATTCAGAGTGCGAAATAAATAAACCACTCTAATCTGTCACGTGACCCAAAAATATGTACCGCCAAACTCAAAATTCAGTCGTAGTGTGAACAGCCTGCAGCCGGACGACGGCGTAAGGTAAAATTTCTACCGTACGCTGCGTGATTTGCGCCGGTTTTTTTCGGTCGAGTGGGAATCTAGCTTTATGAGGCACGAAGTTGTCATAGTCTGACGCAAGAATCAGCCCGTCAGATTAAACCTAAGCCGCGTATTTTCCAGTCAGATTTTATATTCTGTTATTTAGCACGACCAGATCTATCAAACAACACCGGATTCATACATGTACCTCATGAGGTAAGAATTCATACCTCATTCGATCATTTTAACCCCGTCTGATTTATTGATGGCCCCCTTTGATGACGTCAGATTTCATATATTTGGAATCGCCATTTCCAGTTCTATCATTTGCCACCTTCTTTATTCATGTACCTCATGAGGTAAGAAATCATACCTCTTTAGGGTCAAACATGACCCCGCCCCCCTCAAATGCCCCAGCTGTGACGCGTAAGACGGCCGAATCTATTAATGAGCATCAAAACGGAACTTATTCCAATGATCAGACCTTTTGTACTTTATGAGGTAAGATCCAGGCCACTGGCTCTTGGTCTAAGAGAGAGAGCAAGAGAGCGAGCCTCTTGGCCGGGTCTCCTTTTATACCTTTTAGGTCAGATCTACGGGGTTCCATATGTCCAACCAGGACACGGCCTGGTTTTTGCGCGGGGTCCCAAAAGTTCGGGCACGATCCCATCCCGTTCGCGAGAGGCGAGTTTGCCTCGTGCGCGATGGTAAAAACCCGATGACGTAAATATTGGAGGGCTATGCCCTTTCGACCAGAATCAGTAGTCCCATCCAAAAACCAGTATTGGGGGAGTTAAAGCGATAGTGCTACAATGGCTATTTTTAAAGTGCTAGTATTTTAAATTAAAGGGGCAGTAAAATAAAAACTGTTACAATGTCTGTATTTTTAGAGCGCGAAGATTTAACGGATCATGCATAAAAATGTTTGGACTAAGTTTTTTTAAGTACTGGAAACGCATATATTTCTTAATCTTTATTATAATAATTATCAAAAAGGGAACATTTAAAATAATTATTAAAAAAGAATATGTATAATAGAAAGTTAAAGTCATATTAATACTTCTAGAAAGTCAAAAATCATATTATTATTATTATTTGAAAGTCTCTATTTTGCGAAACTATATTTGACAACTAAAATAGTTGGTGAATGCAATCGTTAAGTTGTCAATGGTTCTTTTAATCGTTATTGAACTAATTACTAAGTTCTACACCCTGGCAAGTTGCAAATATTGCTCAACAGATGGCACCATCAGATGGTCAATTAAAAATATTTTCAATCAATACTCGCGTAGCCAGTCCCAGATTTATGGCGAAGACTTTCAGTAAAATAGTCGCTCTAGGTATCATGTGTATTTAAACTTTCGCCCAAGCAAAGAAAATTATTAAACTCATTTAATTAAAAAATCATGATCATAAAAGCCCCACTGAGCTTTTTATTAAATTATTAAACCCTATATTTCTTAAAAGCGGATTCTCCTAATACCAATCGCTATCCAATTTCTTATTTAAAGACTTTCAACATACATATCCGTACAGGGGTGGAAGCGGTCGCTTTTCTCATAACACGCTGTGTGACCATGAAAGCAGTTTTAAAATTCTCTTTAATTTCCAAAAAATAAAATGTTTCGCTTTAAAGTAATACCACGGTGTTTTAACATTCTAATGGCAATTGTAACACCTTGGTTTTGAAAGAAATTTTGCGGTTTCTAAAAAAAGCCACAATGCAAAAGAAAAGTAAATAAATTTGCCTTTTTGGAGTTTACAGTATAATTGTAATAATAGTGCTCAAACACAGGATTTCTCAAATGCATCCAAAAAAAACAGAGTTGCTGTGAAAGAATGGGTCAAAACTGCCCAACAGCGGGTGAGCCGTGCGAATGAGATTGGGTGATATGGGGGGACACCTACCCGGCTTTCCAATTTGTATTCGTTTTCATTTTAATTTTTAATTTTAAGAATTTAAACTTTTTTTCCTCTCCATGTGACGCTTGCATTGGACGTTTCTGTGTGTCTGTAAACTCAGTTTCACATTCGCAGCAAATGTGGTCGCAATTTCCGCACCGCGTTATCAATTAACCCAAATTCGGAAAGTTTCGATTTCATTATGTTATATATCACACATTAGCATTATGATTTCTTCGGCTCGTAACACGCCAAATTTTGTTATCGTCTATCCCACGTACACATTGACTTCTAGAAACGCCACCTCGTACAATGTTCATCCTTATATTCCAAAAGAAACAAATTATGACGAAAATTATACTTATAACTTTCAATTAAATACTTCTGTTCACACTAACCTCTTGCTACCCACATTCTTACCAATTTATTTCAATTCAAAAAAAAAACTTATTGTCCCTTGGCTGGTTATTTCCCTCTGGTGAACCCCACAGTTCACGAGCCCCCGTGGCTTTCTCGCTATTTCGCGTACGTAAAACTCACGCCTGCATGGTCATTGTTCGCGTACGAAAATAAACTTGCACATGCATGAAAGGTAGTTCACGGTCACGAGCCTCTCTACGTTACGAAGATACGAACCCTTTGAGAGAACCAATTATCAGTGAGCTTTTTCGCTAAGCCAATTATCAACGAGCTTTTTGTAATAAGCCAATGAGAAAGCTTTATGTGGTACAAGACCGAATTTCAAGTCGGTCTGAATCTATAAAAGGCCAGGACGAACAATAGACTTGAGTCTTCAGTATTCTATATTTCTGACCTAGTGGCTAGCCCAGTCCGATCGCAGCCCGCTAAAAAGGAAGCCCCAGAGAAGTTAACTCCTGGATGAACGACTAAGTTGCTAACTTATGCCCGGTTAAATTACCCGCGAAAAGTGAAAGTCTTAATTCGTGCCAAGTATCCTGCTGCCATGATATGGCGTAGAAGTCCTGGACCTTGATATCTATCCTGCCGCCAAACTATGCCGTAGAAGTTCATCAGTTCTCCCGCCAAAAGCGTGTACCGCCCGATGTCTATCGGAACCTACCACGTTACCATGAAACGTGTTGCCGGACCATCACCGATTTATAGTGCCATCGTAAAACAATAGAAGTTCATCAGTCCACGTAATTAACGGAACTCAAAATGAGCTAAACGCGAACTTCAATATAAACCGTGAGCCACGAAACTTTGCAAGTATCAATAAGGGTTAACCAGCCTTAAGTTAAGTTTAGAATTAAGTAAACCAATTCTTGCCATTAATATTTGAAGTGTTAAACCTCTTATGAGGTCATGATTAATTTAGCATTGATTAATAAATATATTTCCAAGGTTTAATCATGTTCCCGTTTATTTCATTTACCAATGCTGACATACTTATTCAAAATACAATTCCCTAGACAACCGTACCAAATTTAATATGTTATATCATATAGCCCCTGATTATTAATTATCATCATATAAAAAGAAGTTAAAAGTTGTCGCAAAATCTGTTACATTATCTTCTACTCCATTACCATCGTTAAAAAATTTTACTCTGTGAATATCTAGGATTTCGATAAACGTCCTGGCTTTCAATGGCTGCTGGCCCATTGGGCCGAGTCCCATTAGACCAAATACTGCCAAAATGAGACTATCCCGTTTATTTCAACATCGACCAGAAGTGGTAATTATTAAATTAAAAATACGGTAAAACAGTCTGTAATAACCAGACTAGCTTAGGGTCTTGGTAGTCTGTCGTCTTTCCCCTGTGGATGGTACAAGAGAAACAAGTGTTGATCGAAATGCATTAAGGCATTAGCTCTGTGATTGAAAATACACAGGCGAAGTCATGGGTTTGTAGTAGCTTTCGTGGCTTTGAATAGGCGAAAAACCACTAAGAAAAGATTCTCTTCCAGACCTTGATGGTACTGGGAAAGAAATAATATTTTCATCTTCAAAGAGTTCACACACCCTCAATTTGTGTTTAAATTTGATGGACAGCTGTATCGAAGCAAGATTATTGGAACGTCTATCTATAGTTGAAAAATTTTCGTTAAAGTATTGTGTTTCTTGGGTTTTGCGTGGTGGGATTGGTATTACGAAAAGCGGATAAGGCTTTATTTGAACCTTTATTATATATTTTAGAAAACGTGATACTTGTTGATGAGAAGGAATAGAGGCAATTTAAAATCTAGTTTGGAAATATAATAGGTTTTTGAAACGGTCGTTAGCTAGAATAATTAAACTCAGAAATGAGTTCGGATACGAGTTGCTAGTTTAGTCATGAATAAAATAATTTTTCCCGTGAATAGTGATTTTAGAAGCTGGCTTCTGCGCAGACTTATAGAGAAATAAGAAAACTAGACTTAATAGCACGAAACTAGAAAATAGTCGTGAGAGAAGAGCTCTCTCAAAATTTCATAATTTAAATAGCGTGATGTACGACATCATATATTCTGATTGCTGTTTCTTCCCCTCTTTACGTGTAATTTAACCTCAACAATTCGAGTTCCAGTTTGGTATTGGGATTTTAGACAGTTGATTATAACAGTATCTAGCACCGTGATTGCCAAAACTAGAAAATGATGACTCCATGTAGAACTGTTCTATAAAATCCTTTGTTCGATTTGTGTTTAGAGATGAATTACGCGTAAATAGGTCGAAGTTTGCACTTTATATTTAAAGATATTCTCACGCAGGCGTGGCTCGAGAGTGTAATGTTAACTAGCTCTCCGTGTTTTTCACGCGACCTCGTTTTTGATGTGGAAAAAAATCCAAAGTGATTAATCCAGCACTAATTAGCACATTTCACTTGGTGAAACATGAATGAAACAGTGTATAATATTACTGTACAATGGCCGGAAGAAAAGGTAAGTTAAGCGTATCCGAAACTGAAAGTTTTAAACAGCCCAAAATGTTTGGTTTAATCGGGTGTTTCGTTTCTAGCTTCTAAATTACATAATAAAAACTTTTAAAAGAGCAGAAATGACGATTTTATTGTTTTCGGTTCAGTTAAAACCGCCTCTAAGTCTGACAATAATAGTTAATAAAGAATAATAGCTACGCATTTATGCATATATTTATTGTAAGATTCCCAGTAAGTGTTAGAAACAGGAAACAGGTATTAAAGTCAGTGTCAAGTCCATAAGGTAGATAAGCCAATTACCTCATTCGAGGTAGGTTTCAAGTGCTTCGGCTGATGTAATTTTGTTGTTTTTCAACTTGTTTATAAACTAACCTACCGGAAATTTTATCCACATATTAAGAATCCTGATTTAATTCTGTTTATCAAAACAGTTAACGAACAACACAGAAAGATATATCTAATCAAAAAAGCACCCAATAAATACTCCTAATGAAAGTCCAATAATCAAGCCGAAACTAGTCGAGCTATTTTAATAAAAATATTAAAAACCTTGCGCACTTGAGAAAACCGTTTCTATTTTAAATTATTTAAACCATTTTGAAATTTACCTGCAAAAAATGAACCAGAACTCTATGGCTTTATTTGGATATTCGCTGCAGTTTTTTTTTTCAATAAAATTGCCGACATCAAAATTAAGTATTTTGTTTTAATGGAGCCTGGTTTCAGTTGTAGAGTTAATGCACTTCAGTAAAAGCTGTATTTTAAGATTAAAAACTTTTTCTAGAAACCCTGGGATTATCCTTACGATTCCGCACTTCGAGTTTGGTATTTCATTTTTGAACACACGAAACGTCTCAGGTAAAGTAGGCCCGCAGAGCGAATGAAGGAGGAATACATGTCTTAGCTATGGACCCAAAGGAAGGCGTAATCTTAACAGTTTTTCTTGAGCACCAGAGGAAACCGATTACTTTTTAATCATATTTTGATTTCATTGTTATTTTCCAAATGTCAGTTAAATATTATTGCTTCAGCCTATTTTCACTGTAGTGGGGAAGGTTTTAAGAGTTAACCCATGGAACCTTCCACTCAAAAGACCTTGAATAGTTCTTGTTGGTGGCTTTGTGGTGACACGAACCCTCAGGGTCTTTTACTAACCCCCTTTTGGCCAAATGAACCTGTCTTTCTTTACCTGGCAAAAACTTGTATTCTGAAAATACCGCTCTTACAAATGGTCTAGTATTATGTTAAGAACCTTCATATTTAAGAATTGTGTAAATAATTGCACTGTGCGTATTAGAGCCGCCACATAGTCGCCAGATTTTTGCATTGGTTTAAGTGTTTGCAACCCCATCTCAATGCGGTCAAAAGTACTTTTCCCTCGTTCGCGAGCATATGGCTCGGGGCCACTCCTTCATACGCTCAGGGTATCTCTAGGAAAGCGCATTCCTAATTGTGTTCAATATTAAAGGTTCACCCCTACTATGGACTCGGATGAATGGCTTCGAAATGTAAGTAAGATATTCAAAATGAGCGCAAAAATATAGAAAAATGTTTGTAATAAAAATATCTCCGTTTCGATGAGTTTGACCACTTTTTGTACGAATTCTACAGTTTCACTCCCTAGAAGAGAGATTTCACAAGAAATCGTTTACTTTATTTTGTCCGCGTGCTTATGAATATCTGGACTATTGACGACCTTGTTACGCTTGAACAGATGTCTTTTTTGAAAATGTGTTATTGAGTAGAAAAAGAAGTAGGCTTCAAGTTATGGTGTAACAACAAGAAGCCGTTTGGCTAGACTAATACCCTATGGTATGAATCAAAACCTCTTTGTAAAAGATTCTTAAACGAGGTACAGAATTGCTAGAGCATTAATAGATTAGCTATAGTCTACTTTTGCTGTATATACTTATTTTTCCGTTTTCTCTGACTGGAGAAGTATGCTTTTGAGAAATGTTTTTGGCCCAAACTTGAAACCAAGCATTTTTTTCTGTACCATGACAACTCCTAAACGTCTCGTTTCTGTACCCAGAGATCCGTCTTTTTTGGCGCCTTGGTTATCAATTGTTACATGGTTACGTGAAAACTTCAAAAAAGGATAAGCCTTTAATAGAATATTTAAGGTTATAGATATCTCGAACGACGACTACTTTTCACCATCCGCCGAGGCTGGGGGGGGATTTGAGTTGAGGCAAGGAACTTCTGGGAGAGTTTTACCGGGTATAACTAGCGTGAGATTTTCCAGAAAAGCAGAACCCGAAATGTCGAGCGCGGTTCTAAAAAATAGCGGCATGGTTTAAAACGTGCCATTTTAGAAAAAGTTGATGTAGTTTTGGGAAATAGCTCTGTTAAATTACAGGTTTGAACAAATCTTAGCCCTGTAGTAGGCTTACCTAATAAGTACTGCAAATAGATCATCATGCCCTTATCTCACCTAATTTTTTCCATTTTAAACCTACTGAACTTAGAATATCCATATCTATCCTAAGGCTTACCTGACCTACATTATCGAAGCTAAAATAACGTAGCCTAACCTTACCTTATAACCGAACCAAACTGTTCGATACCGATCTCTCGCAAAAGTGAAAATTCTTAACCCTCTACGACCAAGCCCTAAAACCTGTAACAATGACAGGCAGAGAACGGGTTTTCGCGGGAACTCTTGTACCCGTACCTGTCCCTTTTGTTAATTTTTTCTATCACATATTTTCGTCAGTCGCGAATTCCACTCCCTTAATAGAAGTTCGCTCGGCTCATACAAGCAAATTAGTTTTTGATTTTACAATACTTGTTTTCAAATTCTTACATTGATTAAAAGTTCGTTTTGTTTACTTCAACTGCGTATTAATTTCTCACGACACCGAACATATTTTGGTCCGTCGAGCCGGATCTGTTCGCAATTAACAGAATTATCCAAAAATCAATCAACATATTCGAGGTGAACCGGCAAATTTTCGGAAAATCGTGAAAACTGTGCGTGTTAAATGAACAATCAACGTCAACTTTAACTCTAGAATTATGGATGCATTGCGGCACAAAAGAAGGGCAATCAAAGGCCAAATTACGCGATTGGAAACAATTGTTAGTGGACATGCTTCTCAACCATGGGGTGAAGCAGGACTAAAATTATACGTGAACAAAAGTGAACAGTTAATATTGGATTTGCGTCATTTACAACAAAATATAATCACTACGTGCCTTCCAGCTGATTTTCAACCTAAAGAAGCAGAATATAACGCTTTAATCCAACGACTCGAAACGGTAAACATATTTTTTGCTTCTGAGTTAAGTCAAACGCAAACAGCCTCAGCAGCGGCCTCCAGTACTACCGCTCAAACAAGCGCGCCAAGTGCCGATATTAGACTGCAAAAACTAGATTTACCGACATTTGGAGGTAACTATGTAGACTGGTTATCATTCCGCACTAACAGACGAAGCCGCTCTGTTAATAAAATCCATCCCCACTACGGATGCAAATTACCCAGAAGCGTGGGATATTCTTTTGAATCGATACAATAATACGCGTGAATTAATCGATGCTCAACTAAAGCGCTTATTTACACAGCTTCGAGTCAATCAAGAATCATCTTCGGAACTCCGAAAGCTACTCGATACAACTTCAGAATGTATCCGCTCTCTAAAGGTGCTGAACGAACCAGTTCAACATTGGGACTCAATTCTCGTCTTTATTGTAAAGGAAAGACTAGATCCAGAATCAAGACGTCAGTCTGAGCTTTCACTAAGCCGTACAACCGCACCAACCTTTGACGACCTCCGAACCTTCCTCGAACAACGTTCTCGAGCGATGGCGGCGGCTCAAGAAAGCAGTGTCAAAGCAAAACCACAGTCTCACGCTAAAAGATCAGCACTAACCCATGTAGGGACCACTAGAGCAAACTGTCCCATATGTAAAGCAGAGCATAGCATTTACAAATGCTCAACTTTTGCCAAAGTGTCAGTCAACGAACGTTGGGACCTAGTAAAAAAGAAATCCTTGTGTTTCAATTGCTTGCGGCGTGACCACTCAAGTCCAGATTGCAAATCAGGTCACTGCAATTTATGTACCAGCAGACATAATACGTTGCTTCACGCAGAAACAAAAACGGAAGCGAAAACTGATGCACACATCGAACCCGAAGTTATTTCCCATATCTCAAGGGGAGAAAAGAGTAACTCTCAAGTTCTTCTGTCAACCGCAATGGTTCTGGTCAAGGACTTCAAAGAAGTATTTCATCCAGCTAGAGCTTTGCTGGATTCAGCCTCAGAGGCAAGCTTCATCACTGAAAAATGAGCCAAACGATTGCAAATAACGATAACAAACATTGACGTTTCAATTGGGGGCATTGGAGCTTCAGTCCGAGGGTCATCTCGCGGAATAGTTGAATTAGAACTTTCTTCTACTCGGGAAAAAAAGGCTTTACTAAAAGTAGAGGCGTTAGTACTAAAGAAGCTAACGAAGAACATTCCAAGCATGGAAGTGGATCCTAGCTCCTTTATTCATTTCAAGGGACTTCAGTTAGCCGATCCCCAATTCTACACTCCCCAGGAGGTGGATATCTTACTGGGTGCAGACGTGTACTTAGACATAATTATCGATGGACAGTGCAAGGGTCCAAGCAACATGCCAAGCGCTGTCAATAGTATATTCGGATGGACTATTTCTGGCCCATTCAAAACTGACAATCCTAGACCAGAAATACAAATTCATCACTGCACAATTGACGAACAAGTCAGAACATTCTGGGAATTAGAAGAGCTGCCCACACGAAAGGTACTGCTCCCCGAAGAAAAACAATGCGAGATACATTTCTCTGAAACTCATTATCGGGATGAAACTGGAAGATACATGGTTCGACTTCCTTTCAAGGCCGAACCCAACACCCTAGGGGAGTCTTGGAAGATAGCCATGCGTCGCTTTCATCACGTAGAACGTCGATTACAAAGCAATCCAAGGGCTTACGAAGCCTACAAGAACTTTATGAATGAATACGTCCAGCTGGGTCACATGCAACTCATGGATGTCGAATCAGCAGCACACAACTACTATTCACCTCATTTCGCAGTTCAAAATGAGAAAAGTAGCTCAACTAAAACACGGGTCGTATTCGATGCGTCAGCCAAATCATCAAATGGCATATCTCTCAATGATATTTTATTAGTCGGTCCCAAACTACAAGACGACCTAGTAAACATCCTTATTCGCTTCCGCGTTCACGCTATTGCAATGAAAGCTGATATTGCTAAAATGTACCGCCAAATATGGGTCCATCCCGAAGAACACAAACTTCCAAAGAATAGTCTGGCGGCCAAGTCCAACTGAACCTTTGCAAGACTATAAACTCTTAACGGTTACTTACGGTACAGGATCAGCTTCGTATCTTGCCACTAATGTTCTTCAACAGCTAGCTCTTCTGGTCAAAGAAAGCTTTCCTAGAGCGTCAGAAAAACTAGCAAAAGACTTTTCGAAGGATGATTTGCTCTCGGGCGCCAACAACATCGAAGAAGCGTTGCAAATACAAAAGGAATTGTTGAACGCTGCAGCCAGCGCGGGATTTGATATTCGAAAATGGGTATCAAATGAACCAGCTCTACTCGAATCCATTTCTCCTGACAAACAAGAAATTCCAATACCAATATTGTTTGACAACAAGGCTTCAGTTACCACACTAGGTTTGCCTTGGACACCGGGGACAGATGACTTCTCATATGTAGTCACGTCACCATCATATCGCAGTACCATCACCAAAAGAACGGTCCTATCCGATACTGCAAAAATCTTTGATCCTTTGGGATTACTTTCTCCAGTCATCTAACGAGCAAAGATATTTATCCAAGATCTTTGGAAACAGCAACAAGACTGAGATGACCCGTTACCAGAGTCGTTCGTCTATCGTTGGCAAACTTTCCGCAACGATTTGCCATCTATTGAAACGATACGGATACCTCGCTATGTATCTCAAAGAGAGCTGAAGAGCCGCAGTCTACAGGGATTTTGTGATGCTTCGGAGAAAGGATTCGCCGCAGCTGTATACATGCAAACTCTGAGTTCGTCTGGCGAGATAAGAGTGGAACTTATCGCATCAAAAACAAAAGTCGCTCCGACAAAAACTGTAAACGTACAGAGGCTCGAACTCTGCGCCGCCCTTTTACTCGCGAGATTGGTAAAATTGATCCAAGAGGCACTTCCAAGTACAACAGACATTGTTACAATTGTTTGCTGGTCAGATTCAAACAACGTTCTCTCATGGCTAAGAGCACCTCCACACAGATGGAAAACTTTTGTCGCCAATCGTGTCGCCGAAGTTCAAGAAACCCTTCCAAACGCACAATGGTGACACGTGGCTGGCAACGCAAATCCAGCTGATTGCGCATCGAGGGGAATGTCAGCCCGAGGGCAATTTTTCTCTATGGTGGCATGGGCCAGAATGGCTTTCGCATGATACTTCAAGGGAACCTGAACAGCAGATGGAAGAATCCGAATACTGTCTCGTTGAGGAAAGAATTGTCAAGGTCTACATGGCTAGATACCAATCCGAAGGCACATTACTCTTTCCCTATTCTTCTCTAAGAACACTAATCCGAGTCACAGCCATAATCTTCAGGATGATATACAATTTCAAACAACCAAGAAAAGATGCTTGGACAAAGGGGCCATTGTCAGCCAAAGAATTGGATGATGCACTTTATCACTGGGTCAAGGTAGTACAGTCCGAACACTACCCCAAGGAGATTAATCAGCTGAAAGGGAATTCCCATTTCACCAAAAAGCAAACTGTTGCCACTCCAACCGTTCGTGGGTCGACATGGCGTCCTAAGAGTTGGTGGTCGTTTGCGAAACGCGAATTTACCCTTGAGCCAGACATATCCAGCAATTATTCCGCGAAAAAGTCGTTTAATGGATCTCCTAATAAACTATGAGCACACGAAAAGCTTCCATGGTGGATCACAACTTATCGTAGCAAACCTTCAACAGAGGTTTTGGATCATTGGCATCAGGGATGCAGTAAGATATCAAATGAAGAAATGCATTCGCTACACTCGTCAAAAAGCTATGACTGTCCAACAAATGATGGGCGATTTACCCTCAGCGAAAGTAAATAAAGCCAGATCATTCCTGCAATGTGAGGTGGACTACGCTGGACCATTTCTTCTTCGCGTCATAAAGGGCCGCATACACAAGATGTACAAGGCTTATCTAGCTGTGTTCGTTTGTTTCACGACTCGAGCCATGCACTTAGAACTTGTAAGTGATATGACCACAGCAGCATTCTTGGCCGCACTCAAACGCTTTGTCGCTCGAAGAGGAAAATGCCAGAGCATGTACAGCGACTGTGGAACAAATTTCATAGGAGCTGATCGAGAAATGCGTGAGTTTTTGAAAGTCATCGCAAAAACGCCACACCAGAAACCAAGTCTTAGGGTGGCTAGCCGACGAAGGAATATCATGGCATTTTAACCCGCCAGCAGCACCACATATGGGAGGCTTATGGGAAGCTCGCGTAAAATCCGTGAAATAATATCTGAAGAGAGTAGTTGGCAACGCAAATTTAACTTACGAAGAAATGCAAACTCTCCTTTGTCAAATCGAAGCTTGCTTAAACTCCCGTCCTTTAACAGCCATAAGCACCGATCCCAACGACCTCACTGCTTTAACACCTGGACATTTTTTAATTGGAGGACCCATAACTGCTATTCCTGAACCTGATCTAACCGGGGAAAAGATCAATCGCCTCTCCAGGTGGCAACTAAGCCAACAATTGCTCCAGCACTTCTGGTGAAGGTGGCGCAATGAATATCTATCTCGTCTTCAGCAAAGACCAAAATGGGCAGCAGCCAAAGCTAACTTAGCAGTTGGGGATCTAGTATTACTCAAAGATGAGGATCAACCTCCCACCAAATGGAGAATGGCACGACTCTTCAACTGCATCCAGGAGCAGATGGTTTGGTGAGAGTGGTCACAGTAAAGACGGCAACAGAAAAAGAATTAACAAGTCCCGTCGTCAAGGTTTGCAAACTACCGTTGGACTAATTACACTTTCTATTGAAATGAATATTTCAAGGTAGGCGGAATGTTCGATACCGATCTCTCGCAAAAGTAAAAATTCTTAACCCTACGACCAAGCCCTAAAACCTGTAAAAATGACAGGCAGAGAACGGGTTTTCGCGGGGACTCTTGTACCCGTACCTGTCCCTTTTGTTAATTTTTTCTATCACATATTTTCGTCAGTCGCGAATTCCACTCCCTTAAAAGAAATTCGCTCGGCTCATACAAGCAAAATAGTTTTTGATTTTACAATACTTGTTTTCAAATTCTTACATTGATTAAAAGTTCTTTTTGTTTACTTCAACTGCGCATTAATTTCTCACGACACCGAACACAAACATTATCATAAAAGACATCCTGGTTGTACAGCTCTTTAGGGAACTTCTGTAAAAGTACACCGCGTTTACGAGAATCTCTGTAAAGGGAACTACTGTTACGGGTAAACTGCATGCGTTAATTCTTTTGTTCAATTCTTCAATTTCAGAATGATTCCATTAATATGGAGCCTTAACCTTGCATGAGGGAAACCGATTTTGGATATGCTCAGATGGTTGAGATGGGATTTACTCCAATCTGCACAGTTCCATTCATGTACACATATCGAATAATGCTATCTGCAAAAAATCTGACCTTCATCGCTGCTCCAATGGGAGCCTTCGACGATCTAAAATCCATTTCGAATGGAGTAAGGAAAAGTTCTTTCATTACTCTTAGTATAATTAAGGCAAATTAATTGGATTTGCTTTATTCAAGCATAAGTCACAGCATGTTCGATGCTCTAAACAAATTAAAATTCGTAAAATTGGAAAAAAAAATAAATAACACTAATGGTATTTGCCTCACCTGAGTCCCAGCGTTGAGCCCCGTGAAATCAGACTAGCTTACCAAAGATATATTTTTATAAATAGAATAGCTCAAACCTAATAATGAATACTCTCAAGGTTTTGAATTTTAAAACCAAATGATAATGCAAGTTTTATTCTGGGAAAATACCGACTACATAGCAGCAGCCTCTATATTCTCTTTTAACTCTTCCCTAACCGTTTACGCCTTGACATAGACAGGGGCTCGCTGCGGCGCTGCCTTTCTTAAATTTTACCCCAAAAAATTTGTGCAAAAATTTAGGCGGTAGCGTTAGCAAAGCTAGACTTGCACTGGAAACGACCAAATATATTTGCATATTACCGTTATATTCTTATGTTTTTACTCGTGTATTTTTACTCCATACCTTTTTCAGATATGGTTCGGGTTAGTTTGCGTCATTGGCGTACTGGTGGTGATTGACATACTGCACATGATGGTGATGGGAACTCGAAAATCAGTCATAGCACTTGCCTCACAAAAATGCATACAATACTTTGGAGCCATTTTGGGAAAAGGTAATGGAAGACTCGTATTTGTTTATCACTTCATCTTTCGAAAGCTCTTAAAAAATCAGGATCGAGGTTTTCAACTCATCACAGTCAAACGGCTTACGTAATTTTAGCTACCCAATAATTTCAAATAGAAAAGTTTTAATTTATCAAATTAAATTTTTCAGAGATAAGGTTATACTTAAAGCAAACATTATTCAAAATTAGACACTTGTATCAAGCAAGCATCAATTAAAATTTTTATAAAGATACCATTCTTTTTTTTGAACCACAAATACAGTTTTTATTTAAGGGAATGAGAAGCTTAGTTTGGAAAACCTCTGATTTATATAGCAAAAGATATAATTAATTTCTGTGAATTCAAAAATATCAAGCTTTTAATTCTCCGATTTCTGGTTATTTGGCCGCAATATGCATTTGAAAATGCTTAATTTGAAATCCTCTTTTCAACCCTTACAAAAATCTTCTTTAGAACTCTTTAGAAAATTCCTTGGGAAATTTCTTTAGAAATCCTTTAGGGTTTTTTTTTGGGAAATTGGGGAATATTGGCATCTTTTTCTTTGTAAAATGCTTTGGAAATATCTTTGGAATTTTCATGGGAGATATCTTTGGAATTTTCATGGGAGATATCTTTGGAATTTTCTTCGGAAATATCTTTGGAATGTTTTAGGGAAATATCTTTAGAATTTTTTCGGAAATATGTTATTAATTTTCTTGGGAAATATCTTTGGAATGTTTTAGGGAAATATCTTTAGAATTTTTTCGGAAATATGTTATTAATTTTCTTGGGACATATCTTTGGAATATTCTTGTGAAATATAGGGAAGATTATGAGGCAAATTAATTTAGCCTTCTAGAAACGAGGATAGTTCTCACATGCAGAACCATATCCCAATGCAGGGAGTGCAGTTCTTATATGCTGAATAACACCACTTTTATCGCGGGAAGTTCTCGCATGTAGTGCGATACTGCTTATAAAGTCTGACATTTAATCGTCTTAAATACGGCAGAAAGTTTTAACCTTGTGCAACTGTATGCGGTACTAAGTGGGTTTTGGAGGCTTCAATGGCCAAGCAGTAGATACAGATGTTGTTGTTAAGTTTTATAATGTATTTTCACTGAGAGTTTTTTGAGTACCAGAAACGCGTTTAACCTAGTTTTATCTACAATATTTATCTGGGACTCTAATTACGCTCGAAATAAAGATAAAACATGTTACAAAAGAATTAATTTTAGGTCAGTTTTACTTTTCAAAAGCGAAAGTTTCAACTGCCAGTTTATACTCCCAGTAAATCTAAACATCACGATTTTAATTACGCGTATTTTACTTTTAATTTAATTTATCCTTTGCATAAACACCTCACGGATTATTAAAGGCAAAAAACCAAACTGGGTAAATACGATAGATCATTACGCTCAGTGTATTCGGTGTGCCCGGCTGAACTTTAGACACTGAATATGCGTAATCTTTAAAGCCCTGCCCTTGACAGTGCTAAAATGATCAAACTTAGTTTTTTCTTAGCGTTTTCCGGGAGTAAAGGTAATGAGTTCAGGGTTGGCGGTGGTTTAGGCGCTAAAATGATGATATATTTATATTAAAATATATGCTCAAAAACTACGTGGTTTAAAATTATTAGGTGGTATCATTTAAATTACTACTAAAGCAATTGTCATTTTTCTCGGTTTATATAATAAGGAAAACATACTGAGAGTGAGCTTAATTTTTGCTCTTGTAGGGTTCGATATTTCTTCGTCACAAGCCATTCGCTTCAGCGTTGGACCTTTCATCTTGATAATTGTCATTATCGTCAATTTGTTCAACGGAGTCTTGAAAGCCAACTACTCATCTCAGAAAAGAGAAAATATCAACAGTGTAACCGATGCCTTGAGATTATCTGAGGACATCCCGATTTATTTAAATCTTGGACCTATAATTGATAATAAAGTTTGTCGACGGGTAAGGATTTTATACTTTTTTCAAAGAAGATTTTTAGAATCAGTCAAAGTAATATTCGAATCATTTCAGACTGAAACTGCAATGAAAATGCTCTGTGGCAAACTGTGGCGGCAAGGAAACACATCTCCTAATTTCGAAAAACTATCTAGAGGAAAGGAAATTTGGTTTGCGGATATATCTCTGTTTCAGATGTCGTCCGTTTTCTCAGAAATTGATAACAAACCCACTCTTCTGGATCTTTACCTTGGTTCTAAGAAGTACTTCGATAAACCGATGGTTTTTCACGCAAAATGGCCAATGAATCCTGAAGCTCTGAAGTATATAAACCGAAGGTTGGTTTCCTTACTATCATAGTTCAGTAATACTCTGCGTGCTAATGTTTTTCATTCAGAACATTTAAAAATCGCACAAACTGTTATCCCGTCTAATAACGGTTTCAATTAGTAGAACTTTATTAAAGACTAGCAACAAAGGTGTTGCCAGTTGGGACGTTTTTATTTCTTTTCTGATCGCCATTTTAAACGATGACGACAAATCGAACTTAGGCCCGTTGATAGGAAGGGTGTAACACGTAAAATCATTACCCGAAATAGGAACCGCTGTTCTGAAAAACAGCGGTGTAGTTCAAAAGTTCTCTTTTTGAAAGAGCGGTTGCGATTTTAGCCAATAGCGGTTTTTACCTACAATTTTGAACCATTCTTAATACTACGGTTTTTTTAAGTAAAAAATCATAGCCTATCAAGTGCACCGAAACCTAAAATTGCTTATAAAGTAGAAAGAAACCTAAAATTACCTATAAAAAACCTCTCCTCACCTATCAAGTAACCTAACCTTACAAATCAAGATAAACCTGGTTCAACGTAACTTAATACTATTGGGGTTTAAAATAACCAAACTTAACCTAACCTAATACTATTAGGGTTTCAATTAACAAAATTTAACCTGATTTAATTATTCTTACTGACCTGGTACTATTTAATTTCAAATAACGCAACATAAACCATCCTAAATGACAATTGTTTTTCAAACCCTGGTTGTAGTGCTCTCAAGGGAGTTGCTGCAACCTTCAGGTTTACGAGAAGCGCTGTACAGGGACCTATCGTTATGGGTAAACGGAATTTTGAGGAAAGAGGTTTTTAGGGAAGCGCGGTTATGAGAACCTCTATCATAGGATCCGCTCATACGAGAACCGCTCATATGAGAGTTTCTTCACAGAATAAAGGGATCATGTGTACTAATTACTAGAGAAATCGGTTGAAATGAGCTTACGTTATTCAAAACCGAAAGGTTTTTCCATCTGTGACCACCAAGATGGCGAAGGATTGGAATAATCATTGTTTATAAGAGTAACTTCCTTGCCTATTTCTGTCTCCTAAAGCGATTTTGGGCTCAGCGTTGATTATCAAGAAGTCAGTTTAAATCTATATAGGGTTAGTCCCCCTATTATCGGACACATTTTAAAAAATTAAGGTTAAATGTAAGGAAATCACAGAAAACCTTTGAAAAGTTTATGAAATAAATATTTTGAACGTTTCTGCACCTAATGGTATAGAAATAATTCCAAAAGAACGATGTAATGTTGTCCCAATCATGGATTTTATTCGGCAAGTATCGTACCCTATTATCGGCTATTTGGATGTTGATTCGGACACCCATGTTCCATTTATCGGACGCCTATACATCCAACTCGGACACTGGGATCTCAGAATCGGACAGTGGGTCTTTGTAGCCCGGACACTGGGATCTCAGTATCGGACAGTGGGTCTTTGTAGCCCGGACACTGGGATCTCAGAATCGGACAGTGGGTCTTCGCTATCGGACACTGGGATCTCAGAATCGGACAGTGGGTCTTCGCTATCGGACACTGGGATCTCAGAATCGGACAGTGGGTCTTCGTTATCGGACATTTGGATCTCTGTATCGGACAATGGTTCCTCAATTGGAATACCAATTTTTTTTTAAATATAAAAGACAAGTGCAAATTGCTACTTCTCTGACACTTCTGGATCCATTCTGAACATCACTAACCGCTTTAAGCATTAAATATTTACAATCCCTCTCTTATTTGTCTTTAAAACGTGTTTGAAAGCTGTCCGATAATAGGTTTTCTACATTAGCTACGATTCGCGTTTTATTTTCATGTAAAGAAACCTAGAACTAACTGTTAAAGTAGCAATTTATAGAAAAAGATTCGGGCTTTACAGCCATACACATAACTTATAGTTGGCTTCTATTTATATACCTCAAAACACGATTTAAAAATGGGGGAAGAATTTTTCCGGCCCCTCAATTAGTTTTAATTAATCAAAAAAATTGGATATCTGGTTCGTTCGCGCTTTCCTCCTCTGACATCGCGCCACTTCTCTGTTTTTACATGCAACATACAGATTTCGACACCCTCTTTAAAACTAGGTAACTTACAGTGTTCCTTTTTTCCCCGGCAGTTTTATAAACAACTTTTTAAAAATGTGTCCGATAATAGGAGCGTCTGATAATAGGGGGACTAACCATAAACAGAACTAAATAATTGGGAGAGGCTACGCAAGACGACTTATTTAATACGCCTACTAGCTGTTACCCTCGACTTTGTTCGCGTAAATTTAATAGAGTTTCAAACAACGAAACTTGAATCGTAAACGCAATGCAAAAGAAATTGAACGGCGCTCAAAGATCAGATATTACGCTCACTCGGATTCCACGCTTCTGATTAGAAAACTTTAATTATGACCTATTCGTGATTACAGAATGCGGGCTTTCTTCGAAACTGGCCAATTGACAACGTGGCTACGCTCCCTCAAGAGAGACTACCACATCGTATTGGACCATTCAGAGGCTGAGAATGAAGTACATGTACTCAGGTTCAAGGACATTGCAGCCAAGTTGGCAATGTGGGCGGCAATGCTTGGAGTCGCCTCTTTCGTCTTCACCATGGAGATGCTGACAATTTTCATGTTTCGTTAAACACTGATGATGATGGGAACATTATAAGAATGTAACCAGGTAGTAAAGGGTTTTTAAGACAGCTGATCAAATCCAAAAAGATTTCTAAAACAGTTAGGTATTCGAAGTTTAGTCGCAAATATTTAGCTATAGCTAGCTATTGACGATTAAATCTAACACAGAGTTAATCTGCCTACGAGCGCCACTGCCATAGAAAGTGGAGTTGATTTAGGATAAATGGCAAATGAAGTTTGTAGTGTGACTCACATAGGGTAGACTAGGATGTTTTCATAATATAGGAAATCAACAACCGAAGCTGCAGTGCGATACACTTAAAATTTATATAACAAACTGTTGAGGTGCAAAACATAAGCGATAATATTTTATATTTTGTAGTAAGGGTAAAGCTTCCATAACTCAGTTCATACTCCTTTATTATTTAACTTATGCTTGTATTTGAAGTGTTGTCTATTTATAAACAAATTACGACTAACTTAAATCGTTCCCTTCACATAAAAAGCAATTTTCTACTCTGTATATATCCTTAAACTTCGTAAGAAAATTGTAGTTTTTTATCTTTCCCAGTGACGATGGCGTGTCTATGTCTGGGTGGCCGTGACCGTGTTAGCAGTTTAAAAATCGAAACAAAAGTCTTTTCAATTTCTGGACTGAATTGACTGTTCACAGAAATTTGGAACATATCTAGCGCACGACAAACGCTATCCACACTTTTACTGACCACTATTGCACAGCCGTTCATTCCACATAGACACCAATCTTCAGTCAGAGAGGTAAACATATTTTGCAAAAAAAGGGGATTTGAAAACAATATAGGTTTAACTATATCTGACAATGTTGTTTTTTAACATTTAATGTAAATTTTGGTCAGATAGGACATTAACTCTGTTCGGTAAATTTTAATTTTTAATTTTGCAGAATGTTTGTTAACCGCAATTGCCAACACCTTGAAGTCATACATAAACCTTTCTATATCTTCATTTCGTATCAACCTTATGACGCTTATTAGCAGAGATCTTTGATCATTAAGAGTACTTCGATGGTGAAGGCAAAAGAAGCGATTCCCAGCATTACAACCCACAATACAAACTTCGCTCCAAGGTTCTTCAAAGTGATAGCATGTAACTCATTTTCGGTCTTCACTGAATGCGCACGCCAATTTCTTTCTATGTTTCGTAGATATGGTATATCTTGTCCAGTTTCCATGAAAGTTCTCAATCTAGATCGAGAATGGGTCATAACTTGATTTTACTAATCAATAGAATAAGGCACTTTGAAACTATATTCCACGTAAAGAATAGGCTTAGAAAATTTCACCGTAACTAATGAAACTAACCAACTAAATTATTTTTCAGTCTATACACCTTTAGACTCATTTAAATGAGTCAACTTGAGTTAACTGGTTGGGAAGTGAGAACAGAAGTTGACAAGTTGAATCACAAAATTAAAAATTGATCCCTGACCAGCTTTTCCAGACTCAACTTTTTGACTCATTTAGTTAAGTCCAAAAGTTGTTTCGTCTGAAAAAGCCCAATGAAAAGCTACAGTAAAAGGATTGTGCCAAAGAGAATTCTACGTGGGTAAAATATCCATGGACAAATGCACATTTGCCATTTTCATCTTTGATTCAAATGCTCAGCGAGAGAGAGAAAGATAGTTTGATTTTCACTTTCGAAGAAATATAACACAAATAAAGATGCAATTAGAGGTCATTTCTAATCATATATTCATTTAATCTTTAAATTCGTTTAATTATAATTATTAAAAATAGGTTTGTTCAAAACCACGCAAAATCAAGTTTACCATCATTATTTGGATTTGGCAATTTCTACGTATAGATGTGAGACAAAGCATCAAAGTGCTAATGGGGAACATGATTACAAGGATTATGGTTGAACTAGGATATTCAACGAACCTTCGGTTGACGAGTTTAACAGCTTCCGGATTCATTTCTTTTCTTCTCAAGAGCATTTTCGGTTTGCACGAATAACTCGACGAACTAACGTGATAATCAGATCGATTAAATGGCGTTCTTTCTACTTCAGCTTCAGATACCATTAAATCGTTAACCATAACATAATGTTTTCTATAATTATTTTTATCCATTTTTAAACCGCAGAGAATTCTCAGTTCCTCGTCCGTCTGTAATCAATGGAGTCAGAACAGAGTGGGTAGACACAAAATGGATGTTTAAAAATCTTTTACCGATTGGCAAAGCTCTTCTATTACTATTGAGTAAACGTCGACGTCAGGTACATTCAATAAATCCCTTGCACTGTTAATGTTTTCTTTCTTCTGAGATGAGTAACTGGCTCTCAAGACTCCGATGAACAATGTGAAGAAAACCACATTTATCAAAAGAAACGGTGCAACGCCGAAGCGAATCGCTGGTGCCGAAGAAATATCGAAACCTACAAGAACAGTTATTAAGATACATCTGTTTGTGCACATTTTTAGGACATCTGTTTAGATAAAGACGACACTAGACACATGGTGGAAGTTTCTTCTCAAGTTTGAACAAGAGAGTAAGGGTCAATAGTGACTGCCGGCGGTTACGAGTCAATTCTTTCGACGACCGTTAATTGTGGGATAAGTAAAACACTTGTTTAAATTGCTTTTAACAAATTGTTATACGTTATCGCGACCTCTGACATCGCAGAAATAGGTTTTTAAATCAAATTAGGAGGTTTCCAGCTTGTTTTAATTTCGCTGTGTTTAACATATTTTTGGAATCTCATGCTTGGAAGGACACTCAAAGATACCATGACAGATCTTTACCTTTCCCCAAAATAGCCCCAAAATACAGTACTAGTCTTTGAGAGGCGACAGACAACACTGATTTTTGAATTCCCTTCACCCACATGTGAATTATATCAATCGCCGTCAACACAAGTAGTACGCAAGCCAACCCAATCCAAATCTGTAACGAGGAATTAATAGGTATGTTATCGATTCTGCGTGTTATCAAAACAGCATTGTCCAAAACGGCTTTTTCATAAACGCGTTTGCCATTATAGCCATTTCTCGTTTCAGCACATTTTGATTACAGCGTTTATATCTTGAGCGTTGTTTTGTATTGTTGAAGGTATAAGTATTAGAGCTCGGCATTATCTATCCATTATCCATGTTATTTTATCCATAATCCAGAACTATCAACAGAAGTTGTATATTAAATCGAATTATGTCCACAAAATTTATCTATAAATAATCGATTATTCAATAATTTACGGATGCCGAGCTCTAATTAGTATTGATTTCAGCTTTAGGTTTGAATTTTAATGGTTGTCAAACAAACAGTTTCGCGGTCTAGTGTGTTAATGCGCTTTAATGTTTGGTTGGGATGGGTTTTTTGAACTCCTATAAATTACCTTCCACCTTATCCAAAATATCCTCCTATTAATTAGCTGCCACCTTTTCCAAAATATTCTGATATTCATTAGCTGCCACCTTTTCCAAAATATTCTGATATTCTTTAGCTGCCACCTTTTCCAAAATATTCTCCTATTAATTAGCTGCCACCTTTTCCAAAATATTCTCCTATGAATTAGCTGCCACCTTTTCCAAAATATTTTCCTATTAATTAGCTGCCTCCTTTTCCAAAATATATTCTTATTAATTTGCTACCACCTTTTCCAAAATATAATCCGCGAACCTGTCCATAACCTGAGGATCACAAACGGTTATGAAACGCTGTAGTGCTAAACCGCTGGTTGGGAAAATAGCGCTATATTGAGAAACGCGGAAACAGCAACCGCTGTTTTGGGCAAAAGCGCTGTATTGAGAAGCGCGGAAACATCAACCGCGGTTTTGCAAACCGCTGTTTTGGGCACCGCCTTATTCCAAAACGCTCTTTTGAAAACCGCTCAACTACCAGTGAACCGAATTAATATACGTATGAAAGTAAAAATACGTGCATAGGGACTTGGCAAAACGGCCTAGCTCCGCTCTCTGCCACTATTCTTATTATTCATTTTTTGCAGAGTTGAATCTATTTCACCCCCTCTTTGGACCCCCTTTTTGGTATCTTTTTTAGCTCGAGTGGAAGTTAACGTGAGGTCCCAAGACGTAGTTCTGCCAAATTCCATTTATAGTCTAAAGTTTTGGTGGAATTAATTCGTTCCTATTTAAGAAGCAAAAAAACAAGTATTTTCTTACTGCTTTCGAAATAATATTTAAGACGATGAAGGCTCCGATTGGAGCTGGGTTGAACGTCAGGTATTTCCTCGAAAAAATTCTATAACAGCTGTACGTGAGAGGTACTGTTGTACTACAGTTTTGTCCATTTTCACAATCAGACATCACTATGTTTTCGTAACTATAAGGCATCCCCTGAAAATGCGTATTTGTAGTTAGTTTTTAAATCTAAAAGCAGACGTTAATTGCATATTTCATAAAATAATTGAAATTTTTGATATCATAATTGCAATAAATGAGCACCAAGTTTATTGCTTAAGGCGTTGGCACCTTTATATCAAACCGTTCAACGTGGTTGTCACATTCTCGTGAAGAAATGTAACAAAAGCGTCATCTTTTTCTTGCAAAGACTTCGCCTTACAACTTAAACCTGTATTTTTTATGTATTGTGATTTCATTTTTTCTGAAGTAAGACATGTACGGTTGGTTATAGATCAGGTTAGAGAAAGTACCAATTAACCACGGAAGTTTTTTAGTTCAATTTCATGGACTTCAAAAGAATTTTTACATAGCAAATAATTAAGACTAATCCTGACATTTACAAACAAATATAATAAATTTATAGAATTAAGCAGGGACAAAAGCCGTAAAACGCATTATGAATGGGCAGCGGATGACTTGGGGAGACCCAAACTGCTAAAAAAAGAATATGAAGGTATGAGGAAAATCCTTGAATCCATAGCCGAGTCCCAATCCAAGCTGGCTGAGGCTCTAACGACGATGGCCAATGCTTCAGTTCGGCAGCTGATGTCTTTGAAGTTATTTCTCTGACAGAGTCTGAGCATTGGCGAAGAAAAAACAGTCATTTTAAGGGTTACCTGTCAATAATACACAATCAAAATAAATTGTTTTGTTTTTTTGGAAAAATTGAGTCGTCACGCATGTTGACTTTACCGTCGGTTCCCTTGTGACGAGGACATTGGTAAAAAATTGACTCTACATTTTGGCGTTATATTGTTGGCTAGTGACACTTGAAGTTCCGATTTAATCTCATATACATATATGCTAATGTCGTGAACAAGTGCGGAGTTTATTGCCTTCTCGTGGCAATTGTCGAAAACGTGCTTTGCAAGGCCGAAATATACACGCTTTCATAGAATATAACAGTTATAAATTTCATTAAAATATACAATTATTTATTATAATAAAATCAGTTTTTGACAAATTAACCATCTTATTATTACTTCCATTAAAATAAACTCTTTAAATATGTTATGATTTGCCGTGTTAATGTAAATTTTGCCTTAAACGGAGATCATCAAACTCCCACACTTAGTTTAAATCTCGAAAAACCCTTTGAACTGTTATGCACGACGTGCAATTCGATTACCATGTTCAAATCGCAAGCAATGAAGCTCGAGTTAAAAACAAAGCAGCCATACTAGGCCTAATTAAAAATATGAACCACAGCCAAGATGCCAACAAAGAGGTTTGGGGAAACCAAACTAGAAAACTCTCGCTGAATATCCGTGAATCTAAGATTGATGAAGGGATGAAAGGGGGTAAAAACTCCAATGCTCGATTCGGCCGTCTCTTTCGGCCGCAAAATTATTCATTGTATGATTAGGATATGGGTCTTACAGAATGCGTTTTATTATCATTCGGAGAAATTGACTCCAAAATAAAAGATTCGGTTCGAAATTGCTCCAAAAGGACCTCAGAGAATAGGGTCCCAGTTTTAACCAACCGTGTGGAAATTGAGTTATACGGTACTTTAGATTAACCACCCCCTTCCTTTTTAGAATAGTTGGTCTGTCAAGGCTAGTTAGCGCGTTCGACGACAGGAAATGTCCGCCACTAACTAAACCATGGCAGCGGCCCCTTCTCGTAAATCCCGTAAAAAATTTCGAGTTTAACAGAAACAAAAACTCGAAAGTTTCGAATTGCTTGAGATTAAAATAGATTGACGTCAGCCACAATTAGTTCCTATGTAAGGTGCGGTTCGACACATACAGCATGTATTTCTAAAAATTAATTACACTTACGCTGATAAAATTATTTTCATTTGGCAGACGGCAGTCATCTCGACAATCGATATACCTTTAAATTTAAACTCAATTGGGATATATTTTCTTATAATAACAGAAGCAAGCGTAGTAGGAGTACACCCTAAAAAACTTTTAATATTAGGATAAACTAAAGTGGCCTGGTCAAAATATTACTCCCACTGATTCAAAATAAATTCAAATTGTGATAGTGGGTGTTCTTGAAACAAATTTAATCCAACTGAACTAAATCTATTTCACTTTCCTTCTATTTATAGGGATGCCTAGGGCTTTGGTTCAAGATAATAACTGAGAATTGTACTCCACCTTCATTTGCTTTAGATGAAAGGTAGCATTTTCTACTTTACCTTAGAGGTTTCTTGTTTTCAAAAATGTAATAGAACATGCGCAATACGGCGAACTTAGGCAACTTCGAAAATAGCTGGAGAAAGAAATAAATTCAACAACTTAGTTTCAGAAACATCAGAAGAATCTGAAGGCGTTCACTAGGAAAACCCCAAATTAGTCAATTCGTCTTTGGCTTAAGAATTGATGTCCATTGTATTTTGATTTGCCTGTCAAGTTTATTATATTACTTGGCAGTGCGAGGAGGGTGCATCGAACTAATCCACAAAATATGGGAATAGACCATTTCGATGTAACCCCTGATGTAAATAAGAGGGAAAGACACATGGGTAAAACTTTGCCTTCCATCTCGCTTTTTGGCGCCTACATATCGCAGTGGGCATATCGGATCAAACGTTTTTGCAATATACGGACCGCAATATTGGCTTAACTCCATTATCACCGTTAAGGTTAAGATGTACGCGGCGATCGGCTAGGGTTACGAAAACGCCTTGCCTCCCAATTGTCGAATTCATAAATTCCATACAAAAAGCCAACCACCAGTGGCGTTAGCCATTCGCGTTCAGTTTATTACCGTGAAGATTCTCCTACAGATGGCGCCAGCATTTTTTACGTTTTCTGTCGTCTGCTACACAGGTTTTAAATTTAGGGTTAGCCGTTAGAAATGGCTTGGCTAGTATTTTGCCGAATCCAGAAGAATTTGTGTGGGTTAAAACCAGAATCGGAGAAGCTCCTGAAGGTTCGCCTCTTGCTTTACAGCTTTCAATAAATGAAGATAGGTTTGAAGTTATTCACAACCTTGACATCTACGAGAGCCACATCCTATTTGCCTATGCTAATGAACCTCAAGATAGGTTTAAAATCCCGATCCATTCTAATCCACGTACTCCGTGGAGCTCCAAGAATTTGCCAGGATACTTCGGTCCTTTGGAGTCTGTATTATTTGAGGTATGCATTTCATTTGTATAGAAGTTGGTCATTTTGGAGTTTAATTTTTCAAATGTTTATTTTAGAAAAATCAACTTTCAGTTCTAGAAGCTATTGAGCTTGAAGTTAATACTAAAGATCAATCTGAGTCACAAGAGTGGAAGGAGGCGCGAACAACAAGATTGAACTCTTCAATTTTTGGGCTAGTTTGTAAAAGAAGAAATTAAAATTGGAGTGAATCTGGTATCAAAAATATCGAAAAACCCAAAGATATTGGACATTTGAATGCCATAAAGTACGGAAAAAGGTGGGAAATTGTTGCAAGAAATAAGTATAGAGAAAAAATGCTCAGCTTGGGTCATGACGTTACGGTCCATCCTTCAGGATATATTGTTGATCCTAGTAAACCATGGTTGGGAACGTCTCCAGATGGTCTAGTTCAAGACCCAAGGGAAGCGGAACCTCATGGACTTTTGAATATAAAATGCCCCTGGTCCACAAGAAATATAAGTCCGACGGAAGTTTGAATGGAGATTTTAGAGTAAAAGTGATTAACGGAAAACCATTTTTAAATGAAAACGATTACCACTTTTATCAGGTTACTGGGCAGATGGCACTATCAGGTGTAACATGGTGTGATTATGTAACTTATTTTCCATCCGGCTTGATAATAGTGAGAGTGAGATTCAATAAGAAGAAGTGGGAAAAGATGGAATCGCTTTTGAAATCTTTTTTCTTTACTCATATGCTACCAAACTTAGCTAAGGATACATTGCCTCAAAGTTCCTAATAACTCTTAAAGGGAGAGTACTTTTTAGTAGTGTGTTAAATTTCTTCTTTACCATATTTAATATCCCTTTAAATTTGATCTCATTTCCTCAATGGACCAAGATGTTTTTGACTTTTAAAAAATTAAAAAATACTTGTTAAAATGAGTTATTATTTAATAATTACGATTTGTTACATTTATTATTTATGAATCGCTGAGGGAAGAATCCAAATTAATTATAGACATCTCTTGATCATCGCTGTCGTAGGAATTAAAATCACTTTGTTGGCATAGTTCATCTTCATCAGACATATTTTCATCAGGCGGTAGTATTTCTTCTTAATAATCATCTTTAAAATCAGCTGCATTAGCTGGTTCTAAGATTTCATCATAAAATTCATCCGTGTCCATGGTACTATTGTTTAAATTTTCTTTATTCCTAACGAGAGGGCTTTGAAAGTTCGATAAAAGTGCAACAACTGTCCATAGTTGATTAATTACGGGTGCAAGAGTCAAGGGAACTGGACGGTCAAGAACATGGAATCCTCTTATTCTTGCAATTCGTCGCTCCACGTGTATGCGCAGAGCCGCAATCTTTTGGGATTTATCCAACTCTTCATTATTAAATTGGCCCTTTCCACTCAGAAACGGAGGAATATTTAGTTTAACACCTTTTTTCTCTAACAAATCTTCAATCAAGAATCCTTTATCAGCCATAACGCTATCATTGGGGGAGAATTTCAAATTACAAAAACCACTTCGCAGAGTTAATTCCCCGTGAATAGATGAGAAACAAATGTGACGTAGCCGTTTGAACTTATTCCAATAAGTCCTTTAAAAGTGTTTGTGGATTTATAGTTTGAATATGAGGCAGATTGCAATACTAAAGACTTGGAAGTCTCACATTTAAGTTCTGTAGCATCAAGTATAACACGAGTACTGGGATAACTAATTTTAAAATCATCCGGCATAGCTGCGTCAACTTGTTCTCGCGTTGGTCAGATGTTAAATTGTCCTAAACGAAAATACATAAATTTATCCATAACAGTAAAATCAAAATGTGTCTGTTATCCAGTATAATGTTAAAGAAAATAAATGCTATTAATAATAAAATTGTGTGTGATTTTCAGTTTTAGATTATAAGTCATTGATATTTAAACAAACACCAAAAACTTCAAAGACAAATATACATAAGCTTATTTTCCTATCCATGAATAACTTAATTTCAACCTCCCCCAGAACGAATGACCGCGCTCATTTAATCCAATATAGCGCAGTGCACCACTTTTCACGAAGGGGTTTTTAACTTTCTAAAATGGAAAAACATTGACCAAAGAACCTTTATACCAGTAATGGAAAGTTTAGCTTCCTCTATTGCAAATTATTTGTCACTAGTCTTTAAAGCCAGGCAAGTTGACCCAAGTATTCCCGGCTGGCTATTTGCACTTGGGTCACACTACCAGCGTGCGAGAAAAAAACCCCTCCACTTACCATTCCTGGTATGTTCTTTGATTTGGCTGGCATCATTCGAATTTGATACAAGAAGAGAGGAATGTGGAGGACGAAGGGGGTAAAAACGAAAGGCTCTTGTTGTCAGCGCTCCTTTTTTTGTTTGCCCTTGGCAACGTCACGGGTGACTTTTTCAAAAGCATGTACATGTACATGTATGGGTATACGATGGGAAAATCGTTGGCACCTCCTGAGACGAAAGTGGCGATGTAATTTAAATTTAAGGCAGGGAGAAGAAAAAGCTTGTAACAATGTCCATGGATATTTCTCCGCGTGCTGGCGTGCCTGCTTTCACTCCATTGGTTTTAATTGAGTAAACGTGAAGATTTGAAGGTAGGAAACAACGGAGCACCAGAGAGGAGAGAAAGAGGGAGTTGGAAACGCGCTTTATAAAATCCACCGAAAAACGGGATAATAGGGGGGTAGTAAAAACAATTTTCGGTACGTTTCGTCGTTTAGTTTTAGTCCTTTGCGCAGTGGAAGTTATACCTGGTGTAGTGGCAAATAAAAATTTTAAATCGGATACTAGGCTTCTCAAGTGCTCGCACTCTATATCTGTGACAGGGCAGAAGTTAGCGCTTCTTCTAACTTATTTTCATCAATTTCAATTGGGGCGCTAAGCGAAACTGGATTGGGCTGATCTATTTGGAAATCTCGCAAGAATGGATATATTTCCCCTGGGGAACTACGCCAACTAAAGTTCACATCACCACAGTCAATTATAATACCGTTGTTATTCAAAACATCCATACCCAGGATGCACAGAAATATTAAATTTTTCACAAAATACACAGTATTAGACGTAGTTTTTCCAGGGAAAATAAACGTATTTACCGCTACCAGTCGTTGATACTCTAGTTTTGTTAGCTAGCTTGATACCCAATTTTATCCTATTACTTTTGTTAATTACATTGGCCAACACGAAATTTTTCGTCTACGAGGGTATAGCTGGATCCACGAGGGCTATACATTCCTATTCATTAATCTTAATTTTAATTTTGGCTAAACAGGAAGCTTTTAGAGATACTTGATTTTCAATAAAATTTAAGAAAATATTGGAGTTTAAATTTCGAATTTGTTTATTTAAAATTATGGATCCAGCGTTACAGGTCAAGGGGTTTATCGGCGTGCTGGGGAAGGTTTGCATGTTTGTTCTCCCCCGCCTGACCGTTTTCCGAGTGGGGCTGACGTTGTATTGAGCTATTATAGTGCCTCTCGTGGCCGAAATTGGTGTTTCGACAATTAGTACCAGAAGTCCATTAAATTAGCCTAGGCTAATTTAATGGACTTCTGTTAGTACTGATATGACCGGCAACACCGCAACGGTGGCAGGGTAACTCCGGCGCCGCTGTTATATCGACGCGAATCGGGCTCCCGATAGTGAGAGAAATTTTGTTGGGAATAATTAGGCCTAAAATATTTGATCTAGAATTGTGGAAGGTTTGCGGGGCCTATTATAACGAGAGCTTTAATCTTGGTAGTGGGGACCACCACACTTAAAACAAACTACGCCACTTGCTCGCTGACCATTGTAAGCAGTGCTAGTGGGAGTAGATTTTTCGACCGCAGGTTTGTCCTTGAGGGCTGCTTTGGCTTGTTCAATGAAGACGGCATCGGCTAATAAGGCTCTAATTGACGTAAATTTTGCCGTGGCTAACGCGACTCTAAGTTCATCGCATAGATTTTTACGAATTATTCTAATTAGTGCCTGTACTGGGAGAGGTTCTGTTAATTTTCTAATAATAGTTTGCATGGCCTCAACATAATTAGTAGCGGATTCACCGAGCTTTTGAAAACGGTAATCTAAGCGTTCTAATAGAACATCATCATTCGCGTAAGCATTAAATTCATTCATGAGTGCGTCGGAAAATTCCTGAAAATCCTCGAAACGGCCTTGGTCCTCGAACCATTCTAATGCTGCACCTCTGCACATTGTTGGTATCCAATGCTTGATAAACAAGTCTTCGGGGCATCCCCGGGAGATGAAAATTTGGCGCGCTTTTACAAGGAACTCTTTCGTGTTTTCGCTAAAACTACCCGAAAACGTGGGGGGTGAAATAGGGGGAGTCCACGAGCTAGGGAGAGGCTGAGGTTGGTCCTCGTGGCGCCCATTGTTAGCTATATTTTCAGGGTTTTGGCGCCCTTCTAACCCTCGGTTTTGAGCGACTACTTGCGCGGACAGCTGCCTTATTTGTTCTTGTAATGCTGCAATAGCCGCTAGGTTAGGATCGGGGGCGTTTTCGTTAGGCATGTTGGCTGGTGGGGGATTACATTTTTGCTTTCTAATTTCTCGGGCGTGATTTTGTTCAATTTTAAGAATTTAGTAGCACTCTTCGCAAGAGTAAAATTTTCCCTAAGTTAGGCTGGCAAAGCTCATGACCGTCCTGAGACGATGACATAACCCATGTTATAAGCTTAATTTAAAGCATGCACTTAATTGAACCGAACGTGTACGGGGGAATTTACTAGGTAATAATAATAGGGACCAGTGACACACCATAAAAATACACTCCTAACGTTTTTAACAAAAAATTCTAACCAAAACTTTTAATAAAGCTATCCTACTTAAATCTACAACAAAATAAACTGAACTAAAGCTACACTAATTTCACTAAAAATAACCTACACAATTACGCTACCCACGTAAACTAAACAACACTACGCAAACCACGCAGACTTAAACAAAAATTACGTTAACCACGTAAACATTAAAATATTATTGCTAGTCTTTAAAATTCAATTTCTTTGTTCCTAATTCATTAAATAACTTAATGGTTACCATCCGTTAATTAATTGGGGAATTTTAGTAGTTCTGATCCCGGACGGACCCCCAAAATGCGACATTTTAGTTACAAGATATGAGAGATAAAAGAAAATGTTGATTTAATTAGTATCTAAATTGGGGTGGTCATTTGTCTAGGGGTATTATTTACTAATTAGTTTAAAATATCGCATTGGTGATAAATAAATAGTTCAAAATAGTTCAAATATGTTGTAGCATAATAATGGGGCTGGTTTCTGGTCCGCGTGAGCTCATAAGTAATAATTGTTTACGATACTGATTTTCTTTGTTCTCCGCACATTCGTTCGCGAACTCTTTAGATCGTTGGGCCACGAGCCGAGAGGTTGATTCCGTTGGACGGGAAAAGGGTTAATAGTCCGGCATCGTGGAAACGGGCTCATCGGGCGGCATTCCTTTGGTTCAATTCAGGTACGGAACATCGTCGAGAGTCCAAGAGCATCCCAGCATAAGAGCGTAAAGGCGAGATAGACCAAGAGCCAGTGGCCTGGACCTTACCTCATAAAGTACAAAAGGTCTGACCATTGGAATGAGTTCAGTTTTGAAGCTCATTAATAGATTTGGCCGTCTTACGCGTCACAGCTGGGGCATTTGAGGGGGGCGGGATCATGTTTGACCCTAATGAGGTATGATTTCATGAATAAAGAAGGTGGCAAATGATAGAACTGGAAATGGCGATTCCAAATATATGAAATCTGACGTCATCAAAAGGGGCCATCAATAAATCAGACGGGGGTTAAAATGGTCGAATGAGGTATGAATTTTTACCTCATGAGGTACATGTATGAATCCGGTGTTGTTTGATAGATCTGGTCGTGCTAAATAACAGAATATAAAATCTGACTGGAAAATACGCGGCTTAGGTTTAATCTGACGGGCTGATTCTTGCGTCAGACTATGACAACTTCGTGCCTCATAAAGCTAGATTCCCACTCGACCGAAAAAATCGGCGCAAATCACGCAGCCTACGTTAGAAATTTTACCTTACGTCGTCGTCCGGCTGTAGACTGTTCACACTACGACTGAATTTTGAGTTTGGCGGTAGATATTTTTGGGTCACGTGACAGATTGGAGTGGTTTCCATAACATTTATTTCGCATTATGAATTGGTATCTCTGTCGCTTAGATCGTACAAGAAAGTATATTTTCTAACCTCCTCCATAAAGACTTCCTTATTAACATCTTACATCAATATACTTCCATAAGATACATTTTTCTTTCTTCGTGGCATTTATGACGTAGTCAGTGGGATAATTTCATTGGCTGAGACACCGGCGTAACGCCGAACACGACCGAAAAATATAACGCAAATTGCGCCCGGCCGAGCGGAAATTCCGTCGGGCTCGGCGTAAAGATTTTTCGGTCGGACCCCTTTCTGCCGGGTCTCCGTCGTGATTTCCGTCGAGTGCGAGTCTAGCTTAAATGTAGCAGGTGATATATTTTAAAACCAGCCCCACTGATGTCAAGTACATTAAACTTAACTTGTTTGAGCGAGTTGCCTCTGTTTCTATCGAGGTAATGTGGTGAAATAATTTTGACCGTGATAAATGAGATGAACTTAAATTGGCATCATTTATAATAGAGCTATTTCAATTCGGGGGTAAGGAGAGTTTTTGAGGCAGGGTTTCGTCAGTCCCCGCCTAGGTGCCTTATTGTGCGCGAAATTTAGCTAAGAGTTCTACAGTGGCCCGCACGAAGGGAGGGTGAAAACCGGCTCCGTTTATTGGCAGGCCCAACTGTGACGTTTCCCCCTTCAACTGATATAGCTGTATGCAGGCACATTTTATTTCAAACTCATTCAATGAAACCTTCTAACGTTAAATTATTATTCAATGCAAATAAAGGTAAAAAATGTTACATTTTAAAGGTCATCTGGTTCATCATCCGAGTCAGTCTGATAATCAATATATACGGTTTCATCGTCATAGTCACCCTCCCTCCGTGTGGGCCACTGTAAAACTCTATGCTAAATTTCGCGCACAATAAGGCACCTGGGCGGGGACTGCCGAAACCCCGCCTCAAAAACTCTCCTTACCCCCGAATTGAAATAGCTCTATTATAAATGATGCCAATTTAAGTTCATCTCATTTATCACGGTCAAAATTATTTCACCACATTACCTCGATAGAAACAGAGGCAACTCGCTCAAACAAGTTAAGTTTAACGTACTTGACATCAGTGGGGCCGGTTTTAAAATATATCACCTGCTACATTTAAGCTAGACTCGCACTCGACGGAAATTACGACGGAGACCCAGCAGAAAGGGGTTCGACCGAAACATCTTTACGCCGAGCCCGACGGAATTTCCGCTCGGCCGGGCGCAAGTTGTGTTCTATTTTTCGGTCGTGTTCGGCGTTACGTCGGTGTCTCAGACAATGGAATTATCCCACTGACTACGTCATAAATTTCAAGAGTGCACGCAAACGCTAGATAGATTGATAGCCGCCATGTATTTTTCTTTTGGTCGGAAACATCCCACGAAGAAAGAAAAATGTATCTAATGGAAGTATATAGAGGTAAGATGTTAATAAGGAAGTCTTTATTGAGGAGGTTAGAAAATATACTTTCTTGTACGATCTAAGCGACAATGGGACAGAGATACCAATTCAGAGTGCGAAATAAATAAACCACTCTAATCTGTCACGTGACCCAAAAATATGTACCGCCAAACTCAAAATTCAGTCGTAGTGTGAACAGCCTGCAGCCGGACGACGGCGTAAGGTAAAATTTCTACCGTACGCTGCGTGATTTGCGCCGGTTTTTTTCGGTCGAGTGGGAATCTAGCTTTATGAGGCACGAAGTTGTCATAGTCTGACGCAAGAATCAGCCCGTCAGATTAAACCTAAGCCGCGTATTTTCCAGTCAGATTTTATATTCTGTTATTTAGCACGACCAGATCTATCAAACAACACCGGATTCATACATGTACCTCATGAGGTAAGAATTCATACCTCATTCGATCATTTTAACCCCGTCTGATTTATTGATGGCCCCCTTTGATGACGTCAGATTTCATATATTTGGAATCGCCATTTCCAGTTCTATCATTTGCCACCTTCTTTATTCATGTACCTCATGAGGTAAGAAATCATACCTCTTTAGGGTCAAACATGACCCCGCCCCCCTCAAATGCCCCAGCTGTGACGCGTAAGACGGCCGAATCTATTAATGAGCATCAAAACGGAACTTATTCCAATGATCAGACCTTTTGTACTTTATGAGGTAAGATCCAGGCCACTGGCTCTTGGTCTAAGAGAGAGAGCAAGAGAGCGAGCCTCTTGGCCGGGTCTCCTTTTATACCTTTTAGGTCAGATCTACGGGGTTCCATATGTCCAACCAGGACACGGCCTGGTTTTTGCGCGGGGTCCCAAAAGTTCGGGCACGATCCCATCCCGTTCGCGAGAGGCGAGTTTGCCTCGTGCGCGATGGTAAAAACCCGATGACGTAAATATTGGAGGGCTATGCCCTTTCGACCAGAATCAGTAGTCCCATCCAAAAACCAGTATTGGGGGAGTTAAAGCGATAGTGCTACAATGGCTATTTTTAAAGTGCTAGTATTTTAAATTAAAGGGGCAGTAAAATAAAAACTGTTACAATGTCTGTATTTTTAGAGCGCGAAGATTTAACGGATCATGCATAAAAATGTTTGGACTAAGTTTTTTTAAGTACTGGAAACGCATATATTTCTTAATCTTTATTATAATAATTATCAAAAAGGGAACATTTAAAATAATTATTAAAAAAGAATATGTATAATAGAAAGTTAAAGTCATATTAATACTTCTAGAAAGTCAAAAATCATATTATTATTATTATTTGAAAGTCTCTATTTTGCGAAACTATATTTGACAACTAAAATAGTTGGTGAATGCAATCGTTAAGTTGTCAATGGTTCTTTTAATCGTTATTGAACTAATTACTAAGTTCTACACCCTGGCAAGTTGCAAATATTGCTCAACAGATGGCACCATCAGATGGTCAATTAAAAATATTTTCAATCAATACTCGCGTAGCCAGTCCCAGATTTATGGCGAAGACTTTCAGTAAAATAGTCGCTCTAGGTATCATGTGTATTTAAACTTTCGCCCAAGCAAAGAAAATTATTAAACTCATTTAATTAAAAAATCATGATCATAAAAGCCCCACTGAGCTTTTTATTAAATTATTAAACCCTATATTTCTTAAAAGCGGATTCTCCTAATACCAATCGCTATCCAATTTCTTATTTAAAGACTTTCAACATACATATCCGTACAGGGGTGGAAGCGGTCGCTTTTCTCATAACACGCTGTGTGACCATGAAAGCAGTTTTAAAATTCTCTTTAATTTCCAAAAAATAAAATGTTTCGCTTTAAAGTAATACCACGGTGTTTTAACATTCTAATGGCAATTGTAACACCTTGGTTTTGAAAGAAATTTTGCGGTTTCTAAAAAAAGCCACAATGCAAAAGAAAAGTAAATAAATTTGCCTTTTTGGAGTTTACAGTATAATTGTAATAATAGTGCTCAAACACAGGATTTCTCAAATGCATCCAAAAAAAACAGAGTTGCTGTGAAAGAATGGGTCAAAACTGCCCAACAGCGGGTGAGCCGTGCGAATGAGATTGGGTGATATGGGGGGACACCTACCCGGCTTTCCAATTTGTATTCGTTTTCATTTTAATTTTTAATTTTAAGAATTTAAACTTTTTTTCCTCTCCATGTGACGCTTGCATTGGACGTTTCTGTGTGTCTGTAAACTCAGTTTCACATTCGCAGCAAATGTGGTCGCAATTTCCGCACCGCGTTATCAATTAACCCAAATTCGGAAAGTTTCGATTTCATTATGTTATATATCACACATTAGCATTATGATTTCTTCGGCTCGTAACACGCCAAATTTTGTTATCGTCTATCCCACGTACACATTGACTTCTAGAAACGCCACCTCGTACAATGTTCATCCTTATATTCCATAAGAAACAAATTATGACGAAAATTATACTTATAACTTTCAATTAAATACTTCTGTTCACACTAACCTCTTGCTACCCACATTCTTACCAATTTATTTCAATTCAAAAAAAAAACTTATTGTCCCTTGGCTGGTTATTTCCCTCTGGTGAACCCCACAGTTCACGAGCCCCCGTGGCTTTCTCGCTATTTCGCGTACGTAAAACTCACGCCTGCATGGTCATTGTTCGCGTACGAAAATAAACTTGCACATGCATGAAAGGTAGTTCACGGTCACGAGCCTCTCTACGTTACGAAGATACGAACCCTTTGAGAGAACCAATTATCAGTGAGCTTTTTCGCTAAGCCAATTATCAACGAGCTTTTTGTAATAAGCCAATGAGAAAGCTTTATGTGGTACAAGACCGAATTTCAAGTCGGTCTGAATCTATAAAAGGCCAGGACGAACAATAGACTTGAGTCTTCAGTATTCTATATTTCTGACCTAGTGGCTAGCCCAGTCCGATCGCAGCCCGCTAAAAAGGAAGCCCCAGAGAAGTTAACTCCTGGATGAACGACTAAGTTGCTAACTTATGCCCGGTTAAATTACCCGCGAAAAGTGAAAGTCTTAATTCGTGCCAAGTATCCTGCTGCCATGATATGGCGTAGAAGTCCTGGACCTTGATATCTATCCTGCCGCCAAACTATGCCGTAGAAGTTCATCAGTTCTCCCGCCAAAAGCGTGTACCGCCCGATGTCTATCGGAACCTACCACGTTACCATGAAACGTGTTGCCGGACCATCACCGATTTATAGTGCCATCGTAAAACAATAGAAGTTCATCAGTCCACGTAATTAACGGAACTCAAAATGAGCTAAACGCGAACTTCAATATAAACCGTGAGCCACGAAACTTTGCAAGTATCAATAAGGGTTAACCAGCCTTAAGTTAAGTTTAGAATTAAGTAAACCAATTCTTGCCATTAATATTTGAAGTGTTAAACCTCTTATGAGGTCATGATTAATTTAGCATTGATTAATAAATATATTTCCAAGGTTTAATCATGTTCCCGTTTATTTCATTTACCAATGCTGACATACTTATTCAAAATACAATTCCCTAGACAACCGTACCAAATTTAATATGTTATATCATATAGCCCCTGATTATTAATTATCATCATATAAAAAGAAGTTAAAAGTTGTCGCAAAATCTGTTACATTATCTTCTACTCCATTACCATCGTTAAAAAATTTTACTCTGTGAATATCTAGGATTTCGATAAACGTCCTGGCTTTCAATGGCTGCTGGCCCATTGGGCCGAGTCCCATTAGACCAAATACTGCCAAAATGAGACTATCCCGTTTATTTCAACATCGACCAGAAGTGGTAATTATTAAATTAAAAATACGGTAAAACAGTCTGTAATAACCAGACTAGCTTAGGGTCTTGGTAGTCTGTCGTCTTTCCCCTGTGGATGGTACAAGAGAAACAAGTGTTGATCGAAATGCATTAAGGCATTAGCTCTGTGATTGAAAATACACAGGCGAAGTCATGGGTTTGTAGTAGCTTTCGTGGCTTTGAATAGGCGAAAAACCACTAAGAAAAGATTCTCTTCCAGACCTTGATGGTACTGGGAAAGAAATAATATTTTCATCTTCAAAGAGTTCACACACCCTCAATTTGTGTTTAAATTTGATGGACAGCTGTATCGAAGCAAGATTATTGGAACGTCTATCTATAGTTGAAAAATTTTCGTTAAAGTATTGTGTTTCTTGGGTTTTGCGTGGTGGGATTGGTATTACGAAAAGCGGATAAGGCTTTATTTGAACCTTTATTATATATTTTAGAAAACGTGATACTTGTTGATGAGAAGGAATAGAGGCAATTTAAAATCTAGTTTGGAAATATAATAGGTTTTTGAAACGGTCGTTAGCTAGAATAATTAAACTCAGAAATGAGTTCGGATACGAGTTGCTAGTTTAGTCATGAATAAAATAATTTTTCCCGTGAATAGTGATTTTAGAAGCTGGCTTCTGCGCAGACTTATAGAGAAATAAGAAAACTAGACTTAATAGCACGAAACTAGAAAATAGTCGTGAGAGAAGAGCTCTCTCAAAATTTCATAATTTAAATAGCGTGATGTACGACATCATATATTCTGATTGCTGTTTCTTCCCCTCTTTACGTGTAATTTAACCTCAACAATTCGAGTTCCAGTTTGGTATTGGGATTTTAGACAGTTGATTATAACAGTATCTAGCACCGTGATTGCCAAAACTAGAAAATGATGACTCCATGTAGAACTGTTCTATAAAATCCTTTGTTCGATTTGTGTTTAGAGATGAATTACGCGTAAATAGGTCGAAGTTTGCACTTTATATTTAAAGATATTCTCACGCAGGCGTGGCTCGAGAGTGTAATGTTAACTAGCTCTCCGTGTTTTTCACGCGACCTCGTTTTTGATGTGGAAAAAAATCCAAAGTGATTAATCCAGCACTAATTAGCACATTTCACTTGGTGAAACATGAATGAAACAGTGTATAATATTACTGTACAATGGCCGGAAGAAAAGGTAAGTTAAGCGTATCCGAAACTGAAAGTTTTAAACAGCCCAAAATGTTTGGTTTAATCGGGTGTTTCGTTTCTAGCTTCTAAATTACATAATAAAAACTTTTAAAAGAGCAGAAATGACGATTTTATTGTTTTCGGTTCAGTTAAAACCGCCTCTAAGTCTGACAATAATAGTTAATAAAGAATAATAGCTACGCATTTATGCATATATTTATTGTAAGATTCCCAGTAAGTGTTAGAAACAGGAAACAGGTATTAAAGTCAGTGTCAAGTCCATAAGGTAGATAAGCCAATTACCTCATTCGAGGTAGGTTTCAAGTGCTTCGGCTGATGTAATTTTGTTGTTTTTCAACTTGTTTATAAACTAACCTACCGGAAATTTTATCCACATATTAAGAATCCTGATTTAATTCTGTTTATCAAAACAGTTAACGAACAACACAGAAAGATATATCTAATCAAAAAAGCACCCAATAAATACTCCTAATGAAAGTCCAATAATCAAGCCGAAACTAGTCGAGCTATTTTAATAAAAATATTAAAAACCTTGCGCACTTGAGAAAACCGTTTCTATTTTAAATTATTTAAACCATTTTGAAATTTACCTGCAAAAAATGAACCAGAACTCTATGGCTTTATTTGGATATTCGCTGCAGTTTTTTTTTTCAATAAAATTGCCGACATCAAAATTAAGTATTTTGTTTTAATGGAGCCTGGTTTCAGTTGTAGAGTTAATGCACTTCAGTAAAAGCTGTATTTTAAGATTAAAAACTTTTTCTAGAAACCCTGGGATTATCCTTACGATTCCGCACTTCGAGTTTGGTATTTCATTTTTGAACACACGAAACGTCTCAGGTAAAGTAGGCCCGCAGAGCGAATGAAGGAGGAATACATGTCTTAGCTATGGACCCAAAGGAAGGCGTAATCTTAACAGTTTTTCTTGAGCACCAGAGGAAACCGATTACTTTTTAATCATATTTTGATTTCATTGTTATTTTCCAAATGTCAGTTAAATATTATTGCTTCAGCCTATTTTCACTGTAGTGGGGAAGGTTTTAAGAGTTAACCCATGGAACCTTCCACTCAAAAGACCTTGAATAGTTCTTGTTGGTGGCTTTGTGGTGACACGAACCCTCAGGGTCTTTTACTAACCCCCTTTTGGCCAAATGAACCTGTCTTTCTTTACCTGGCAAAAACTTGTATTCTGAAAATACCGCTCTTACAAATGGTCTAGTATTATGTTAAGAACCTTCATATTTAAGAATTGTGTAAATAATTGCACTGTGCGTATTAGAGCCGCCACATAGTCGCCAGATTTTTGCATTGGTTTAAGTGTTTGCAACCCCATCTCAATGCGGTCAAAAGTACTTTTCCCTCGTTCGCGAGCATATGGCTCGGGGCCACTCCTTCATACGCTCAGGGTATCTCTAGGAAAGCGCATTCCTAATTGTGTTCAATATTAAAGGTTCACCCCTACTATGGACTCGGATGAATGGCTTCGAAATGTAAGTAAGATATTCAAAATGAGCGCAAAAATATAGAAAAATGTTTGTAATAAAAATATCTCCGTTTCGATGAGTTTGACCACTTTTTGTACGAATTCTACAGTTTCACTCCCTAGAAGAGAGATTTCACAAGAAATCGTTTACTTTATTTTGTCCGCGTGCTTATGAATATCTGGACTATTGACGACCTTGTTACGCTTGAACAGATGTCTTTTTTGAAAATGTGTTATTGAGTAGAAAAAGAAGTAGGCTTCAAGTTATGGTGTAACAACAAGAAGCCGTTTGGCTAGACTAATACCCTATGGTATGAATCAAAACCTCTTTGTAAAAGATTCTTAAACGAGGTACAGAATTGCTAGAGCATTAATAGATTAGCTATAGTCTACTTTTGCTGTATATACTTATTTTTCCGTTTTCTCTGACTGGAGAAGTATGCTTTTGAGAAATGTTTTTGGCCCAAACTTGAAACCAAGCATTTTTTTCTGTACCATGACAACTCCTAAACGTCTCGTTTCTGTACCCAGAGATCCGTCTTTTTTGGCGCCTTGGTTATCAATTGTTACATGGTTACGTGAAAACTTCAAAAAAGGATAAGCCTTTAATAGAATATTTAAGGTTATAGATATCTCGAACGACGACTACTTTTCACCATCCGCCGAGGCTGGGGGGGGATTTGAGTTGAGGCAAGGAACTTCTGGGAGAGTTTTACCGGGTATAACTAGCGTGAGATTTTCCAGAAAAGCAGAACCCGAAATGTCGAGCGCGGTTCTAAAAAATAGCGGCATGGTTTAAAACGTGCCATTTTAGAAAAAGTTGATGTAGTTTTGGGAAATAGCTCTGTTAAATTACAGGTTTGAACAAATCTTAGCCCTGTAGTAGGCTTACCTAATAAGTACTGCAAATAGATCATCATGCCCTTATCTCACCTAATTTTTTCCATTTTAAACCTACTGAACTTAGAATATCCATATCTATCCTAAGGCTTACCTGACCTACATTATCGAAGCTAAAATAACGTAGCCTAACCTTACCTTATAACCGAACCAAACTGTTCGATACCGATCTCTCGCAAAAGTGAAAATTCTTAACCCTCTACGACCAAGCCCTAAAACCTGTAACAATGACAGGCAGAGAACGGGTTTTCGCGGGAACTCTTGTACCCGTACCTGTCCCTTTTGTTAATTTTTTCTATCACATATTTTCGTCAGTCGCGAATTCCACTCCCTTAATAGAAGTTCGCTCGGCTCATACAAGCAAATTAGTTTTTGATTTTACAATACTTGTTTTCAAATTCTTACATTGATTAAAAGTTCGTTTTGTTTACTTCAACTGCGTATTAATTTCTCACGACACCGAACATATTTTGGTCCGTCGAGCCGGATCTGTTCGCAATTAACAGAATTATCCAAAAATCAATCAACATATTCGAGGTGAACCGGCAAATTTTCGGAAAATCGTGAAAACTGTGCGTGTTAAATGAACAATCAACGTCAACTTTAACTCTAGAATTATGGATGCATTGCGGCACAAAAGAAGGGCAATCAAAGGCCAAATTACGCGATTGGAAACAATTGTTAGTGGACATGCTTCTCAACCATGGGGTGAAGCAGGACTAAAATTATACGTGAACAAAAGTGAACAGTTAATATTGGATTTGCGTCATTTACAACAAAATATAATCACTACGTGCCTTCCAGCTGATTTTCAACCTAAAGAAGCAGAATATAACGCTTTAATCCAACGACTCGAAACGGTAAACATATTTTTTGCTTCTGAGTTAAGTCAAACGCAAACAGCCTCAGCAGCGGCCTCCAGTACTACCGCTCAAACAAGCGCGCCAAGTGCCGATATTAGACTGCAAAAACTAGATTTACCGACATTTGGAGGTAACTATGTAGACTGGTTATCATTCCGCACTAACAGACGAAGCCGCTCTGTTAATAAAATCCATCCCCACTACGGATGCAAATTACCCAGAAGCGTGGGATATTCTTTTGAATCGATACAATAATACGCGTGAATTAATCGATGCTCAACTAAAGCGCTTATTTACACAGCTTCGAGTCAATCAAGAATCATCTTCGGAACTCCGAAAGCTACTCGATACAACTTCAGAATGTATCCGCTCTCTAAAGGTGCTGAACGAACCAGTTCAACATTGGGACTCAATTCTCGTCTTTATTGTAAAGGAAAGACTAGATCCAGAATCAAGACGTCAGTCTGAGCTTTCACTAAGCCGTACAACCGCACCAACCTTTGACGACCTCCGAACCTTCCTCGAACAACGTTCTCGAGCGATGGCGGCGGCTCAAGAAAGCAGTGTCAAAGCAAAACCACAGTCTCACGCTAAAAGATCAGCACTAACCCATGTAGGGACCACTAGAGCAAACTGTCCCATATGTAAAGCAGAGCATAGCATTTACAAATGCTCAACTTTTGCCAAAGTGTCAGTCAACGAACGTTGGGACCTAGTAAAAAAGAAATCCTTGTGTTTCAATTGCTTGCGGCGTGACCACTCAAGTCCAGATTGCAAATCAGGTCACTGCAATTTATGTACCAGCAGACATAATACGTTGCTTCACGCAGAAACAAAAACGGAAGCGAAAACTGATGCACACATCGAACCCGAAGTTATTTCCCATATCTCAAGGGGAGAAAAGAGTAACTCTCAAGTTCTTCTGTCAACCGCAATGGTTCTGGTCAAGGACTTCAAAGAAGTATTTCATCCAGCTAGAGCTTTGCTGGATTCAGCCTCAGAGGCAAGCTTCATCACTGAAAAATGAGCCAAACGATTGCAAATAACGATAACAAACATTGACGTTTCAATTGGGGGCATTGGAGCTTCAGTCCGAGGGTCATCTCGCGGAATAGTTGAATTAGAACTTTCTTCTACTCGGGAAAAAAAGGCTTTACTAAAAGTAGAGGCGTTAGTACTAAAGAAGCTAACGAAGAACATTCCAAGCATGGAAGTGGATCCTAGCTCCTTTATTCATTTCAAGGGACTTCAGTTAGCCGATCCCCAATTCTACACTCCCCAGGAGGTGGATATCTTACTGGGTGCAGACGTGTACTTAGACATAATTATCGATGGACAGTGCAAGGGTCCAAGCAACATGCCAAGCGCTGTCAATAGTATATTCGGATGGACTATTTCTGGCCCATTCAAAACTGACAATCCTAGACCAGAAATACAAATTCATCACTGCACAATTGACGAACAAGTCAGAACATTCTGGGAATTAGAAGAGCTGCCCACACGAAAGGTACTGCTCCCCGAAGAAAAACAATGCGAGATACATTTCTCTGAAACTCATTATCGGGATGAAACTGGAAGATACATGGTTCGACTTCCTTTCAAGGCCGAACCCAACACCCTAGGGGAGTCTTGGAAGATAGCCATGCGTCGCTTTCATCACGTAGAACGTCGATTACAAAGCAATCCAAGGGCTTACGAAGCCTACAAGAACTTTATGAATGAATACGTCCAGCTGGGTCACATGCAACTCATGGATGTCGAATCAGCAGCACACAACTACTATTCACCTCATTTCGCAGTTCAAAATGAGAAAAGTAGCTCAACTAAAACACGGGTCGTATTCGATGCGTCAGCCAAATCATCAAATGGCATATCTCTCAATGATATTTTATTAGTCGGTCCCAAACTACAAGACGACCTAGTAAACATCCTTATTCGCTTCCGCGTTCACGCTATTGCAATGAAAGCTGATATTGCTAAAATGTACCGCCAAATATGGGTCCATCCCGAAGAACACAAACTTCCAAAGAATAGTCTGGCGGCCAAGTCCAACTGAACCTTTGCAAGACTATAAACTCTTAACGGTTACTTACGGTACAGGATCAGCTTCGTATCTTGCCACTAATGTTCTTCAACAGCTAGCTCTTCTGGTCAAAGAAAGCTTTCCTAGAGCGTCAGAAAAACTAGCAAAAGACTTTTCGAAGGATGATTTGCTCTCGGGCGCCAACAACATCGAAGAAGCGTTGCAAATACAAAAGGAATTGTTGAACGCTGCAGCCAGCGCGGGATTTGATATTCGAAAATGGGTATCAAATGAACCAGCTCTACTCGAATCCATTTCTCCTGACAAACAAGAAATTCCAATACCAATATTGTTTGACAACAAGGCTTCAGTTACCACACTAGGTTTGCCTTGGACACCGGGGACAGATGACTTCTCATATGTAGTCACGTCACCATCATATCGCAGTACCATCACCAAAAGAACGGTCCTATCCGATACTGCAAAAATCTTTGATCCTTTGGGATTACTTTCTCCAGTCATCTAACGAGCAAAGATATTTATCCAAGATCTTTGGAAACAGCAACAAGACTGAGATGACCCGTTACCAGAGTCGTTCGTCTATCGTTGGCAAACTTTCCGCAACGATTTGCCATCTATTGAAACGATACGGATACCTCGCTATGTATCTCAAAGAGAGCTGAAGAGCCGCAGTCTACAGGGATTTTGTGATGCTTCGGAGAAAGGATTCGCCGCAGCTGTATACATGCAAACTCTGAGTTCGTCTGGCGAGATAAGAGTGGAACTTATCGCATCAAAAACAAAAGTCGCTCCGACAAAAACTGTAAACGTACAGAGGCTCGAACTCTGCGCCGCCCTTTTACTCGCGAGATTGGTAAAATTGATCCAAGAGGCACTTCCAAGTACAACAGACATTGTTACAATTGTTTGCTGGTCAGATTCAAACAACGTTCTCTCATGGCTAAGAGCACCTCCACACAGATGGAAAACTTTTGTCGCCAATCGTGTCGCCGAAGTTCAAGAAACCCTTCCAAACGCACAATGGTGACACGTGGCTGGCAACGCAAATCCAGCTGATTGCGCATCGAGGGGAATGTCAGCCCGAGGGCAATTTTTCTCTATGGTGGCATGGGCCAGAATGGCTTTCGCATGATACTTCAAGGGAACCTGAACAGCAGATGGAAGAATCCGAATACTGTCTCGTTGAGGAAAGAATTGTCAAGGTCTACATGGCTAGATACCAATCCGAAGGCACATTACTCTTTCCCTATTCTTCTCTAAGAACACTAATCCGAGTCACAGCCATAATCTTCAGGATGATATACAATTTCAAACAACCAAGAAAAGATGCTTGGACAAAGGGGCCATTGTCAGCCAAAGAATTGGATGATGCACTTTATCACTGGGTCAAGGTAGTACAGTCCGAACACTACCCCAAGGAGATTAATCAGCTGAAAGGGAATTCCCATTTCACCAAAAAGCAAACTGTTGCCACTCCAACCGTTCGTGGGTCGACATGGCGTCCTAAGAGTTGGTGGTCGTTTGCGAAACGCGAATTTACCCTTGAGCCAGACATATCCAGCAATTATTCCGCGAAAAAGTCGTTTAATGGATCTCCTAATAAACTATGAGCACACGAAAAGCTTCCATGGTGGATCACAACTTATCGTAGCAAACCTTCAACAGAGGTTTTGGATCATTGGCATCAGGGATGCAGTAAGATATCAAATGAAGAAATGCATTCGCTACACTCGTCAAAAAGCTATGACTGTCCAACAAATGATGGGCGATTTACCCTCAGCGAAAGTAAATAAAGCCAGATCATTCCTGCAATGTGAGGTGGACTACGCTGGACCATTTCTTCTTCGCGTCATAAAGGGCCGCATACACAAGATGTACAAGGCTTATCTAGCTGTGTTCGTTTGTTTCACGACTCGAGCCATGCACTTAGAACTTGTAAGTGATATGACCACAGCAGCATTCTTGGCCGCACTCAAACGCTTTGTCGCTCGAAGAGGAAAATGCCAGAGCATGTACAGCGACTGTGGAACAAATTTCATAGGAGCTGATCGAGAAATGCGTGAGTTTTTGAAAGTCATCGCAAAAACGCCACACCAGAAACCAAGTCTTAGGGTGGCTAGCCGACGAAGGAATATCATGGCATTTTAACCCGCCAGCAGCACCACATATGGGAGGCTTATGGGAAGCTCGCGTAAAATCCGTGAAATAATATCTGAAGAGAGTAGTTGGCAACGCAAATTTAACTTACGAAGAAATGCAAACTCTCCTTTGTCAAATCGAAGCTTGCTTAAACTCCCGTCCTTTAACAGCCATAAGCACCGATCCCAACGACCTCACTGCTTTAACACCTGGACATTTTTTAATTGGAGGACCCATAACTGCTATTCCTGAACCTGATCTAACCGGGGAAAAGATCAATCGCCTCTCCAGGTGGCAACTAAGCCAACAATTGCTCCAGCACTTCTGGTGAAGGTGGCGCAATGAATATCTATCTCGTCTTCAGCAAAGACCAAAATGGGCAGCAGCCAAAGCTAACTTAGCAGTTGGGGATCTAGTATTACTCAAAGATGAGGATCAACCTCCCACCAAATGGAGAATGGCACGACTCTTCAACTGCATCCAGGAGCAGATGGTTTGGTGAGAGTGGTCACAGTAAAGACGGCAACAGAAAAAGAATTAACAAGTCCCGTCGTCAAGGTTTGCAAACTACCGTTGGACTAATTACACTTTCTATTGAAATGAATATTTCAAGGTAGGCGGAATGTTCGATACCGATCTCTCGCAAAAGTAAAAATTCTTAACCCTACGACCAAGCCCTAAAACCTGTAAAAATGACAGGCAGAGAACGGGTTTTCGCGGGGACTCTTGTACCCGTACCTGTCCCTTTTGTTAATTTTTTCTATCACATATTTTCGTCAGTCGCGAATTCCACTCCCTTAAAAGAAATTCGCTCGGCTCATACAAGCAAAATAGTTTTTGATTTTACAATACTTGTTTTCAAATTCTTACATTGATTAAAAGTTCTTTTTGTTTACTTCAACTGCGCATTAATTTCTCACGACACCGAACACAAACATTATCATAAAAGACATCCTGGTTGTACAGCTCTTTAGGGAACTTCTGTAAAAGTACACCGCGTTTACGAGAATCTCTGTAAAGGGAACTACTGTTACGGGTAAACTGCATGCGTTAATTCTTTTGTTCAATTCTTCAATTTCAGAATGATTCCATTAATATGGAGCCTTAACCTTGCATGAGGGAAACCGATTTTGGATATGCTCAGATGGTTGAGATGGGATTTACTCCAATCTGCACAGTTCCATTCATGTACACATATCGAATAATGCTATCTGCAAAAAATCTGACCTTCATCGCTGCTCCAATGGGAGCCTTCGACGATCTAAAATCCATTTCGAATGGAGTAAGGAAAAGTTCTTTCATTACTCTTAGTATAATTAAGGCAAATTAATTGGATTTGCTTTATTCAAGCATAAGTCACAGCATGTTCGATGCTCTAAACAAATTAAAATTCGTAAAATTGGAAAAAAAAATAAATAACACTAATGGTATTTGCCTCACCTGAGTCCCAGCGTTGAGCCCCGTGAAATCAGACTAGCTTACCAAAGATATATTTTTATAAATAGAATAGCTCAAACCTAATAATGAATACTCTCAAGGTTTTGAATTTTAAAACCAAATGATAATGCAAGTTTTATTCTGGGAAAATACCGACTACATAGCAGCAGCCTCTATATTCTCTTTTAACTCTTCCCTAACCGTTTACGCCTTGACATAGACAGGGGCTCGCTGCGGCGCTGCCTTTCTTAAATTTTACCCCAAAAAATTTGTGCAAAAATTTAGGCGGTAGCGTTAGCAAAGCTAGACTTGCACTGGAAACGACCAAATATATTTGCATATTACCGTTATATTCTTATGTTTTTACTCGTGTATTTTTACTCCATACCTTTTTCAGATATGGTTCGGGTTAGTTTGCGTCATTGGCGTACTGGTGGTGATTGACATACTGCACATGATGGTGATGGGAACTCGAAAATCAGTCATAGCACTTGCCTCACAAAAATGCATACAATACTTTGGAGCCATTTTGGGAAAAGGTAATGGAAGACTCGTATTTGTTTATCACTTCATCTTTCGAAAGCTCTTAAAAAATCAGGATCGAGGTTTTCAACTCATCACAGTCAAACGGCTTACGTAATTTTAGCTACCCAATAATTTCAAATAGAAAAGTTTTAATTTATCAAATTAAATTTTTCAGAGATAAGGTTATACTTAAAGCAAACATTATTCAAAATTAGACACTTGTATCAAGCAAGCATCAATTAAAATTTTTATAAAGATACCATTCTTTTTTTTGAACCACAAATACAGTTTTTATTTAAGGGAATGAGAAGCTTAGTTTGGAAAACCTCTGATTTATATAGCAAAAGATATAATTAATTTCTGTGAATTCAAAAATATCAAGCTTTTAATTCTCCGATTTCTGGTTATTTGGCCGCAATATGCATTTGAAAATGCTTAATTTGAAATCCTCTTTTCAACCCTTACAAAAATCTTCTTTAGAACTCTTTAGAAAATTCCTTGGGAAATTTCTTTAGAAATCCTTTAGGGTTTTTTTTTGGGAAATTGGGGAATATTGGCATCTTTTTCTTTGTAAAATGCTTTGGAAATATCTTTGGAATTTTCATGGGAGATATCTTTGGAATTTTCATGGGAGATATCTTTGGAATTTTCTTCGGAAATATCTTTGGAATGTTTTAGGGAAATATCTTTAGAATTTTTTCGGAAATATGTTATTAATTTTCTTGGGAAATATCTTTGGAATGTTTTAGGGAAATATCTTTTGAATTTTTTCGGAAATATGTTATTAATTTTCTTGGGACATATCTTTGGAATATTCTTGTGAAATATAGGGAAGATTATGAGGCAAATTAATTTAGCCTTCTAGAAACGAGGATAGTTCTCACATGCAGAACCATATCCCAATGCAGGGAGTGCAGTTCTTATATGCTGAATAACACCACTTTTATCGCGGGAAGTTCTCGCATGTAGTGCGATACTGCTTATAAAGTCTGACATTTAATCGTCTTAAATACGGCAGAAAGTTTTAACCTTGTGCAACTGTATGCGGTACTAAGTGGGTTTTGGAGGCTTCAATGGCCAAGCAGTAGATACAGATGTTGTTGTTAAGTTTTATAATGTATTTTCACTGAGAGTTTTTTGAGTACCAGAAACGCGTTTAACCTAGTTTTATCTACAATATTTATCTGGGACTCTAATTACGCTCGAAATAAAGATAAAACATGTTACAAAAGAATTAATTTTAGGTCAGTTTTACTTTTCAAAAGCGAAAGTTTCAACTGCCAGTTTATACTCCCAGTAAATCTAAACATCACGATTTTAATTACGCGTATTTTACTTTTAATTTAATTTATCCTTTGCATAAACACCTCACGGATTATTAAAGGCAAAAAACCAAACTGGGTAAATACGATAGATCATTACGCTCAGTGTATTCGGTGTGCCCGGCTGAACTTTAGACACTGAATATGCGTAATCTTTAAAGCCCTGCCCTTGACAGTGCTAAAATGATCAAACTTAGTTTTTTCTTAGCGTTTTCCGGGAGTAAAGGTAATGCGTTCAGGGTTGGCGGTGGTTTAGGCGCTAAAATGATGATATATTTATATTAAAATATATGCTCAAAAACTACGTGGTTTAAAATTATTAGGTGGTATCATTTAAATTACTACTAAAGCAATTGTCATTTTTCTCGGTTTATATAATAAGGAAAACATACTGAGAGTGAGCTTAATTTTTGCTCTTGTAGGGTTCGATATTTCTTCGTCACAAGCCATTCGCTTCAGCGTTGGACCTTTCATCTTGATAATTGTCATTATCGTCAATTTGTTCAACGGAGTCTTGAAAGCCAACTACTCATCTCAGAAAAGAGAAAATATCAACAGTGTAACCGATGCCTTGAGATTATCTGAGGACATCCCGATTTATTTAAATCTTGGACCTATAATTGATAATAAAGTTTGTCGACGGGTAAGGATTTTATACTTTTTTCAAAGAAGATTTTTAGAATCAGTCAAAGTAATATTCGAATCATTTCAGACTGAAACTGCAATGAAAATGCTCTGTGGCAAACTGTGGCGGCAAGGAAACACATCTCCTAATTTCGAAAAACTATCTAGAGGAAAGGAAATTTGGTTTGCGGATATATCTCTGTTTCAGATGTCGTCCGTTTTCTCAGAAATTGATAACAAACCCACTCTTCTGGATCTTTACCTTGGTTCTAAGAAGTACTTCGATAAACCGATGGTTTTTCACGCAAAATGGCCAATGAATCCTGAAGCTCTGAAGTATATAAACCGAAGGTTGGTTTCCTTACTATCATAGTTCAGTAATACTCTGCGTGCTAATGTTTTTCATTCAGAACATTTAAAAATCGCACAAACTGTTATCCCGTCTAATAACGGTTTCAATTAGTAGAACTTTATTAAAGACTAGCAACAAAGGTGTTGCCAGTTGGGACGTTTTTATTTCTTTTCTGATCGCCATTTTAAACGATGACGACAAATCGAACTTAGGCCCGTTGATAGGAAGGGTGTAACACGTAAAATCATTACCCGAAATAGGAACCGCTGTTCTGAAAAACAGCGGTGTAGTTCAAAAGTTCTCTTTTTGAAAGAGCGGTTGCGATTTTAGCCAATAGCGGTTTTTACCTACAATTTTGAACCATTCTTAATACTACGGTTTTTTTAAGTAAAAAATCATAGCCTATCAAGTGCACCGAAACCTAAAATTGCTTATAAAGTAGAAAGAAACCTAAAATTACCTATAAAAAACCTCTCCTCACCTATCAAGTAACCTAACCTTACAAATCAAGATAAACCTGGTTCAACGTAACTTAATACTATTGGGGTTTAAAATAACCAAACTTAACCTAACCTAATACTATTAGGGTTTCAATTAACAAAATTTAACCTGATTTAATTATTCTTACTGACCTGGTACTATTTAATTTCAAATAACGCAACATAAACCATCCTAAATGACAATTGTTTTTCAAACCCTGGTTGTAGTGCTCTCAAGGGAGTTGCTGCAACCTTCAGGTTTACGAGAAGCGCTGTACAGGGACCTATCGTTATGGGTAAACGGAATTTTGAGGAAAGAGGTTTTTAGGGAAGCGCGGTTATGAGAACCTCTATCATAGGATCCGCTCATACGAGAACCGCTCATATGAGAGTTTCTTCACAGAATAAAGGGATCATGTGTACTAATTACTAGAGAAATCGGTTGAAATGAGCTTACGTTATTCAAAACCGAAAGGTTTTTCCATCTGTGACCACCAAGATGGCGAAGGATTGGAATAATCATTGTTTATAAGAGTAACTTCCTTGCCTATTTCTGTCTCCTAAAGCGATTTTGGGCTCAGCGTTGATTATCAAGAAGTCAGTTTAAATCTATATAGGGTTAGTCCCCCTATTATCGGACACATTTTAAAAAATTAAGGTTAAATGTAAGGAAATCACAGAAAACCTTTGAAAAGTTTATGAAATAAATATTTTGAACGTTTCTGCACCTAATGGTATAGAAATAATTCCAAAAGAACGATGTAATGTTGTCCCAATCATGGATTTTATTCGGCAAGTATCGTACCCTATTATCGGCTATTTGGATGTTGATTCGGACACCCATGTTCCATTTATCGGACGCCTATACATCCAACTCGGACACTGGGATCTCAGAATCGGACAGTGGGTCTTTGTAGCCCGGACACTGGGATCTCAGTATCGGACAGTGGGTCTTTGTAGCCCGGACACTGGGATCTCAGAATCGGACAGTGGGTCTTCGCTATCGGACACTGGGATCTCAGAATCGGACAGTGGGTCTTCGCTATCGGACACTGGGATCTCAGAATCGGACAGTGGGTCTTCGTTATCGGACATTTGGATCTCTGTATCGGACAATGGTTCCTCAATTGGAATACCAATTTTTTTTTAAATATAAAAGACAAGTGCAAATTGCTACTTCTCTGACACTTCTGGATCCATTCTGAACATCACTAACCGCTTTAAGCATTAAATATTTACAATCCCTCTCTTATTTGTCTTTAAAACGTGTTTGAAAGCTGTCCGATAATAGGTTTTCTACATTAGCTACGATTCGCGTTTTATTTTCATGTAAAGAAACCTAGAACTAACTGTTAAAGTAGCAATTTATAGAAAAAGATTCGGGCTTTACAGCCATACACATAACTTATAGTTGGCTTCTATTTATATACCTCAAAACACGATTTAAAAATGGGGGAAGAATTTTTCCGGCCCCTCAATTAGTTTTAATTAATCAAAAAAATTGGATATCTGGTTCGTTCGCGCTTTCCTCCTCTGACATCGCGCCACTTCTCTGTTTTTACATGCAACATACAGATTTCGACACCCTCTTTAAAACTAGGTAACTTACAGTGTTCCTTTTTTCCCCGGCAGTTTTATAAACAACTTTTTAAAAATGTGTCCGATAATAGGAGCGTCTGATAATAGGGGGACTAACCATAAACAGAACTAAATAATTGGGAGAGGCTACGCAAGACGACTTATTTAATACGCCTACTAGCTGTTACCCTCGACTTTGTTCGCGTAAATTTAATAGAGTTTCAAACAACGAAACTTGAATCGTAAACGCAATGCAAAAGAAATTGAACGGCGCTCAAAGATCAGATATTACGCTCACTCGGATTCCACGCTTCTGATTAGAAAACTTTAATTATGACCTATTCGTGATTACAGAATGCGGGCTTTCTTCGAAACTGGCCAATTGACAACGTGGCTACGCTCCCTCAAGAGAGACTACCACATCGTATTGGACCATTCAGAGGCTGAGAATGAAGTACATGTACTCAGGTTCAAGGACATTGCAGCCAAGTTGGCAATGTGGGCGGCAATGCTTGGAGTCGCTTCTTTCGTCTTCACCATGGAGATGCTGACAATTTTCATGTTTCGTTAAACACTGATGATGATGGGAACATTATAAGAATGTAACCAGGTAGTAAAGGGTTTTTAAGACAGCTGATCAAATCCAAAAAGATTTCTAAAACAGTTAGGTATTCGAAGTTTAGTCGCAAATATTTAGCTATAGCTAGCTATTGACGATTAAATCTAACACAGAGTTAATCTGCCTACGAGCGCCACTGCCATAGAAAGTGGAGTTGATTTAGGATAAATGGCAAATGAAGTTTGTAGTGTGACTCACATAGGGTAGACTAGGATGTTTTCATAATATAGGAAATCAACAACCGAAGCTGCAGTGCGATACACTTAAAATTTATGTAACAAACTGTTGAGGTGCAAAACATAAGCGATAATATTTTATATTTTGTAGTAAGGGTAAAGCTTCCATAACTCAGTTCATACTCCTTTATTATTTAACTTATGCTTGTATTTGAAGTGTTGTCTATTTATAAACAAATTACGACTAACTTAAATCGTTCCCTTCACATAAAAAGCAATTTTCTACTCTGTATATATCCTTAAACTTCGTAAGAAAATTGTAGTTTTTTATCTTTCCCAGTGACGATGGCGTGTCTATGTCTGGGTGGCCGTGACCGTGTTAGCAGTTTAAAAATCGAAACAAAAGTCTTTTCAATTTCTGGACTGAATTGACTGTTCACAGAAATTTGGAACATATCTAGCGCACGACAAACGCTATCCACACTTTTACTGACCACTATTGCACAGCCGTTCATTCCACATAGACACCAATCTTCAGTCAGAGAGGTAAACATATTTTGCAAAAAAAGGGGATTTGAAAACAATATAGGTTTAACTATATCTGACAATGTTGTTTTTTAACATTTAATGTAAATTTTGGTCAGATAGGACATTAACTCTGTTCGGTAAATTTTAATTTTTAATTTTGCAGAATGTTTGTTAACCGCAATTGCCAACACCTTGAAGTCATACATAAACCTTTCTATATCTTCATTTCGTATCAACCTTATGACGCTTATTAGCAGAGGTCTTTGATCATTAAGAGTACTTCGATGGTGAAGGCAAAAGAAGCGATTCCCAGCATTACAACCCACAATACAAACTTCGCTCCAAGGTTCTTCAAAGTGATAGCATGTAACTCATTTTCGGTCTTCACTGAATGCGCACGCCAATTTCTTTCTATGTTTCGTAGATATGGTATATCTTGTCCAGTTTCCATGAAAGTTCTCAATCTAGATCGAGAATGGGTCATAACTTGATTTTACTAATCAATAGAATAAGGCACTTTGAAACTATATTCCACGTAAAGAATAGGCTTAGAAAATTTCACCGTAACTAATGAAACTAACCAACTAAATTATTTTTCAGTCTATACACCTTTAGACTCATTTAAATGAGTCAACTTGAGTTAACTGGTTGGGAAGTGAGAACAGAAGTTGACAAGTTGAATCACAAAATTAAAAATTGATCCCTGACCAGCTTTTCCAGACTCAACTTTTTGACTCATTTAGTTAAGTCCAAAAGTTGTTTCGTCTGAAAAAGCCCAATGAAAAGCTACAGTAAAAGGATTGTGCCAAAGAGAATTCTACGTGGGTAAAATATCCATGGACAAATGCACATTTGCCATTTTCATCTTTGATTCAAATGCTCAGCGAGAGAGAGAAAGATAGTTTGATTTTCACTTTCGAAGAAATATAACACAAATAAAGATGCAATTAGAGGTCATTTCTAATCATATATTCATTTAATCTTTAAATTCGTTTAATTATAATTATTAAAAATAGGTTTGTTCAAAACCACGCAAAATCAAGTTTACCATCATTATTTGGATTTGGCAATTTCTACGTATAGATGTGAGACAAAGCATCAAAGTGCTAATGGGGAACATGATTACAAGGATTATGGTTGAACTAGGATATTCAACGAACCTTCGGTTGACGAGTTTAACAGCTTCCGGATTCATTTCTTTTCTTCTCAAGAGCATTTTCGGTTTGCACGAATAACTCGACGAACTAACGTGATAATCAGATCGATTAAATGGCGTTCTTTCTACTTCAGCTTCAGATACCATTAAATCGTTAACCATAACATAATGTTTTCTATAATTATTTTTATCCATTTTTAAACCGCAGAGAATTCTCAGTTCCTCGTCCGTCTGTAGTCAATGGAGTCAGAACAGAGTGGGTAGACACAAAATGGAGGTTTAAAAATCTTTTACCGATTGGCAAAGCTCTTCTATTACTATTGAGTAAACGTCGACGTCAGGTACATTCAATAAATCCCTTGCACTGTTAATGTTTTCTTTCTTCTGAGATGAGTAACTGGCTCTCAAGACTCCGATGAACAATGTGAAGAAAACCACATTTATCAAAAGAAACGGTGCAACGCCGAAGCGAATCGCTGGTGCCGAAGAAATATCGAAACCTACAAGAACAGTTATTAAGATACATCTGTTTGTGCACATTTTTAGGACATCTGTTTAGATAAAGACGACACTAGACACATGGTGGAAGTTTCTTCTCAAGTTTGAACAAGAGAGTAAGGGTCAATAGTGACTGCCGGCGGTTACGAGTCAATTCTTTCGACGACCGTTAATTGTGGGATAAGTAAAACACTTGTTTAAATTGCTTTTAACAAATTGTTATACGTTATCGCGACCTCTGACATCGCAGAAATAGGTTTTTAAATCAAATTAGGAGGTTTCCAGCTTGTTTTAATTTCGCTGTGTTTAACATATTTTTGGAATCTCATGCTTGGAAGGACACTCAAAGATACCATGACAGATCTTTACCTTTCCCCAAAATAGCCCCAAAATACAGTACTAGTCTTTGAGAGGCGACAGACAACACTGATTTTTGAATTCCCTTCACCCACATGTGAATTATATCAATCGCCGTCAACACAAGTAGTACGCAAGCCAACCCAATCCAAATCTGTAACGAGGAATTAATAGGTATGTTATCGATTCTGCGTGTTATCAAAACAGCATTGTCCAAAACGGCTTTTTCATAAACGCGTTTGCCATTATAGCCATTTCTCGTTTCAGCACATTTTGATTACAGCGTTTATATCTTGAGCGTTGTTTTGTATTGTTGAAGGTATAAGTATTAGAGCTCGGCATTATCTATCCATTATCCATGTTATTTTATCCATAATCCAGAACTATCAACAGAAGTTGTATATTAAATCGAATTATGTCCACAAAATTTATCTATAAATAATCGATTATTCACTAATTTACGGATGCCGAGCTCTAATTAGTATTGATTTCAGCTTTAGGTTTGAATTTTAATGGTTGTCAAACAAACAGTTTCGCGGTCTAGTGTGTTAATGCGCTTTAATGTTTGGTTGGGATGGGTTTTTTGAACTCCTATAAATTACCTTCCACCTTATCCAAAATATCCTCCTATTAATTAGCTGCCACCTTTTCCAAAATATTCTGATATTCATTAGCTGCCACCTTTTCCAAAATATTCTGATATTCTTTAGCTGCCACCTTTTCCAAAATATTCTCCTATTAATTAGCTGCCACCTTTTCCAAAATATTCTCCTATGAATTAGCTGCCACCTTTTCCAAAATATTTTCCTATTAATTAGCTGCCTCCTTTTCCAAAATATATTCTTATTAATTTGCTACCACCTTTTCCAAAATATAATCCGCGAACCTGTCCATAACCTGAGGATCACAAACGGTTATGAAACGCTGTAGTGCTAAACCGCTGGTTGGGAAAATAGCGCTATATTGAGAAACGCGGAAACAGCAACCGCTGTTTTGGGCAAAAGCGCTGTATTGAGAAGCGCGGAAACATCAACCGCGGTTTTGCAAACCGCTGTTTTGGGCACCGCCTTATTCCAAAACGCTCTTTTGAAAACCGCTCAACTACCAGTGAACCGAATTAATATACGTATGAAAGTAAAAATACGTGCATAGGGACTTGGCAAAACGGCCTAGCTCCGCTCTCTACCACTATTCTTATTATTCATTTTTTGCAGAGTTGAATCTATTTCACCCCCTCTTTGGACCCCCTTTTTGGTATCTTTTTTAGCTCGAGTGGAAGTTAACGTGAGGTCCCAAGACGTAGTTCTGCCAAATTCCATTTATAGTCTAAAGTTTTGGTGGAATTAATTCGTTCCTATTTAAGAAGCAAAAAAACAAGTATTTTCTTACTGCTTTCGAAATAATATTTAAGACGATGAAGGCTCCGATTGGAGCTGGGTTGAACGTCAGGTATTTCCTCGAAAAAATTCTATAACAGCTGTACGTGAGAGGTACTGTTGTACTACAGTTTTGTCCATTTTCACAATCAGACATCACTATGTTTTCGTAACTATAAGGCATCCCCTGAAAATGCGTATTTGTAGTTAGTTTTTAAATCTAAAAGCAGACGTTAATTGCATATTTCATAAAATAATTTAAATTTTTGATATCATAATTGCAATAAATGAGCACCAAGTTTATTGCTTAAGGCGTTGGCACCTTTATATCAAACCGTTCAACGTGGTTGTCACATTCTCGTGAAGAAATGTAACAAAAGCGTCATCTTTTTCTTGCAAAGACTTCGCCTTACAACTTAAACCTGTATTTTTTATGTATTGTGATTTCATTTTTTCTGAAGTAAGACATGTACGGTTGGTTATAGATCAGGTTAGAGAAAGTACCAATTAACCACGGAAGTTTTTTAGTTCAATTTCATGGACTTCAAAAGAATTTTTACATAGCAAATAATTAAGACTAATCCTGACATTTACAAACAAATATAATAAATTTATAGAATTAAGCAGGGACAAAAGCCGTAAAACGCATTATGAATGGGCAGCGGATGACTTGGGGAGACCCAAACTGCTAAAAAAAGAATATGAAGGTATGAGGAAAATCCTTGAATCCATAGCCGAGTCCCAATCCAAGCTGGCTGAGGCTCTAACGACGATGGCCAATGCTTCAGTTCGGCAGCTGATGTCTTTGAAGTTATTTCTCTGACAGAGTCTGAGCATTGGCGAAGAAAAAACAGTCATTTTAAGGGTTACCTGTCAATAATACACAATCAAAATAAATTGTTTTGTTTTTTTGGAAAAATTGAGTCGTCACGCATGTTGACTTTACCGTCGGTTCCCTTGTGACGAGGACATTGGTAAAAAATTGACTCTACATTTTGGCGTTATATTGTTGGCTAGTGACACTTGAAGTTCCGATTTAATCTCATATACATATATGCTAATGTCGTGAACAAGTGCGGAGTTTATTGCCTTCTCGTGGCAATTGTCGAAAACGTGCTTTGCAAGGCCGAAATATACACGCTTTCATAGAATATAACAGTTATAAATTTCATTAAAATATACAATTATTTATTATAATAAAATCAGTTTTTGACAAATTAACCATCTTATTATTACTTCCATTAAAATAAACTCTTTAAATATGTTATGATTTGCCGTGTTAATGTAAATTTTGCCTTAAACGGAGATCATCAAACTCCCACACTTAGTTTAAATCTCGAAAAACCCTTTGAACTGTTATGCACGACGTGCAATTCGATTACCATGTTCAAATCGCAAGCAATGAAGCTCGAGTTAAAAACAAAGCAGCCATACTAGGCCTAATTAAAAATATGAACCACAGCCAAGATGCCAACAAAGAGGTTTGGGGAAACCAAACTAGAAAACTCTCGCTGAATATCCGTGAATCTAAGATTGATGAAGGGATGAAAGGGGGTAAAAACTCCAATGCTCGATTCAGCCGTCTCTTTCGGCCGCAAAATTATTCATTGTATGATTAGGATATGGGTCTTACAGAATGCGTTTTATTATCATTCGGAGAAATTGACTCCAAAATAAAAGATTCGGTTCGAAATTGCTCCAAAAGGACCTCAGAGAATAGGGTCCCAGTTTTAACCAACCGTGTGGAAATTGAGTTATACGGTACTTTAGATTAACCACCCCCTTCCTTTTTAGAATAGTTGGTCTGTCAAGGCTAGTTAGCGCGTTCGACGACAGGAAATGTCCGCCACTAACTAAACCATGGCAGCGGCCCCTTCTCGTAAATCCCGTAAAAAATTTCGAGTTTAACAGAAACAAAAACTCGAAAGTTTCGAATTGCTTGAGATTAAAATAGATTGACGTCAGCCACAATTAGTTCCTATGTAAGGTGCGGTTCGACACATACAGCATGTATTTCTAAAAATTAATTACACTTACGCTGATAAAATTATTTTCATTTGGCAGACGGCAGTCATCTCGACAATCGATATACCTTTAAATTTAAACTCAATTGGGATATATTTTCTTATAATAACAGAAGCAAGCGTAGTAGGAGTACACCCTAAAAAACTTTTAATATTAGGATAAACTAAAGTGGCCTGGTCAAAATATTACTCCCACTGATTCAAAATAAATTCAAATTGTGATAGTGGGTGTTCTTGAAACAAATTTAATCCAACTGAACTAAATCTATTTCACTTTCCTTCTATTTATAGGGATGCCTAGGGCTTTGGTTCAAGATAATAACTGAGAATTGTACTCCACCTTCATTTGCTTTAGATGAAAGGTAGCATTTTCTACTTTACCTTAGAGGTTTCTTGTTTTCAAAAATGTAATAGAACATGCGCAATACGGCGAACTTAGGCAACTTCGAAAATAGCTGGAGAAAGAAATAAATTCAACAACTTAGTTTCAGAAACATCAGAAGAATCTGAAGGCGTTCACTAGGAAAACCCCAAATTAGTCAATTCGTCTTTGGCTTAAGAATTGATGTCCATTGTATTTTGATTTGCCTGTCAAGTTTATTATATTACTTGGCAGTGCGAGGAGGGCGCATCGAACTAATCCACAAAATATGGGAATAGACCATTTCGATGTAACCCCTGATGTAAATAAGAGGGAAAGACACATGGGTAAAACTTTGCCTTCCATCTCGCTTTTTGGCGCCTACATATCGCAGTGGGCATATCGGATCAAACGTTTTTGCAATATACGGACCGCAATATTGGCTTAACTCCATTATCACCGTTAAGGTTAAGATGTACGCGGCGATCGGCTAGGGTTACGAAAACGCCTTGCCTCCCAATTGTCGAATTCATAAATTCCATACAAAAAGCCAACCACCAGTGGCGTTAGCCATTCGCGTTCAGTTTATTACCGTGAAGATTCTCCTACAGATGGCGCCAGCATTTTTTACGTTTTCTGTCGTCTGCTACACAGGTTTTAAATTTAGGGTTAGCCGTTAGAAATGGCTTGGCTAGTATTTTGCCGAATCCAGAAGAATTTGTGTGGGTTAAAACCAGAATCGGAGAAGCTCCTGAAGGTTCGCCTCTTGCTTTACAGCTTTCAATAAATGAAGATAGGTTTGAAGTTATTCACAACCTTGACATCTACGAGAGCCACATCCTATTTGCCTATGCTAATGAACCTCAAGATAGGTTTAAAATCCCGATCCATTCTAATCCACGTACTCCGTGGAGCTCCAAGAATTTGCCAGGATACTTCGGTCCTTTGGAGTCTGTATTATTTGAGGTATGCATTTCATTTGTATAGAAGTTGGTCATTTTGGAGTTTAATTTTTCAAATGTTTATTTTAGAAAAATCAACTTTCAGTTCTAGAAGCTATTGAGCTTGAAGTTAATACTAAAGATCAATCTGAGTCACAAGAGTGGAAGGAGGCGCGAACAACAAGATTGAACTCTTCAATTTTTGGGCTAGTTTGTAAAAGAAGAAATTAAAATTGGAGTGAATCTGGTATCAAAAATATCGAAAAACCCAAAGATATTGGACATTTGAATGCCATAAAGTACGGAAAAAGGTGGGAAATTGTTGCAAGAAATAAGTATAGAGAAAAAATGCTCAGCTTGGGTCATGACGTTACGGTCCATCCTTCAGGATATATTGTTGATCCTAGTAAACCATGGTTGGGAACGTCTCCAGATGGTCTAGTTCAAGACCCAAGGGAAGCGGAACCTCATGGACTTTTGAATATAAAATGCCCCTGGTCCACAAGAAATATAAGTCCGACGGAAGTTTGAATGGAGATTTTAGAGTAAAAGTGATTAACGGAAAACCATTTTTAAATGAAAACGATTACCACTTTTATCAGGTTACTGGGCAGATGGCACTATCAGGTGTAACATGGTGTGATTATGTAACTTATTTTCCATCCGGCTTGATAATAGTGAGAGTGAGATTCAATAAGAAGAAGTGGGAAAAGATGGAATCGCTTTTGAAATCTTTTTTCTTTACTCATATGCTACCAAACTTAGCTAAGGATACATTGCCTCAAAGTTCCTAATAACTCTTAAAGGGAGAGTACTTTTTAGTAGTGTGTTAAATTTCTTCTTTACCATATTTAATATCCCTTTAAATTTGATCTCATTTCCTCAATGGACCAAGATGTTTTTGACTTTTAAAAAATTAAAAAATACTTGTTAAAATGAGTTATTATTTAATAATTACGATTTGTTACATTTATTATTTATGAATCGCTGAGGGAAGAATCCAAATTAATTATAGACATCTCTTGATCATCGCTGTCGTAGGAATTAAAATCACTTTGTTGGCATAGTTCATCTTCATCAGACATATTTTCATCAGGCGGTAGTATTTCTTCTTAATAATCATCTTTAAAATCAGCTGCATTAGCTGGTTCTAAGATTTCATCATAAAATTCATCCGTGTCCATGGTACTATTGTTTAAATTTTCTTTATTCCTAACGAGAGGGCTTTGAAAGTTCGATAAAAGTGCAACAACTGTCCATAGTTGATTAATTACGGGTGCAAGAGTCAAGGGAACTGGACGGTCAAGAACATGGAATCCTCTTATTCTTGCAATTCGTCGCTCCACGTGTATGCGCAGAGCCGCAATCTTTTGGGATTTATCCAACTCTTCATTATTAAATTGGCCCTTTCCACTCAGAAACGGAGGAATATTTAGTTTAACACCTTTTTTCTCTAACAAATCTTCAATCAAGAATCCTTTATCAGCCATAACGCTATCATTGGGGGAGAATTTCAAATTACAAAAACCACTTCGCAGAGTTAATTCCCCGTGAATAGATGAGAAACAAATGTGACGTAGCCGTTTGAACTTATTCCAATAAGTCCTTTAAAAGTGTTTGTGGATTTATAGTTTGAATATGAGGCAGATTGCAATACTAAAGACTTGGAAGTCTCACATTTAAGTTCTGTAGCATCAAGTATAACACGAGTACTGGGATAACTAATTTTAAAATCATCCGGCATAGCTGCGTCAACTTGTTCTCGCGTTGGTCAGATGTTAAATTGTCCTAAACGAAAATACATAAATTTATCCATAACAGTAAAATCAAAATGTGTCTGTTATCCAGTATAATGTTAAAGAAAATAAATGCTATTAATAATAAAATTGTGTGTGATTTTCAGTTTTAGATTATAAGTCATTGATATTTAAACAAACACCAAAAACTTCAAAGACAAATATACATAAGCCTATTTTCCTATCCATGAATAACTTAATTTCAACCTCCCCCAGAACGAATGACCGCGCTCATTTAATCCAATATAGCGCAGTGCACCACTTTTCACGAAGGGGTTTTTAACTTTCTAAAATGGAAAAACATTGACCAAAGAACCTTTATACCAGTAATGGAAAGTTTAGCTTCCTCTATTGCAAATTATTTGTCACTAGTCTTTAAAGCCAGGCAAGTTGACCCAAGTATTCCCGGCTGGCTATTTGCACTTGGGTCACACTACCAGCGTGCGAGAAAAAAACCCCTCCACTTACCATTCCTGGTATGTTCTTTGATTTGGCTGGCATCATTCGAATTTGATACAAGAAGAGAGGAATGTGGAGGACGAAGGGGGTAAAAACGAAAGGCTCTTGTTGTCAGCGCTCCTTTTTTTGTTTGCCCTTGGCAACGTCACGGGTGACTTTTTCAAAAGCATGTACATGTACATGTATGGGTATACGATGGGAAAATCGTTGGCACCTCCTGAGACGAAAGTGGCGATGTAATTTAAATTTAAGGCAGGGAGAAGAAAAAGCTTGTAACAATGTCCATGGATATTTCTCCGCGTGCTGGCGTGCCTGCTTTCACTCCATTGGTTTTAATTGAGTAAACGTGAAGATTTGAAGGTAGGAAACAACGGAGCACCAGAGAGGAGAGAAAGAGGGAGTTGGAAACGCGCTTTATAAAATCCACCGAAAAACGGGATAATAGGGGGGTAGTAAAAACAATTTTCGGTACGTTTCGTCGTTTAGTTTTAGTCCTTTGCGCAGTGGAAGTTATACCTGGTGTAGTGGCAAATAAAAATTTTAAATCGGATACTAGGCTTCTCAAGTGCTCGCACTCTATATCTGTGACAGGGCAGAAGTTAGCGCTTCTTCTAACTTATTTTCATCAATTTCAATTGGGGCGCTAAGCGAAACTGGATTGGGCTGATCTATTTGGAAATCTCGCAAGAATGGATATATTTCCCCTGGGGAACTACGCCAACTAAAGTTCACATCACCACAGTCAATTATAATACCGTTGTTATTCAAAACATCCATACCCAGGATGCACAGAAATATTAAATTTTTCACAAAATACACAGTATTAGACGTAGTTTTTCCAGGGAAAATAAACGTATTTACCGCTACCAGTCGTTGATACTCTAGTTTTGTTAGCTAGCTTGATACCCAATTTTATCCTATTACTTTTGTTAATTACATTGGCCAACACGAAATTTTTCGTCTACGAGGGTATAGCTGGATCCACGAGGGCTATACATTCCTATTCATTAATCTTAATTTTAATTTTGGCTAAACAGGAAGCTTTTAGAGATACTTGATTTTCAATAAAATTTAAGAAAATATTGGAGTTTAAATTTCGAATTTGTTTATTTAAAATTATGGATCCAGCGTTACAGGTCAAGGGGTTTATCGGCGTGCTGGGGAAGGTTTGCATGTTTGTTCTCCCCCGCCTGACCGTTTTCCGAGTGGGGCTGACGTTGTATTGAGCTATTATAGTGCCTCTCGTGGCCGAAATTGGTGTTTCGACAATTAGTACCAGAAGTCCATTAAATTAGCCTAGGCTAATTTAATGGACTTCTGTTAGTACTGATATGACCGGCAACACCGCAACGGTGGCAGGGTAACTCCGGCGCCGCTGTTATATCGACGCGAATCGGGCTCCCGATAGTGAGAGAAATTTTGTTGGGAATAATTAGGCCTAAAATATTTGATCTAGAATTGTGGAAGGTTTGCGGGGCCTATTATAACGAGAGCTTTAATCTTGGTAGTGGGGACCACCACACTTAAAACAAACTACGCCACTTGCTCGCTGACCATTGTAAGCAGTGCTAGTGGGAGTAGATTTTTCGACCGCAGGTTTGTCCTTGAGGGCTGCTTTGGCTTGTTCAATGAAGACGGCATCGGCTAATAAGGCTCTAATTGACGTAAATTTTGCCGTGGCTAACGCGACTCTAAGTTCATCGCATAGATTTTTACGAATTATTCTAATTAGTGCCTGTACTGGGAGAGGTTCTGTTAATTTTCTAATAATAGTTTGCATGGCCTCAACATAATTAGTAGCGGATTCACCGAGCTTTTGAAAACGGTAATCTAAGCGTTCTAATAGAACATCATCATTCGCGTAAGCATTAAATTCATTCATGAGTGCGTCGGAAAATTCCTGAAAATCCTCGAAACGGCCTTGGTCCTCGAACCATTCTAATGCTGCACCTCTGCACATTGTTGGTATCCAATGCTTGATAAACAAGTCTTCGGGGCATCCCCGGGAGATGAAAATTTGGCGCGCTTTTACAAGGAACTCTTTCGTGTTTTCGCTAAAACTACCCGAAAACGTGGGGGGTGAAATAGGGGGAGTCCACGAGCTAGGGAGAGGCTGAGGTTGGTCCTCGTGGCGCCCATTGTTAGCTATATTTTCAGGGTTTTGGCGCCCTTCTAACCCTCGGTTTTGAGCGACTACTTGCGCGGACAGCTGCCTTATTTGTTCTTGTAATGCTGCAATAGCCGCTACGTTAGGATCGGGGGCGTTTTCGTTAGGCATGTTGGCTGGTGGGGGATTACATTTTTGCTTTCTAATTTCTCGGGCGTGATTTTGTTCAATTTTAAGAATTTAGTAGCACTCTTCGCAAGAGTAAAATTTTCCCTAAGTTAGGCTGGCAAAGCTCATGACCGTCCTGAGACGATGACATAACCCATGTTATAAGCTTAATTTAAAGCATGCACTTAATTGAACCGAACGTGTACGGGGGAATTTACTAGGTAATAATAATAGGGACCAGTGACACACCATAAAAATACACTCCTAACGTTTTTAACAAAAAATTCTAACCAAAACTTTTAATAAAGCTATCCTACTTAAATCTACAACAAAATAAACTGAACTAAAGCTACACTAATTTCACTAAAAATAACCTACACAATTACGCTACCCACGTAAACTAAACAACACTACGCAAACCACGCAGACTTAAACAAAAATTACGTTAACCACGTAAACATTAAAATATTAGTGCTAGTCTTTAAAATTCAATTTCTTTGTTCCTAATTCATTAAATAACTTAATGGTTACCATCCGTTAATTAATTGGGGAATTTTAGTAGTTCTGATCCCGGACGGACCCCCAAAATGCGACATTTTAGTTACAAGATATGAGAGATAAAAGAAAATGTTGATTTAATTAGTATCTAAATTGGGGTGGTCATTTGTCTAGGGGTATTATTTACTAATTAGTTTAAAATATCGCATTGGTGATAAATAAATAGTTCAAAATAGTTCAAATATGTTGTAGCATAATAATGGGGCTGGTTTCTGGTCCGCGTGAGCTCATAAGTAATAATTGTTTACGATACTGATTTTCTTTGTTCTCCGCACATTCGTTCGCGAACTCTTTAGATCGTTGGGCCACGAGCCGAGAGGTTGATTCCGTTGGACGGGAAAAGGGTTAATAGTCCGGCATCGTGGAAACGGGCTCATCGGGCGGCATTCCTTTGGTTCAATTCAGGTACGGAACATCGTCGAGAGTCCAAGAGCATCCCAGCATAAGAGCGTAAAGGCGAGATAGACCAAGAGCCAGTGGCCTGGACCTTACCTCATAAAGTACAAAAGGTCTGACCATTGGAATGAGTTCAGTTTTGAAGCTCATTAATTGATTTGGCCGTCTTACGCGTCACAGCTGGGGCATTTGAGGGGGGCGGGATCATGTTTGACCCTAATGAGGTATGATTTCATGAATAAAGAAGGTGGCAAATGATAGAACTGGAAATGGCGATTCCAAATATATGAAATCTGACGTCATCAAAAGGGGCCATCAATAAATCAGACGGGGGTTAAAATGGTCGAATGAGGTATGAATTTTTACCTCATGAGGTACATGTATGAATCCGGTGTTGTTTGATAGATCTGGTCGTGCTAAATAACAGAATATAAAATCTGACTGGAAAATACGCGGCTTAGGTTTAATCTGACGGGCTGATTCTTGCGTCAGACTATGACAACTTCGTGCCTCATAAAGCTAGATTCCCACTCGACCGAAAAAATCGGCGCAAATCACGCAGCCTACGTTAGAAATTTTACCTTACGTCGTCGTCCGGCTGTAGACTGTTCACACTACGACTGAATTTTGAGTTTGGCGGTAGATATTTTTGGGTCACGTGACAGATTGGAGTGGTTTCCATAACATTTATTTCGCATTATGAATTGGTATCTCTGTCGCTTAGATCGTACAAGAAAGTATATTTTCTAACCTCCTCCATAAAGACTTCCTTATTAACATCTTACATCAATATACTTCCATAAGATACATTTTTCTTTCTTCGTGGCATTTATGACGTAGTCAGTGGGATAATTTCATTGGCTGAGACACCGGCGTAACGCCGAACACGACCGAAAAATATAACGCAAATTGCGCCCGGCCGAGCGGAAATTCCGTCGGGCTCGGCGTAAAGATTTTTCGGTCGGACCCCTTTCTGCCGGGTCTCCGTCGTGATTTCCGTCGAGTGCGAGTCTAGCTTAAATGTAGCAGGTGATATATTTTAAAACCAGCCCCACTGATGTCAAGTACATTAAACTTAACTTGTTTGAGCGAGTTGCCTCTGTTTCTATCGAGGTAATGTGGTGAAATAATTTTGACCGTGATAAATGAGATGAACTTAAATTGGCATCATTTATAATAGAGCTATTTCAATTCGGGGGTAAGGAGAGTTTTTGAGGCAGGGTTTCGTCAGTCCCCGCCTAGGTGCCTTATTGTGCGCGAAATTTAGCTAAGAGTTCTACAGTGGCCCGCACGAAGGGAGGGTGAAAACCGGCTCCGTTTATTGGCAGGCCCAACTGTGACGTTTCCCCCTTCAACTGATATAGCTGTATGCAGGCACATTTTATTTCAAACTCATTCAATGAAACCTTCTAACGTTAAATTATTATTCAATGCAAATAAAGGTAAAAAATGTTACATTTTAAAGGTCATCTGGTTCATCATCCGAGTCAGTCTGATAATCAATATATACGGTTTCATCGTCATAGTCACCCTCCCTCCGTGTGGGCCACTGTAAAACTCTATGCTAAATTTCGCGCACAATAAGGCACCTGGGCGGGGACTGCCGAAACCCCGCCTCAAAAACTCTCCTTACCCCCGAATTGAAATAGCTCTATTATAAATGATGCCAATTTAAGTTCATCTCATTTATCACGGTCAAAATTATTTCACCACATTACCTCGATAGAAACAGAGGCAACTCGCTCAAACAAGTTAAGTTTAACGTACTTGACATCAGTGGGGCCGGTTTTAAAATATATCACCTGCTACATTTAAGCTAGACTCGCACTCGACGGAAATTACGACGGAGACCCAGCAGAAAGGGGTTCGACCGAAACATCTTTACGCCGAGCCCGACGGAATTTCCGCTCGGCCGGGCGCAAGTTGTGTTCTATTTTTCGGTCGTGTTCGGCGTTACGTCGGTGTCTCAGACAATGGAATTATCCCACTGACTACGTCATAAATTTCAAGAGTGCACGCAAACGCTAGATAGATTGATAGCCGCCATGTATTTTTCTTTTGGTCGGAAACATCCCACGAAGAAAGAAAAATGTATCTAATGGAAGTATATAGAGGTAAGATGTTAATAAGGAAGTCTTTATTGAGGAGGTTAGAAAATATACTTTCTTGTACGATCTAAGCGACAATGGGACAGAGATACCAATTCAGAGTGCGAAATAAATAAACCACTCTAATCTGTCACGTGACCCAAAAATATGTACCGCCAAACTCAAAATTCAGTCGTAGTGTGAACAGCCTGCAGCCGGACGACGGCGTAAGGTAAAATTTCTACCGTACGCTGCGTGATTTGCGCCGGTTTTTTTCGGTCGAGTGGGAATCTAGCTTTATGAGGCACGAAGTTGTCATAGTCTGACGCAAGAATCAGCCCGTCAGATTAAACCTAAGCCGCGTATTTTCCAGTCAGATTTTATATTCTGTTATTTAGCACGACCAGATCTATCAAACAACACCGGATTCATACATGTACCTCATGAGGTAAGAATTCATACCTCATTCGATCATTTTAACCCCGTCTGATTTATTGATGGCCCCCTTTGATGACGTCAGATTTCATATATTTGGAATCGCCATTTCCAGTTCTATCATTTGCCACCTTCTTTATTCATGTACCTCATGAGGTAAGAAATCATACCTCTTTAGGGTCAAACATGACCCCGCCCCCCTCAAATGCCCCAGCTGTGACGCGTAAGACGGCCGAATCTATTAATGAGCATCAAAACGGAACTTATTCCAATGATCAGACCTTTTGTACTTTATGAGGTAAGATCCAGGCCACTGGCTCTTGGTCTAAGAGAGAGAGCAAGAGAGCGAGCCTCTTGGCCGGGTCTCCTTTTATACCTTTTAGGTCAGATCTACGGGGTTCCATATGTCCAACCAGGACACGGCCTGGTTTTTGCGCGGGGTCCCAAAAGTTCGGGCACGATCCCATCCCGTTCGCGAGAGGCGAGTTTGCCTCGTGCGCGATGGTAAAAACCCGATGACGTAAATATTGGAGGGCTATGCCCTTTCGACCAGAATCAGTAGTCCCATCCAAAAACCAGTATTGGGGGAGTTAAAGCGATAGTGCTACAATGGCTATTTTTAAAGTGCTAGTATTTTAAATTAAAGGGGCAGTAAAATAAAAAACTGTTACAATGTCTGTATTTTTAGAGCGCGAAGATTTAACGGATCATGCATAAAAATGTTTGGACTAAGTTTTTTTAAGTACTGGAAACGCATATATTTCTTAATCTTTATTATAATAATTATCAAAAAGGGAACATTTAAAATAATTATTAAAAAAGAATATGTATAATAGAAAGTTAAAGTCATATTAATACTTCTAGAAAGTCAAAAATCATATTATTATTATTATTTGAAAGTCTCTATTTTGCGAAACTATATTTGACAACTAAAATAGTTGGTGAATGCAATCGTTAAGTTGTCAATGGTTCTTTTAATCGTTATTGAACTAATTACTAAGTTCTACACCCTGGCAAGTTGCAAATATTGCTCAACAGATGGCACCATCAGATGGTCAATTAAAAATATTTTCAATCAATACTCGCGTAGCCAGTCCCAGATTTATGGCGAAGACTTTCAGTAAAATAGTCGCTCTAGGTATCATGTGTATTTAAACTTTCGCCCAAGCAAAGAAAATTATTAAACTCATTTAATTAAAAAATCATGATCATAAAAGCCCCACTGAGCTTTTTATTAAATTATTAAACCCTATATTTCTTAAAAGCGGATTCTCCTAATACCAATCGCTATCCAATTTCTTATTTAAAGACTTTCAACATACATATCCGTACAGGGGTGGAAGCGGTCGCTTTTCTCATAACACGCTGTGTGACCATGAAAGCAGTTTTAAAATTCTCTTTAATTTCCAAAAAATAAAATGTTTCGCTTTAAAGTAATACCACGGTGTTTTAACATTCTAATGGCAATTGTAACACCTTGGTTTTGAAAGAAATTTTGCGGTTTCTAAAAAAAGCCACAATGCAAAAGAAAAGTAAATAAATTTGCCTTTTTGGAGTTTACAGTATAATTGTAATAATAGTGCTCAAACACAGGATTTCTCAAATGCATCCAAAAAAAACAGAGTTGCTGTGAAAGAATGGGTCAAAACTGCCCAACAGCGGGTGAGCCGTGCGAATGAGATTGGGTGATATGGGGGGACACCTACCCGGCTTTCCAATTTGTATTCGTTTTCAATTTAATTTTTAATTTTAAGAATTTAAACTTTTTTTCCTCTCCATGTGACGCTTGCATTGGACGTTTCTGTGTGTCTGTAAACTCAGTTTCACATTCGCAGCAAATGTGGTCGCAATTTCCGCACCGCGTTATCAATTAACCCAAATTCGGAAAGTTTCGATTTCATTATGTTATATATCACACATTAGCATTATGATTTCTTCGGCTCGTAACACGCCAAATTTTGTTATCGTCTATCCCACGTACACATTGACTTCTAGAAACGCCACCTCGTACAATGTTCATCCTTATATTCCATAAGAAACAAATTATGACGAAAATTATACTTATAACTTTCAATTAAATACTTCTGTTCACACTAACCTCTTGCTACCCACATTCTTACCAATTTATTTCAATTCAAAAAAAAAACTTATTGTCCCTTGGCTGGTTATTTCCCTCTGGTGAACCCCACAGTTCACGAGCCCCCGTGGCTTTCTCGCTATTTCGCGTACGTAAAACTCACGCCTGCATGGTCATTGTTCGCGTACGAAAATAAACTTGCACATGCATGAAAGGTAGTTCACGGTCACGAGCCTCTCTACGTTACGAAGATACGAACCCTTTGAGAGAACCAATTATCAGTGAGCTTTTTCGCTAAGCCAATTATCAACGAGCTTTTTGTAATAAGCCAATGAGAAAGCTTTATGTGGTACAAGACCGAATTTCAAGTCGGTCTGAATCTATAAAAGGCCAGGACGAACAATAGACTTGAGTCTTCAGTATTCTATATTTCTGACCTAGTGGCTAGCCCAGTCCGATCGCAGCCCGCTAAAAAGGAAGCCCCAGAGAAGTTAACTCCTGGATGAACGACTAAGTTGCTAACTTATGCCCGGTTAAATTACCCGCGAAAAGTGAAAGTCTTAATTCGTGCCAAGTATCCTGCTGCCATGATATGGCGTAGAAGTCCTGGACCTTGATATCTATCCTGCCGCCAAACTATGCCGTAGAAGTTCATCAGTTCTCCCGCCAAAAGCGTGTACCGCCCGATGTCTATCGGAACCTACCACGTTACCATGAAACGTGTTGCCGGACCATCACCGATTTATAGTGCCATCGTAAAACAATAGAAGTTCATCAGTCCACGTAATTAACGGAACTCAAAATGAGCTAAACGCGAACTTCAATATAAACCGTGAGCCACGAAACTTTGCAAGTATCAATAAGGGTTAACCAGCCTTAAGTTAAGTTTAGAATTAAGTAAACCAATTCTTGCCATTAATATTTGAAGTGTTAAACCTCTTATGAGGTCATGATTAATTTAGCATTGATTAATAAATATATTTCCAAGGTTTAATCATGTTCCCGTTTATTTCATTTACCAATGCTGACATACTTATTCAAAATACAATTCCCTAGACAACCGTACCAAATTTAATATGTTATATCATATAGCCCCTGATTATTAATTATCATCATATAAAAAGAAGTTAAAAGTTGTCGCAAAATCTGTTACATTATCTTCTACTCCATTACCATCGTTAAAAAATTTTACTCTGTGAATATCTAGGATTTCGATAAACGTCCTGGCTTTCAATGGCTGCTGGCCCATTGGGCCGAGTCCCATTAGACCAAATACTGCCAAAATGAGACTATCCCGTTTATTTCAACATCGACCAGAAGTGGTAATTATTAAATTAAAAATACGGTAAAACAGTCTGTAATAACCAGACTAGCTTAGGGTCTTGGTAGTCTGTCGTCTTTCCCCTGTGGATGGTACAAGAGAAACAAGTGTTGATCGAAATGCATTAAGGCATTAGCTCTGTGATTGAAAATACACAGGCGAAGTCATGGGTTTGTAGTAGCTTTCGTGGCTTTGAATAGGCGAAAAACCACTAAGAAAAGATTCTCTTCCAGACCTTGATGGTACTGGGAAAGAAATAATATTTTCATCTTCAAAGAGTTCACACACCCTCAATTTGTGTTTAAATTTGATGGACAGCTGTATCGAAGCAAGATTATTGGAACGTCTATCTATAGTTGAAAAATTTTCGTTAAAGTATTGTGTTTCTTGGGTTTTGCGTGGTGGGATTGGTATTACGAAAAGCGGATAAGGCTTTATTTGAACCTTTATTATATATTTTAGAAAACGTGATACTTGTTGATGAGAAGGAATAGAGGCAATTTAAAATCTAGTTTGGAAATATAATAGGTTTTTGAAACGGTCGTTAGCTAGAATAATTAAACTCAGAAATGAGTTCGGATACGAGTTGCTAGTTTAGTCATGAATAAAATAATTTTTCCCGTGAATAGTGATTTTAGAAGCTGGCTTCTGCGCAGACTTATAGAGAAATAAGAAAACTAGACTTAATAGCACGAAACTAGAAAATAGTCGTGAGAGAAGAGCTCTCTCAAAATTTCATAATTTAAATAGCGTGATGTACGACATCATATATTCTGATTGCTGTTTCTTCCCCTCTTTACGTGTAATTTAACCTCAACAATTCGAGTTCCAGTTTGGTATTGGGATTTTAGACAGTTGATTATAACAGTATCTAGCACCGTGATTGCCAAAACTAGAAAATGATGACTCCATGTAGAACTGTTCTATAAAATCCTTTGTTCGATTTGTGTTTAGAGATGAATTACGCGTAAATAGGTCGAAGTTTGCACTTTATATTTAAAGATATTCTCACGCAGGCGTGGCTCGAGAGTGTAATGTTAACTAGCTCTCCGTGTTTTTCACGCGACCTCGTTTTTGATGTGGAAAAAAATCCAAAGTGATTAATCCAGCACTAATTAGCACATTTCACTTGGTGAAACATGAATGAAACAGTGTATAATATTACTGTACAATGGCCGGAAGAAAAGGTAAGTTAAGCGTATCCGAAACTGAAAGTTTTAAACAGCCCAAAATGTTTGGTTTAATCGGGTGTTTCGTTTCTAGCTTCTAAATTACATAATAAAAACTTTTAAAAGAGCAGAAATGACGATTTTATTGTTTTCGGTTCAGTTAAAACCGCCTCTAAGTCTGACAATAATAGTTAATAAAGAATAATAGCTACGCATTTATGCATATATTTATTGTAAGATTCCCAGTAAGTGTTAGAAACAGGAAACAGGTATTAAAGTCAGTGTCAAGTCCATAAGGTAGATAAGCCAATTACCTCATTCGAGGTAGGTTTCAAGTGCTTCGGCTGATGTAATTTTGTTGTTTTTCAACTTGTTTATAAACTAACCTACCGGAAATTTTATCCACATATTAAGAATCCTGATTTAATTCTGTTTATCAAAACAGTTAACGAACAACACAGAAAGATATATCTAATCAAAAAAGCACCCAATAAATACTCCTAATGAAAGTCCAATAATCAAGCCGAAACTAGTCGAGCTATTTTAATAAAAATATTAAAAACCTTGCGCACTTGAGAAAACCGTTTCTATTTTAAATTATTTAAACCATTTTGAAATTTACCTGCAAAAAATGAACCAGAACTCTATGGCTTTATTTGGATATTCGCTGCAGTTTTTTTTTTCAATAAAATTGCCGACATCAAAATTAAGTATTTTGTTTTAATGGAGCCTGGTTTCAGTTGTAGAGTTAATGCACTTCAGTAAAAGCTGTATTTTAAGATTAAAAACTTTTTCTAGAAACCCTGGGATTATCCTTACGATTCCGCACTTCGAGTTTGGTATTTCATTTTTGAACACACGAAACGTCTCAGGTAAAGTAGGCCCGCAGAGCGAATGAAGGAGGAATACATGTCTTAGCTATGGACCCAAAGGAAGGCGTAATCTTAACAGTTTTTCTTGAGCACCAGAGGAAACCGATTACTTTTTAATCATATTTTGATTTCATTGTTATTTTCCAAATGTCAGTTAAATATTATTGCTTCAGCCTATTTTCACTGTAGTGGGGAAGGTTTTAAGAGTTAACCCATGGAACCTTCCACTCAAAAGACCTTGAATAGTTCTTGTTGGTGGCTTTGTGGTGACACGAACCCTCAGGGTCTTTTACTAACCCCCTTTTGGCCAAATGAACCTGTCTTTCTTTACCTGGCAAAAACTTGTATTCTGAAAATACCGCTCTTACAAATGGTCTAGTATTATGTTAAGAACCTTCATATTTAAGAATTGTGTAAATAATTGCACTGTGCGTATTAGAGCCGCCACATAGTCGCCAGATTTTTGCATTGGTTTAAGTGTTTGCAACCCCATCTCAATGCGGTCAAAAGTACTTTTCCCTCGTTCGCGAGCATATGGCTCGGGGCCACTCCTTCATACGCTCAGGGTATCTCTAGGAAAGCGCATTCCTAATTGTGTTCAATATTAAAGGTTCACCCCTACTATGGACTCGGATGAATGGCTTCGAAATGTAAGTAAGATATTCAAAATGAGCGCAAAAATATAGAAAAATGTTTGTAATAAAAATATCTCCGTTTCGATGAGTTTGACCACTTTTTGTACGAATTCTACAGTTTCACTCCCTAGAAGAGAGATTTCACAAGAAATCGTTTACTTTATTTTGTCCGCGTGCTTATGAATATCTGGACTATTGACGACCTTGTTACGCTTGAACAGATGTCTTTTTTGAAAATGTGTTATTGAGTAGAAAAAGAAGTAGGCTTCAAGTTATGGTGTAACAACAAGAAGCCGTTTGGCTAGACTAATACCCTATGGTATGAATCAAAACCTCTTTGTAAAAGATTCTTAAACGAGGTACAGAATTGCTAGAGCATTAATAGATTAGCTATAGTCTACTTTTGCTGTATATACTTATTTTTCCGTTTTCTCTGACTGGAGAAGTATGCTTTTGAGAAATGTTTTTGGCCCAAACTTGAAACCAAGCATTTTTTTCTGTACCATGACAACTCCTAAACGTCTCGTTTCTGTACCCAGAGATCCGTCTTTTTTGGCGCCTTGGTTATCAATTGTTACATGGTTACGTGAAAACTTCAAAAAAGGATAAGCCTTTAATAGAATATTTAAGGTTATAGATATCTCGAACGACGACTACTTTTCACCATCCGCCGAGGCTGGGGGGGATTAGAGTTGAGGCAAGGAACTTCTGGGAGAGTTTTACCGGGTATAACTAGCGTGAGATTTTCCAGAAAAGCAGAACCCGAAATGTCGAGCGCGGTTCTAAAAAATAGCGGCATGGTTTAAAACGTGCCATTTTAGAAAAAGTTGATGTAGTTTTGGGAAATAGCTCTGTTAAATTACAGGTTTGAACAAATCTTAGCCCTGTAGTAGGCTTACCTAATAAGTACTGCAAATAGATCATCATGCCCTTATCTCACCTAATTTTTTCCATTTTAAACCTACTGAACTTAGAATATCCATATCTATCCTAAGGCTTACCTGACCTACATTATCGAAGCTAAAATAACGTAGCCTAACCTTACCTTATAACCGAACCAAACTGTTCGATACCGATCTCTCGCAAAAGTGAAAATTCTTAACCCTCTACGACCAAGCCCTAAAACCTGTAACAATGACAGGCAGAGAACGGGTTTTCGCGGGAACTCTTGTACCCGTACCTGTCCCTTTTGTTAATTTTTTCTATCACATATTTTCGTCAGTCGCGAATTCCACTCCCTTAATAGAAGTTCGCTCGGCTCATACAAGCAAATTAGTTTTTGATTTTACAATACTTGTTTTCAAATTCTTACATTGATTAAAAGTTCGTTTTGTTTACTTCAACTGCGTATTAATTTCTCACGACACCGAACATATTTTGGTCCGTCGAGCCGGATCTGTTCGCAATTAACAGAATTATCCAAAAATCAATCAACATATTCGAGGTGAACCGGCAAATTTTCGGAAAATCGTGAAAACTGTGCGTGTTAAATGAACAATCAACGTCAACTTTAACTCTAGAATTATGGATGCATTGCGGCACAAAAGAAGGGCAATCAAAGGCCAAATTACGCGATTGGAAACAATTGTTAGTGGACATGCTTCTCAACCATGGGGTGAAGCAGGACTAAAATTATACGTGAACAAAAGTGAACAGTTAATATTGGATTTGCGTCATTTACAACAAAATATAATCACTACGTGCCTTCCAGCTGATTTTCAACCTAAAGAAGCAGAATATAACGCTTTAATCCAACGACTCGAAACGGTAAACATATTTTTTGCTTCTGAGTTAAGTCAAACGCAAACAGCCTCAGCAGCGGCCTCCAGTACTACCGCTCAAACAAGCGCGCCAAGTGCCGATATTAGACTGCAAAAACTAGATTTACCGACATTTGGAGGTAACTATGTAGACTGGTTATCATTCCGCACTAACAGACGAAGCCGCTCTGTTAATAAAATCCATCCCCACTACGGATGCAAATTACCCAGAAGCGTGGGATATTCTTTTGAATCGATACAATAATACGCGTGAATTAATCGATGCTCAACTAAAGCGCTTATTTACACAGCTTCGAGTCAATCAAGAATCATCTTCGGAACTCCGAAAGCTACTCGATACAACTTCAGAATGTATCCGCTCTCTAAAGGTGCTGAACGAACCAGTTCAACATTGGGACTCAATTCTCGTCTTTATTGTAAAGGAAAGACTAGATCCAGAATCAAGACGTCAGTCTGAGCTTTCACTAAGCCGTACAACCGCACCAACCTTTGACGACCTCCGAACCTTCCTCGAACAACGTTCTCGAGCGATGGCGGCGGCTCAAGAAAGCAGTGTCAAAGCAAAACCACAGTCTCACGCTAAAAGATCAGTACTAACCCATGTAGGGACCACTAGAGCAAACTGTCCCATATGTAAAGCAGAGCATAGCATTTACAAATGCTCAACTTTTGCCAAAGTGTCAGTCAACGAACGTTGGGACCTAGTAAAAAAGACATCCTTGTGTTTCAATTGCTTGCGGCGTGACCACTCAAGTCCAGATTGCAAATCAGGTCACTGCAATTTATGTACCAGCAGACATAATACGTTGCTTCACGCAGAAACAAAAACGGAAGCGAAAACTGATGCACACATCGAACCCGAAGTTATTTCCCATATCTCAAGGGGAGAAAAGAGTAACTCTCAAGTTCTTCTGTCAACCGCAATGGTTCTGGTCAAGGACTTCAAAGAAGTATTTCATCCAGCTAGAGCTTTGCTGGATTCAGCCTCAGAGGCAAGCTTCATCACTGAAAAATGAGCCAAACGATTGCAAATAACGATAACAAACATTGACGTTTCAATTGGGGGCATTGGAGCTTCAGTCCGAGGGTCATCTCGCGGAATAGTTGAATTAGAACTTTCTTCTACTCGGGAAAAAAAGGCTTTACTAAAAGTAGAGGCGTTAGTACTAAAGAAGCTAACGAAGAACATTCCAAGCATGGAAGTGGATCCTAGCTCCTTTATTCATTTCAAGGGACTTCAGTTAGCCGATCCCCAATTCTACACTCCCCAGGAGGTGGATATCTTACTGGGTGCAGACGTGTACTTAGACATAATTATCGATGGACAGTGCAAGGGTCCAAGCAACATGCCAAGCGCTGTCAATAGTATATTCGGATGGACTATTTCTGGCCCATTCAAAACTGACAATCCTAGACCAGAAATACAAATTCATCACTGCACAATTGACGAACAAGTCAGAACATTCTGGGAATTAGAAGAGCTGCCCACACGAAAGGTACTGCTCCCCGAAGAAAAACAATGCGAGATACATTTCTCTGAAACTCATTATCGGGATGAAACTGGAAGATACATGGTTCGACTTCCTTTCAAGGCCGAACCCAACACCCTAGGGGAGTCTTGGAAGATAGCCATGCGTCGCTTTCATCACGTAGAACGTCGATTACAAAGCAATCCAAGGGCTTACGAAGCCTACAAGAACTTTATGAATGAATACGTCCAGCTGGGTCACATGCAACTCATGGATGTCGAATCAGCAGCACACAACTACTATTCACCTCATTTCGCAGTTCAAAATGAGAAAAGTAGCTCAACTAAAACACGGGTCGTATTCGATGCGTCAGCCAAATCATCAAATGGCATATCTCTCAATGATATTTTATTAGTCGGTCCCAAACTACAAGACGACCTAGTAAACATCCTTATTCGCTTCCGCGTTCACGCTATTGCAATGAAAGCTGATATTGCTAAAATGTACCGCCAAATATGGGTCCATCCCGAAGAACACAAACTTCCAAAGAATAGTCTGGCGGCCAAGTCCAACTGAACCTTTGCAAGACTATAAACTCTTAACGGTTACTTACGGTACAGGATCAGCTTCGTATCTTGCCACTAATGTTCTTCAACAGCTAGCTCTTCTGGTCAAAGAAAGCTTTCCTAGAGCGTCAGAAAAACTAGCAAAAGACTTTTCGAAGGATGATTTGCTCTCGGGCGCCAACAACATCGAAGAAGCGTTGCAAATACAAAAGGAATTGTTGAACGCTGCAGCCAGCGCGGGATTTGATATTCGAAAATGGGTATCAAATGAACCAGCTCTACTCGAATCCATTTCTCCTGACAAACAAGAAATTCCAATACCAATATTGTTTGACAACAAGGCTTCAGTTACCACACTAGGTTTGCCTTGGACACCGGGGACAGATGACTTCTCATATGTAGTCACGTCACTATCATATCGCAGTACCATCACCAAAAGAACGGTCCTATCCGATACTGCAAAAATCTTTGATCCTTTGGGATTACTTTCTCCAGTCATCTAACGAGCAAAGATATTTATCCAAGATCTTTGGAAACAGCAACAAGACTGAGATGACCCGTTACCAGAGTCGTTCGTCTATCGTTGGCAAACTTTCCGCAACGATTTGCCATCTATTGAAACGATACGGATACCTCGCTATGTATCTCAAAGAGAGCTGAAGAGCCGCAGTCTACAGGGATTTTGTGATGCTTCGGAGAAAGGATTCGCCGCAGCTGTATACATGCAAACTCTGAGTTCGTCTGGCGAGATAAGAGTGGAACTTATCGCATCAAAAACAAAAGTCGCTCCGACAAAAACTGTAAACGTACAGAGGCTCGAACTCTGCGCCGCCCTTTTACTCGCGAGATTGGTAAAATTGATCCAAGAGGCACTTCCAAGTACAACAGACATTGTTACAATTGTTTGCTGGTCAGATTCAAACAACGTTCTCTCATGGCTAAGAGCACCTCCACACAGATGGAAAACTTTTGTCGCCAATCGTGTCGCCGAAGTTCAAGAAACCCTTCCAAACGCACAATGGTGACACGTGGCTGGCAACGCAAATCCAGCTGATTGCGCATCGAGGGGAATGTCAGCCCGAGGGCAATTTTTCTCTATGGTGGCATGGGCCAGAATGGCTTTCGCATGATACTTCAAGGGAACCTGAACAGCAGATGGAAGAATCCGAATACTGTCTCGTTGAGGAAAGAATTGTCAAGGTCTACATGGCTAGATACCAATCCGAAGGCACATTACTCTTTCCCTATTCTTCTCTAAGAACACTAATCCGAGTCACAGCCATAATCTTCAGGATGATATACAATTTCAAACAACCAAGAAAAGATGCTTGGACAAAGGGGCCATTGTCAGCCAAAGAATTGGATGATGCACTTTATCACTGGGTCAAGGTAGTACAGTCCGAACACTACCCCAAGGAGATTAATCAGCTGAAAGGGAATTCCCATTTCACCAAAAAGCAAACTGTTGCCACTCCAACCGTTCGTGGGTCGACATGGCGTCCTAAGAGTTGGTGGTCGTTTGCGAAACGCGAATTTACCCTTGAGCCAGACATATCCAGCAATTATTCCGCGAAAAAGTCGTTTAATGGATCTCCTAATAAACTATGAGCACACGAAAAGCTTCCATGGTGGATCACAACTTATCGTAGCAAACCTTCAACAGAGGTTTTGGATCATTGGCATCAGGGATGCAGTAAGATATCAAATGAAGAAATGCATTCGCTACACTCGTCAAAAAGCTATGACTGTCCAACAAATGATGGGCGATTTACCCTCAGCGAAAGTAAATAAAGCCAGATCATTCCTGCAATGTGAGGTGGACTACGCTGGACCATTTCTTCTTCGCGTCATAAAGGGCCGCATACACAAGATGTACAAGGCTTATCTAGCTGTGTTCGTTTGTTTCACGACTCGAGCCATGCACTTAGAACTTGTAAGTGATATGACCACAGCAGCATTCTTGGCCGCACTCAAACGCTTTGTCGCTCGAAGAGGAAAATGCCAGAGCATGTACAGCGACTGTGGAACAAATTTCATAGGAGCTGATCGAGAAATGCGTGAGTTTTTGAAAGTCATCGCAAAAACGCCACACCAGAAACCAAGTCTTAGGGTGGCTAGCCGACGAAGGAATATCATGGCATTTTAACCCGCCAGCAGCACCACATATGGGAGGCTTATGGGAAGCTCGCGTAAAATCCGTGAAATAATATCTGAAGAGAGTAGTTGGCAACGCAAATTTAACTTACGAAGAAATGCAAACTCTCCTTTGTCAAATCGAAGCTTGCTTAAACTCCCGTCCTTTAACAGCCATAAGCACCGATCCCAACGACCTCACTGCTTTAACACCTGGACATTTTTTAATTGGAGGACCCATAACTGCTATTCCTGAACCTGATCTAACCGGGGAAAAGATCAATCGCCTCTCCAGGTGGCAACTAAGCCAACAATTGCTCCAGCACTTCTGGTGAAGGTGGCGCAATGAATATCTATCTCGTCTTCAGCAAAGACCAAAATGGGCAGCAGCCAAAGCTAACTTAGCAGTTGGGGATCTAGTATTACTCAAAGATGAGGATCAACCTCCCACCAAATGGAGAATGGCACGACTCTTCAACTGCATCCAGGAGCAGATGGTTTGGTGAGAGTGGTCACAGTAAAGACGGCAACAGAAAAAGAATTAACAAGTCCCGTCGTCAAGGTTTGCAAACTACCGTTGGACTAATTACACTTTCTATTGAAATGAATATTTCAAGGTAGGCGGAATGTTCGATACCGATCTCTCGCAAAAGTAAAAATTCTTAACCCTACGACCAAGCCCTAAAACCTGTAAAAATGACAGGCAGAGAACGGGTTTTCGCGGGGACTCTTGTACCCGTACCTGTCCCTTTTGTTAATTTTTTCTATCACATATTTTCGTCAGTCGCGAATTCCACTCCCTTAAAAGAAATTCGCTCGGCTCATACAAGCAAAATAGTTTTTGATTTTACAATACTTGTTTTCAAATTCTTACATTGATTAAAAGTTCTTTTTGTTTACTTCAACTGCGCATTAATTTCTCACGACACCGAACACAAACATTATCATAAAAGACATCCTGGTTGTACAGCTCTTTAGGGAACTTCTGTAAAAGTACACCGCGTTTACGAGAATCTCTGTAAAGGGAACTACTGTTACGGGTAAACTGCATGCGTTAATTCTTTTGTTTAATTCTTCAATTTCAGAATGATTCCATTAATATGGAGCCTTAACCTTGCATGAGGGAAACCGATTTTGGATATGCTCAGATGGTTGAGATGGGATTTACTCCAATCTGCACAGTTCCATTCATGTACACATATCGAATAATGCTATCTGCAAAAAATCTGACCTTCATCGCTGCTCCAATGGGAGCCTTCGACGATCTAAAATCCATTTCGAATGGAGTAAGGAAAAGTTCTTTCATTACTCTTAGTATAATTAAGGCAAATTAATTGGATTTGCTTTATTCAAGCATAAGTCACAGCATGTTCGATGCTCTAAACAAATTAAAATTCGTAAAATTGGAAAAAAAAATAAATAACACTAATGGTATTTGCCTCACCTGAGTCCCAGCGTTGAGCCCCGTGAAATCAGACTAGCTTACCAAAGATATATTTTTATAAATAGAATAGCTCAAACCTAATAATGAATACTCTCAAGGTTTTGAATTTTAAAACCAAATGATAATGCAAGTTTTATTCTGGGAAAATACCGACTACATAGCAGCAGCCTCTATATTCTCTTTTAACTCTTCCCTAACCGTTTACGCCTTGACATAGACAGGGGCTCGCTGCGGCGCTGCCTTTCTTAAATTTTACCCCAAAAAATTTGTGCAAAAATTTAGGCGGTAGCGTTAGCAAAGCTAGACTTGCACTGGAAACGACCAAATATATTTGCATATTACCGTTATATTCTTATGTTTTTACTCGTGTATTTTTACTCCATACCTTTTTCAGATATGGTTCGGGTTAGTTTGCGTCATTGGCGTACTGGTGGTGATTGACATACTGCACATGATGGTGATGGGAACTCGAAAATCAGTCATAGCACTTGCCTCACAAAAATGCATACAATACTTTGGAGCCATTTTGGGAAAAGGTAATGGAAGACTCGTATTTGTTTATCACTTCATCTTTCGAAAGCTCTTAAAAAATCAGGATCGAGGTTTTCAACTCATCACAGTCAAACGGCTTACGTAATTTTAGCTACCCAATAATTTCAAATAGAAAAGTTTTAATTTATCAAATTAAATTTTTCAGAGATAAGGTTATACTTAAAGCAAACATTATTCAAAATTAGACACTTGTATCAAGCAAGCATCAATTAAAATTTTTATAAAGATACCATTCTTTTTTTTGAACCACAAATACAGTTTTTATTTAAGGGAATGAGAAGCTTAGTTTGGAAAACCTCTGATTTATATAGCAAAAGATATAATTAATTTCTGTGAATTCAAAAATATCAAGCTTTTAATTCTCCGATTTCTGGTTATTTGGCCGCAATATGCATTTGAAAATGCTTAATTTGAAATCCTCTTTTCAACCCTTACAAAAATCTTCTTTAGAACTCTTTAGAAAATTCCTTGGGAAATTTCTTTAGAAATCCTTAAGGTTTTTTTTTTGGGAAATTGGGGAATATTGGCATCTTTTTCTTTGTAAAATGCTTTGGAAATATCTTTGGAATTTTCATGGGAGATATCTTTGGAATTTTCATGGGAGATATCTTTGGAATTTTCTTCGGAAATATCTTTGGAATGTTTTAGGGAAATATCTTTAGAATTTTTTCGGAAATATGTTATTAATTTTCTTGGGAAATATCTTTGGAATGTTTTAGGGAAATATCTTTAGAATTTTTTCGGAAATATGTTATTAATTTTCTTGGGACATATCTTTGGAATATTCTTGTGAAATATAGGGAAGATTATGAGGCAAATTAATTTAGCCTTCTAGAAACGAGGATAGTTCTCACATGCAGAACCATATCCCAATGCAGGGAGTGCAGTTCTTATATGCTGAATAACACCACTTTTATCGCGGGAAGTTCTCGCATGTAGTGCGATACTGCTTATAAAGTCTGACATTTAATCGTCTTAAATACGGCAGAAAGTTTTAACCTTGTGCAACTGTATGCGGTACTAAGTGGGTTTTGGAGGCTTCAATGGCCAAGCAGTAGATACAGATGTTGTTGTTAAGTTTTATAATGTATTTTCACTGAGAGTTTTTTGAGTACCAGAAACGCGTTTAACCTAGTTTTATCTACAATATTTATCTGGGACTCTAATTACGCTCGAAATAAAGATAAAACATGTTACAAAAGAATTAATTTTAGGTCAGTTTTACTTTTCAAAAGCGAAAGTTTCAACTGCCAGTTTATACTCCCAGTAAATCTAAACATCACGATTTTAATTACGCGTATTTTACTTTTAATTTAATTTATCCTTTGCATAAACACCTCACGGATTATTAAAGGCAAAAAACCAAACTGGGTAAATACGATAGATCATTACGCTCAGTGTATTCGGTGTGCCCGGCTGAACTTTAGACACTGAATATGCGTAATCTTTAAAGCCCTGCCCTTGACAGTGCTAAAATGATCAAACTTAGTTTTTTCTTAGCGTTTTCCGGGAGTAAAGGTAATGCGTTCAGGGTTGGCGGTGGTTTAGGCGCTAAAATGATGATATATTTATATTAAAATATATGCTCAAAAACTACGTGGTTTAAAATTATTAGGTGGTATCATTTAAATTACTACTAAAGCAATTGTCATTTTTCTCGGTTTATATAATAAGGAAAACATACTGAGAGTGAGCTTAATTTTTGCTCTTGTAGGGTTCGATATTTCTTCGTCACAAGCCATTCGCTTCAGCGTTGGACCTTTCATCTTGATAATTGTCATTATCGTCAATTTGTTCAACGGAGTCTTGAAAGCCAACTACTCATCTCAGAAAAGAGAAAATATCAACAGTGTAACCGATGCCTTGAGATTATCTGAGGACATCCCGATTTATTTAAATCTTGGACCTATAATTGATAATAAAGTTTGTCGACGGGTAAGGATTTTATACTTTTTTCAAAGAAGATTTTTAGAATCAGTCAAAGTAATATTCGAATCATTTCAGACTGAAACTGCAATGAAAATGCTCTGTGGCAAACTGTGGCGGCAAGGAAACACATCTCCTAATTTCGAAAAACTATCTAGAGGAAAGGAAATTTGGTTTGCGGATATATCTCTGTTTCAGATGTCGTCCGTTTTCTCAGAAATTGATAACAAACCCACTCTTCTGGATCTTTACCTTGGTTCTAAGAAGTACTTCGATAAACCGATGGTTTTTCACGCAAAATGGCCAATGAATCCTGAAGCTCTGAAGTATATAAACCGAAGGTTGGTTTCCTTACTATCATAGTTCAGTAATACTCTGCGTGCTAATGTTTTTCATTCAGAACATTTAAAAATCGCACAAACTGTTATCCCGTCTAATAACGGTTTCAATTAGTAGAACTTTATTAAAGACTAGCAACAAAGGTGTTGCCAGTTGGGACGTTTTTATTTCTTTTCTGATCGCCATTTTAAACGATGACGACAAATCGAACTTAGGCCCGTTGATAGGAAGGGTGTAACACGTAAAATCATTACCCGAAATAGGAACCGCTGTTCTGAAAAACAGCGGTGTAGTTCAAAAGTTCTCTTTTTGAAAGAGCGGTTGCGATTTTAGCCAATAGCGGTTTTTACCTACAATTTTGAACCATTCTTAATACTACGGTTTTTTAAGTAAAAAATCATAGCCTATCAAGTGCACCGAAACCTAAAATTGCTTATAAAGTAGAAAGAAACCTAAAATTACCTATAAAAAACCTCTCCTCACCTATCAAGTAACCTAACCTTACAAATCAAGATAAACCTGGTTCAACGTAACTTAATACTATTGGGGTTTAAAATAACCAAACTTAACCTAACCTAATACTATTAGGGTTTCAATTAACAAAATTTAACCTGATTTAATTATTCTTACTGACCTGGTACTATTTAATTTCAAATAACGCAACATAAACCATCCTAAATGACAATTGTTTTTCAAACCCTGGTTGTAGTGCTCTCAAGGGAGTTGCTGCAACCTTCAGGTTTACGAGAAGCGCTGTACAGGGACCTATCGTTATGGGTAAACGGAATTTTGAGGAAAGAGGTTTTTAGGGAAGCGCGGTTATGAGAACCTCTATCATAGGATCCGCTCATACGAGAACCGCTCATATGAGAGTTTCTTCACAGAATAAAGGGATCATGTGTACTAATTACTAGAGAAATCGGTTGAAATGAGCTTACGTTATTCAAAACCGAAAGGTTTTTCCATCTGTGACCACCAAGATGGCGAAGGATTGGAATAATCATTGTTTATAAGAGTAACTTCCTTGCCTATTTCTGTCTCCTAAAGCGATTTTGGGCTCAGCGTTGATTATCAAGAAGTCAGTTTAAATCTATATAGGGTTAGTCCCCCTATTATCGGACACATTTTAAAAAATTAAGGTTAAATGTAAGGAAATCACAGAAAACCTTTGAAAAGTTTATGAAATAAATATTTTGAACGTTTCTGCACCTAATGGTATAGAAATAATTCCAAAAGAACGATGTAATGTTGTCCCAATCATGGATTTTATTCGGCAAGTATCGTACCCTATTATCGGCTATTTGGATGTTGATTCGGACACCCATGTTCCATTTATCGGACGCCTATACATCCAACTCGGACACTGGGATCTCAGAATCGGACAGTGGGTCTTTGTAGCCCGGACAATGGGATCTCAGTATCGGACAGTGGGTCTTTGTAGCCCGGACACTGGGATCTCAGAATCGGACAGTGGGTCTTCGCTATCGGACACTGGGATCTCAGAATCGGACAGTGGGTCTTCGCTATCGGACACTGGGATCTCAGAATCGGACAGTGGGTCTTCGTTATCGGACATTTGGATCTCTGTATCGGACAATGGTTCCTCAATTGGAATACCAATTTTTTTTTAAATATAAAAGACAAGTGCAAATTGCTACTTCTCTGACACTTCTGGATCCATTCTGAACATCACTAACCGCTTTAAGCATTAAATATTTACAATCCCTCTCTTATTTGTCTTTAAAACGTGTTTGAAAGCTGTCCGATAATAGGTTTTCTACATTAGCTACGATTCGCGTTTTATTTTCATGTAAAGAAACCTAGAACTAACTGTTAAAGTAGCAATTTATAGAAAAAGATTCGGGCTTTACAGCCATACACATAACTTATAGTTGGCTTCTATTTATATACCTCAAAACACGATTTAAAAATGGGGGAAGAATTTTTCCGGCCCCTCAATTAGTTTTAATTAATCAAAAAAATTGGATATCTGGTTCGTTCGCGCTTTCCTCCTCTGACATCGCGCCACTTCTCTGTTTTTACATGCAACATACAGATTTCGACACCCTCTTTAAAACTAGGTAACTTACAGTGTTCCTTTTTTCCCCGGCAGTTTTATAAACAACTTTTTAAAAATGTGTCCGATAATAGGAGCGTCTGATAATAGGGGGACTAACCATAAACAGAACTAAATAATTGGGAGAGGCTACGCAAGACGACTTATTTAATACGCCTACTAGCTGTTACCCTCGACTTTGTTCGCGTAAATTTAATAGAGTTTCAAACAACGAAACTTGAATCGTAAACGCAATGCAAAAGAAATTGAACGGCGCTCAAAGATCAGATATTACGCTCACTCGGATTCCACGCTTCTGATTAGAAAACTTTAATTATGACCTATTCGTGATTACAGAATGCGGGCTTTCTTCGAAACTGGCCAATTGACAACGTGGCTACGCTCCCTCAAGAGAGACTACCACATCGTATTGGACCATTCAGAGGCTGAGAATGAAGTACATGTACTCAGGTTCAAGGACATTGCAGCCAAGTTGGCAATGTGGGCGGCAATGCTTGGAGTCGCTTCTTTCGTCTTCACCATGGAGATGCTGACAATTTTCATGTTTCGTTAAACACTGATGATGATGGGAACATTATAAGAATGTAACCAGGTAGTAAAGGGTTTTTAAGACAGCTGATCAAATCCAAAAAGATTTCTAAAACAGTTAGGTATTCGAAGTTTAGTCGCAAATATTTAGCTATAGCTAGCTATTGACGATTAAATCTAACACAGAGTTAATCTGCCTACGAGCGCCACTGCCATAGAAAGTGGAGTTGATTTAGGATAAATGGCAAATGAAGTTTGTAGTGTGACTCACATAGGGTAGACTAGGATGTTTTCATAATATAGGAAATCAACAACCGAAGCTGCAGTGCGATACACTTAAAATTTATATAACAAACTGTTGAGGTGCAAAACATAAGCGATAATATTTTATATTTTGTAGTAAGGGTAAAGCTTCCATAACTCAGTTCATACTCCTTTATTATTTAACTTATGCTTGTATTTGAAGTGTTGTCTATTTATAAACAAATTACGACTAACTTAAATCGTTCCCTTCACATAAAAAGCAATTTTCTACTCTGTATATATCCTTAAACTTCGTAAGAAAATTGTAGTTTTTTATCTTTCCCAGTGACGATGGCGTGTCTATGTCTGGGTGGCCGTGACCGTGTTAGCAGTTTAAAAATCGAAACAAAAGTCTTTTCAATTTCTGGACTGAATTGACTGTTCACAGAAATTTGGAACATATCTAGCGCACGACAAACGCTATCCACACTTTTACTGACCACTATTGCACAGCCGTTCATTCCACATAGACACCAATCTTCAGTCAGAGAGGTAAACATATTTTGCAAAAAAAGGGGATTTGAAAACAATATAGGTTTAACTATATCTGACAATGTTGTTTTTTAACATTTAATGTAAATTTTGGTCAGATAGGACATTAACTCTGTTCGGTAAATTTTAATTTTTAATTTTGCAGAATGTTTGTTAACCGCAATTGCCAACACCTTGAAGTCATACATAAACCTTTCTATATCTTCATTTCGTATCAACCTTATGACGCTTATTAGCAGAGATCTTTGATCATTAAGAGTACTTCGATGGTGAAGGCAAAAGAAGCGATTCCCAGCATTACAACCCACAATACAAACTTCGCTCCAAGGTTCTTCAAAGTGATAGCATGTAACTCATTTTCGGTCTTCACTGAATGCGCACGCCAATTTCTTTCTATGTTTCGTAGATATGGTATATCTTGTCCAGTTTCCATGAAAGTTCTCAATCTAGATCGAGAATGGGTCATAACTTGATTTTACTAATCAATAGAATAAGGCACTTTGAAACTATATTCCACGTAAAGAATAGGCTTAGAAAATTTCACCGTAACTAATGAAACTAACCAACTAAATTATTTTTCAGTCTATACACCTTTAGACTCATTTAAATGAGTCAACTTGAGTTAACTGGTTGGGAAGTGAGAACAGAAGTTGACAAGTTGAATCACAAAATTAAAAATTGATCCCTGACCAGCTTTTCCAGACTCAACTTTTTGACTCATTTAGTTAAGTCCAAAAGTTGTTTCGTCTGAAAAAGCCCAATGAAAAGCTACAGTAAAAGGATTGTGCCAAAGAGAATTCTACGTGGGTAAAATATCCATGGACAAATGCACATTTGCCATTTTCATCTTTGATTCAAATGCTCAGCGAGAGAGAGAAAGATAGTTTGATTTTCACTTTCGAAGAAATATAACACAAATAAAGATGCAATTAGAGGTCATTTCTAATCATATATTCATTTAATCTTTAAATTCGTTTAATTATAATTATTAAAAATAGGTTTGTTCAAAACCACGCAAAATCAAGTTTACCATCATTATTTGGATTTGGCAATTTCTACGTATAGATGTGAGACAAAGCATCAAAGTGCTAATGGGGAACATGATTACAAGGATTATGGTTGAACTAGGATATTCAACGAACCTTCGGTTGACGAGTTTAACAGCTTCCGGATTCATTTCTTTTCTTCTCAAGAGCATTTTCGGTTTGCACGAATAACTCGACGAACTAACGTGATAATCAGATCGATTAAATGGCGTTCTTTCTACTTCAGCTTCAGATACCATTAAATCGTTAACCATAACATAATGTTTTCTATAATTATTTTTATCCATTTTTAAACCGCAGAGAATTCTCAGTTCCTCGTCCGTCTGTAATCAATGGAGTCAGAACAGAGTGGGTAGACACAAAATGGAGGTTTAAAAATCTTTTACCGATTGGCAAAGCTCTTCTATTACTATTGAGTAAACGTCGACGTCAGGTACATTCAATAAATCCCTTGCACTGTTAATGTTTTCTTTCTTCTGAGATGAGTAACTGGCTCTCAAGACTCCGATGAACAATGTGAAGAAAACCACATTTATCAAAAGAAACGGTGCAACGCCGAAGCGAATCGCTGGTGCCGAAGAAATATCGAAACCTACAAGAACAGTTATTAAGATACATCTGTTTGTGCACATTTTTAGGACATCTGTTTAGATAAAGACGACACTAGACACATGGTGGAAGTTTCTTCTCAAGTTTGAACAAGAGAGTAAGGGTCAATAGTGACTGCCGGCGGTTACGAGTCAATTCTTTCGACGACCGTTAATTGTGGGATAAGTAAAACACTTGTTTAAATTGCTTTTAACAAATTGTTATACGTTATCGCGACCTCTGACATCGCAGAAATAGGTTTTTAAATCAAATTAGGAGGTTTCCAGCTTGTTTTAATTTCGCTGTGTTTAACATATTTTTGGAATCTCATGCTTGGAAGGACACTCAAAGATACCATGACAGATCTTTACCTTTCCCCAAAATAGCCCCAAAATACAGTACTAGTCTTTGAGAGGCGACAGACAACACTGATTTTTGAATTCCCTTCACCCACATGTGAATTATATCAATCGCCGTCAACACAAGTAGTACGCAAGCCAACCCAATCCAAATCTGTAACGAGGAATTAATAGGTATGTTATCGATTCTGCGTGTTATCAAAACAGCATTGTCCAAAACGGCTTTTTCATAAACGCGTTTGCCATTATAGCCATTTCTCGTTTCAGCACATTTTGATTACAGCGTTTATATCTTGAGCGTTGTTTTGTATTGTTGAAGGTATAAGTATTAGAGCTCGGCATTATCTATCCATTATCCATGTTATTTTATCCATAATCCAGAACTATCAACAGAAGTTGTATATTAAATCGAATTATGTCCACAAAATTTATCTATAAATAATCGATTATTCACTAATTTACGGATGCCGAGCTCTAATTAGTATTGATTTCAGCTTTAGGTTTGAATTTTAATGGTTGTCAAACAAACAGTTTCGCGGTCTAGTGTGTTAATGCGCTTTAATGTTTGGTTGGGATGGGTTTTTTGAACTCCTATAAATTACCTTCCACCTTATCCAAAATATCCTCCTATTAATTAGCTGCCACCTTTTCCAAAATATTCTGATATTCATTAGCTGCCACCTTTTCCAAAATATTCTGATATTCTTTAGCTGCCACCTTTTCCAAAATATTCTCCTATTAATTAGCTGCCACCTTTTCCAAAATATTCTCCTATGAATTAGCTGCCACCTTTTCCAAAATATTTTCCTATTAATTAGCTGCCTCCTTTTCCAAAATATATTCTTATTAATTTGCTACCACCTTTTCCAAAATATAATCCGCGAACCTGTCCATAACCTGAGGATCACAAACGGTTATGAAACGCTGTAGTGCTAAACCGCTGGTTGGGAAAATAGCGCTATATTGAGAAACGCGGAAACAGCAACCGCTGTTTTGGGCAAAAGCGCTGTATTGAGAAGCGCGGAAACATCAACCGCGGTTTTGCAAACCGCTGTTTTGGGCACCGCCTTATTCCAAAACGCTCTTTTGAAAACCGCTCAACTACCAGTGAACCGAATTAATATACGTATGAAAGTAAAAATACGTGCATAGGGACTTGGCAAAACGGCCTAGCTCCGCTCTCTGCCACTATTCTTATTATTCATTTTTTGCAGAGTTGAATCTATTTCACCCCCTCTTTGGACCCCCTTTTTGGTATCTTTTTTAGCTCGAGTGGAAGTTAACGTGAGGTCCCAAGACGTAGTTCTGCCAAATTCCATTTATAGTCTAAAGTTTTGGTGGAATTAATTCGTTCCTATTTAAGAAGCAAAAAAACAAGTATTTTCTTACTGCTTTCGAAATAATATTTAAGACGTTGAAGGCTCCGATTGGAGCTGGGTTGAACGTCAGGTATTTCCTCGAAAAAATTCTATAACAGCTGTACGTGAGAGGTACTGTTGTACTACAGTTTTGTCCATTTTCACAATCAGACATCACTATGTTTTCGTAACTATAAGGCATCCCCTGAAAATGCGTATTTGTAGTTAGTTTTTAAATCTAAAAGCAGACGTTAATTGCATATTTCATAAAATAATTTAAATTTTTGATATCATAATTGCAATAAATGAGCACCAAGTTTATTGCTTAAGGCGTTGGCACCTTTATATCAAACCGTTCAACGTGGTTGTCACATTCTCGTGAAGAAATGTAACAAAAGCGTCATCTTTTTCTTGCAAAGACTTCGCCTTACAACTTAAACCTGTATTTTTTATGTATTGTGATTTCATTTTTTCTGAAGTAAGACATGTACGGTTGGTTATAGATCAGGTTAGAGAAAGTACCAATTAACCACGGAAGTTTTTTAGTTCAATTTCATGGACTTCAAAAGAATTTTTACATAGCAAATAATTAAGACTAATCCTGACATTTACAAACAAATATAATAAATTTATAGAATTAAGCAGGGACAAAAGCCGTAAAACGCATTATGAATGGGCAGCGGATGACTTGGGGAGACCCAAACTGCTAAAAAAAGAATATGAAGGTATGAGGAAAATCCTTGAATCCATAGCCGAGTCCCAATCCAAGCTGGCTGAGGCTCTAACGACGATGGCCAATGCTTCAGTTCGGCAGCTGATGTCTTTGAAGTTATTTCTCTGACAGAGTCTGAGCATTGGCGAAGAAAAAACAGTCATTTTAAGGGTTACCTGTCAATAATACACAATCAAAATAAATTGTTTTGTTTTTTTGGAAAAATTGAGTCGTCACGCATGTTGACTTTACCGTCGGTTCCCTTGTGACGAGGACATTGGTAAAAAATTGACTCTACATTTTGGCGTTATATTGTTGGCTAGTGACACTTGAAGTTCCGATTTAATCTCATATACATATATGCTAATGTCGTGAACAAGTGCGGAGTTTATTGCCTTCTCGTGGCAATTGTCGAAAACGTGCTTTGCAAGGCCGAAATATACACGCTTTCATAGAATATAACAGTTATAAATTTCATTAAAATATACAATTATTTATTATAATAAAATCAGTTTTTGACAAATTAACCATCTTATTATTACTTCCATTAAAATAAACTCTTTAAATATGTTATGATTTGCCGTGTTAATGTAAATTTTGCCTTAAACGGAGATCATCAAACTCCCACACTTAGTTTAAATCTCGAAAAACCCTTTGAACTGTTATGCACGACGTGCAATTCGATTACCATGTTCAAATCGCAAGCAATGAAGCTCGAGTTAAAAACAAAGCAGCCATACTAGGCCTAATTAAAAATATGAACCACAGCCAAGATGCCAACAAAGAGGTTTGGGGAAACCAAACTAGAAAACTCTCGCTGAATATCCGTGAATCTAAGATTGATGAAGGGATGAAAGGGGGTAAAAACTCCAATGCTCGATTCGGCCGTCTCTTTCGGCCGCAAAATTATTCATTGTATGATTAGGATATGGGTCTTACAGAATGCGTTTTATTATCATTCGGAGAAATTGACTCCAAAATAAAAGATTCGGTTCGAAATTGCTCCAAAAGGACCTCAGAGAATAGGGTCCCAGTTTTAACCAACCGTGTGGAAATTGAGTTATACGGTACTTTAGATTAACCACCCCCTTCCTTTTTAGAATAGTTGGTCTGTCAAGGCTAGTTAGCGCGTTCGACGACAGGAAATGTCCGCCACTAACTAAACCATGGCAGCGGCCCCTTCTCGTAAATCCCGTAAAAAATTTCGAGTTTAACAGAAACAAAAACTCGAAAGTTTCGAATTGCTTGAGATTAAAATAGATTGACGTCAGCCACAATTAGTTCCTATGTAAGGTGCGGTTCGACACATACAGCATGTATTTCTAAAAATTAATTACACTTACGCTGATAAAATTATTTTCATTTGGCAGACGGCAGTCATCTCGACAATCGATATACCTTTAAATTTAAACTCAATTGGGATATATTTTCTTATAATAACAGAAGCAAGCGTAGTAGGAGTACACCATAAAAAACTTTTAATATTAGGATAAACTAAAGTGGCCTGGTCAAAATATTACTCCCACTGATTCAAAATAAATTCAAATTGTGATAGTGGGTGTTCTTGAAACAAATTTAATCCAACTGAACTAAATCTATTTCACTTTCCTTCTATTTATAGGGATGCCTAGGGCTTTGGTTCAAGATAATAACTGAGAATTGTACTCCACCTTCATTTGCTTTAGATGAAAGGTAGCATTTTCTACTTTACCTTAGAGGTTTCTTGTTTTCAAAAATGTAATAGAACATGCGCAATACGGCGAACTTAGGCAACTTCGAAAATAGCTGGAGAAAGAAATAAATTCAACAACTTAGTTTCAGAAACATCAGAAGAATCTGAAGGCGTTCACTAGGAAAACCCCAAATTAGTCAATTCGTCTTTGGCTTAAGAATTGATGTCCATTGTATTTTGATTTGCCTGTCAAGTTTATTATATTACTTGGCAGTGCGAGGAGGGTGCATCGAACTAATCCACAAAATATGGGAATAGACCATTTCGATGTAACCCCTGATGTAAATAAGAGGGAAAGACACATGGGTAAAACTTTGCCTTCCATCTCGCTTTTTGGCGCCTACATATCGCAGTGGGCATATCGGATCAAACGTTTTTGCAATATACGGACCGCAATATTGGCTTAACTCCATTATCACCGTTAAGGTTAAGATGTACGCGGCGATCGGCTAGGGTTACGAAAACGCCTTGCCTCCCAATTGTCGAATTCATAAATTCCATACAAAAAGCCAACCACCAGTGGCGTTAGCCATTCGCGTTCAGTTTATTACCGTGAAGATTCTCCTACAGATGGCGCCAGCATTTTTTACGTTTTCTGTCGTCTGCTACACAGGTTTTAAATTTAGGGTTAGCCGTTAGAAATGGCTTGGCTAGTATTTTGCCGAATCCAGAAGAATTTGTGTGGGTTAAAACCAGAATCGGAGAAGCTCCTGAAGGTTCGCCTCTTGCTTTACAGCTTTCAATAAATGAAGATAGGTTTGAAGTTATTCACAACCTTGACATCTACGAGAGCCACATCCTATTTGCCTATGCTAATGAACCTCAAGATAGGTTTAAAATCCCGATCCATTCTAATCCACGTACTCCGTGGAGCTCCAAGAATTTGCCAGGATACTTCGGTCCTTTGGAGTCTGTATTATTTGAGGTATGCATTTCATTTGTATAGAAGTTGGTCATTTTGGAGTTTAATTTTTCAAATGTTTATTTTAGAAAAATCAACTTTCAGTTCTAGAAGCTATTGAGCTTGAAGTTAATACTAAAGATCAATCTGAGTCACAATAGTGGAAGGAGGCGCGAACAACAAGATTGAACTCTTCAATTTTTGGGCTAGTTTGTAAAAGAAGAAATTAAAATTGGAGTGAATCTGGTATCAAAAATATCGAAAAACCCAAAGATATTGGACATTTGAATGCCATAAAGTACGGAAAAAGGTGGGAAATTGTTGCAAGAAATAAGTATAGAGAAAAAATGCTCAGCTTGGGTCATGACGTTACGGTCCATCCTTCAGGATATATTGTTGATCCTAGTAAACCATGGTTGGGAACGTCTCCAGATGGTCTAGTTCAAGACCCAAGGGAAGCGGAACCTCATGGACTTTTGAATATAAAATGCCCCTGGTCCACAAGAAATATAAGTCCGACGGAAGTTTGAATGGAGATTTTAGAGTAAAAGTGATTAACGGAAAACCATTTTTAAATGAAAACGATTACCACTTTTATCAGGTTACTGGGCAGATGGCACTATCAGGTGTAACATGGTGTGATTATGTAACTTATTTTCCATCCGGCTTGATAATAGTGAGAGTGAGATTCAATAAGAAGAAGTGGGAAAAGATGGAATCGCTTTTGAAATCTTTTTTCTTTACTCATATGCTACCAAACTTAGCTAAGGATACATTGCCTCAAAGTTCCTAATAACTCTTAAAGGGAGAGTACTTTTTAGTAGTGTGTTAAATTTCTTCTTTACCATATTTAATATCCCTTTAAATTTGATCTCATTTCCTCAATGGACCAAGATGTTTTTGACTTTTAAAAAATTAAAAAATACTTGTTAAAATGAGTTATTATTTAATAATTACGATTTGTTACATTTATTATTTATGAATCGCTGAGGGAAGAATCCAAATTAATTATAGACATCTCTTGATCATCGCTGTCGTAGGAATTAAAATCACTTTGTTGGCATAGTTCATCTTCATCAGACATATTTTCATCAGGCGGTAGTATTTCTTCTTAATAATCATCTTTAAAATCAGCTGCATTAGCTGGTTCTAAGATTTCATCATAAAATTCATCCGTGTCCATGGTACTATTGTTTAAATTTTCTTTATTCCTAACGAGAGGGCTTTGAAAGTTCGATAAAAGTGCAACAACTGTCCATAGTTGATTAATTACGGGTGCAAGAGTCAAGGGAACTGGACGGTCAAGAACATGGAATCCTCTTATTCTTGCAATTCGTCGCTCCACGTGTATGCGCAGAGCCGCAATCTTTTGGGATTTATCCAACTCTTCATTATTAAATTGGCCCTTTCCACTCAGAAACGGAGGAATATTTAGTTTAACACCTTTTTTCTCTAACAAATCTTCAATCAAGAATCCTTTATCAGCCATAACGCTATCATTGGGGGAGAATTTCAAATTACAAAAACCACTTCGCAGAGTTAATTCCCCGTGAATAGATGAGAAACAAATGTGACGTAGCCGTTTGAACTTATTCCAATAAGTCCTTTAAAAGTGTTTGTGGATTTATAGTTTGAATATGAGGCAGATTGCAATACTAAAGACTTGGAAGTCTCACATTTAAGTTCTGTAGCATCAAGTATAACACGAGTACTGGGATAACTAATTTTAAAATCATCCGGCATAGCTGCGTCAACTTGTTCTCGCGTTGGTCAGATGTTAAATTGTCCTAAACGAAAATACATAAATTTATCCATAACAGTAAAATCAAAATGTGTCTGTTATCCAGTATAATGTTAAAGAAAATAAATGCTATTAATAATAAAATTGTGTGTGATTTTCAGTTTTAGATTATAAGTCATTGATATTTAAACAAACACCAAAAACTTCAAAGACAAATATACATAAGCCTATTTTCCTATCCATGAATAACTTAATTTCAACCTCCCCCAGAACGAATGACCGCGCTCATTTAATCCAATATAGCGCAGTGCACCACTTTTCACGAAGGGGTTTTTAACTTTCTAAAATGGAAAAACATTGACCAAAGAACCTTTATACCAGTAATGGAAAGTTTAGCTTCCTCTATTGCAAATTATTTGTCACTAGTCTTTAAAGCCAGGCAAGTTGACCCAAGTATTCCCGGCTGGCTATTTGCACTTGGGTCACACTACCAGCGTGCGAGAAAAAAACCCCTCCACTTACCATTCCTGGTATGTTCTTTGATTTGGCTGGCATCATTCGAATTTGATACAAGAAGAGAGGAATGTGGAGGACGAAGGGGGTAAAAACGAAAGGCTCTTGTTGTCAGCGCTCCTTTTTTTGTTTGCCCTTGGCAACGTCACGGGTGACTTTTTCAAAAGCATGTACATGTACATGTATGGGTATACGATGGGAAAATCGTTGGCACCTCCTGAGACGAAAGTGGCGATGTAATTTAAATTTAAGGCAGGGAGAAGAAAAAGCTTGTAACAATGTCCATGGATATTTCTCCGCGTGCTGGCGTGCCTGCTTTCACTCCATTGGTTTTAATTGAGTAAACGTGAAGATTTGAAGGTAGGAAACAACGGAGCACCAGAGAGGAGAGAAAGAGGGAGTTGGAAACGCGCTTTATAAAATCCACCGAAAAACGGGATAATAGGGGGGTAGTAAAAACAATTTTCGGTACGTTTCGTCGTTTAGTTTTAGTCCTTTGCGCAGTGGAAGTTATACCTGGTGTAGTGGCAAATAAAAATTTTAAATCGGATACTAGGCTTCTCAAGTGCTCGCACTCTATATCTGTGACAGGGCAGAAGTTAGCGCTTCTTCTAACTTATTTTCATCAATTTCAATTGGGGCGCTAAGCGAAACTGGATTGGGCTGATCTATTTGGAAATCTCGCAAGAATGGATATATTTCCCCTGGGGAACTACGCCAACTAAAGTTCACATCACCACAGTCAATTATAATACCGTTGTTATTCAAAACATCCATACCCAGGATGCACAGAAATATTAAATTTTTCACAAAATACACAGTATTAGACGTAGTTTTTCCAGGGAAAATAAACGTATTTACCGCTACCAGTCGTTGATACTCTAGTTTTGTTAGCTAGCTTGATACCCAATTTTATCCTATTACTTTTGTTAATTACATTGGCCAACACGAAATTTTTCGTCTACGAGGGTATAGCTGGATCCACGAGGGCTATACATTCCTATTCATTAATCTTAATTTTAATTTTGGCTAAACAGGAAGCTTTTAGAGATACTTGATTTTCAATAAAATTTAAGAAAATATTGGAGTTTAAATTTCGAATTTGTTTATTTAAAATTATGGATCCAGCGTTACAGGTCAAGGGGTTTATCGGCGTGCTGGGGAAGGTTTGCATGTTTGTTCTCCCCCGCCTGACCGTTTTCCGAGTGGGGCTGACGTTGTATTGAGCTATTATAGTGCCTCTCGTGGCCGAAATTGGTGTTTCGACAATTAGTACCAGAAGTCCATTAAATTAGCCTAGGCTAATTTAATGGACTTCTGTTAGTACTGATATGACCGGCAACACCGCAACGGTGGCAGGGTAACTCCGGCGCCGCTGTTATATCGACGCGAATCGGGCTCCCGATAGTGAGAGAAATTTTGTTGGGAATAATTAGGCCTAAAATATTTGATCTAGAATTGTGGAAGGTTTGCGGGGCCTATTATAACGAGAGCTTTAATCTTGGTAGTGGGGACCACCACACTTAAAACAAACTACGCCACTTGCTCGCTGACCATTGTAAGCAGTGCTAGTGGGAGTAGATTTTTCGACCGCAGGTTTGTCCTTGAGGGCTGCTTTGGCTTGTTCAATGAAGACGGCATCGGCTAATAAGGCTCTAATTGACGTAAATTTTGCCGTGGCTAACGCGACTCTAAGTTCATCGCATAGATTTTTACGAATTATTCTAATTAGTGCCTGTACTGGGAGAGGTTCTGTTAATTTTCTAATAATAGTTTGCATGGCCTCAACATAATTAGTAGCGGATTCACCGAGCTTTTGAAAACGGTAATCTAAGCGTTCTAATAGAACATCATCATTCGCGTAAGCATTAAATTCATTCATGAGTGCGTCGGAAAATTCCTGAAAATCCTCGAAACGGCCTTGGTCCTCGAACCATTCTAATGCTGCACCTCTGCACATTGTTGGTATCCAATGCTTGATAAACAAGTCTTCGGGGCATCCCCGGGAGATGAAAATTTGGCGCGCTTTTACAAGGAACTCTTTCGTGTTTTCGCTAAAACTACCCGAAAACGTGGGGGGTGAAATAGGGGGAGTCCACGAGCTAGGGAGAGGCTGAGGTTGGTCCTCGTGGCGCCCATTGTTAGCTATATTTTCAGGGTTTTGGCGCCCTTCTAACCCTCGGTTTTGAGCGACTACTTGCGCGGACAGCTGCCTTATTTGTTCTTGTAATGCTGCAATAGCCGCTACGTTAGGATCGGGGGCGTTTTCGTTAGGCATGTTGGCTGGTGGGGGATTACATTTTTGCTTTCTAATTTCTCGGGCGTGATTTTGTTCAATTTTAAGAATTTAGTAGCACTCTTCGCAAGAGTAAAATTTTCCCTAAGTTAGGCTGGCAAAGCTCATGACCGTCCTGAGACGATGACATAACCCATGTTATAAGCTTAATTTAAAGCATGCACTTAATTGAACCGAACGTGTACGGGGGAATTTACTAGGTAATAATAATAGGGACCAGTGACACACCATAAAAATACACTCCTAACGTTTTTAACAAAAAATTCTAACCAAAACTTTTAATAAAGCTATCCTACTTAAATCTACAACAAAATAAACTGAACTAAAGCTACACTAATTTCACTAAAAATAACCTACACAATTACGCTACCCACGTAAACTAAACAACACTACGCAAACCACGCAGACTTAAACAAAAATTACGTTAACCACGTAAACATTAAAATATTAGTGCTAGTCTTTAAAATTCAATTTCTTTGTTCCTAATTCATTAAATAACTTAATGGTTACCATCCGTTAATTAATTGGGGAATTTTAGTAGTTCTGATCCCGGACGGACCCCCAAAATGCGACATTTTAGTTACAAGATATGAGAGATAAAAGAAAATGTTGATTTAATTAGTATCTAAATTGGGGTGGTCATTTGTCTAGGGGTATTATTTACTAATTAGTTTAAAATATCGCATTGGTGATAAATAAATAGTTCAAAATAGTTCAAATATGTTGTAGCATAATAATGGGGCTGGTTTCTGGTCCGCGTGAGCTCATAAGTAATAATTGTTTACGATACTGATTTTCTTTGTTCTCCGCACATTCGTTCGCGAACTCTTTAGATCGTTGGGCCACGAGCCGAGAGGTTGATTCCGTTGGACGGGAAAAGGGTTAATAGTCCGGCATCGTGGAAACGGGCTCATCGGGCGGCATTCCTTTGGTTCAATTCAGGTACGGAACATCGTCGAGAGTCCAAGAGCATCCCAGCATAAGAGCGTAAAGGCGAGATAGACCAAGAGCCAGTGGCCTGGACCTTACCTCATAAAGTACAAAAGGTCTGACCATTGGAATGAGTTCAGTTTTGAAGCTCATTAATAGATTTGGCCGTCTTACGCGTCACAGCTGGGGCATTTGAGGGGGGCGGGATCATGTTTGACCCTAATGAGGTATGATTTCATGAATAAAGAAGGTGGCAAATGATAGAACTGGAAATGGCGATTCCAAATATATGAAATCTGACGTCATCAAAAGGGGCCATCAATAAATCAGACGGGGGTTAAAATGGTCGAATGAGGTATGAATTTTTACCTCATGAGGTACATGTATGAATCCGGTGTTGTTTGATAGATCTGGTCGTGCTAAATAACAGAATATAAAATCTGACTGGAAAATACGCGGCTTAGGTTTAATCTGACGGGCTGATTCTTGCGTCAGACTATGACAACTTCGTGCCTCATAAAGCTAGATTCCCACTCGACCGAAAAAATCGGCGCAAATCACGCAGCCTACGTTAGAAATTTTACCTTACGTCGTCGTCCGGCTGTAGACTGTTCACACTACGACTGAATTTTGAGTTTGGCGGTAGATATTTTTGGGTCACGTGACAGATTGGAGTGGTTTCCATAACATTTATTTCGCATTATGAATTGGTATCTCTGTCGCTTAGATCGTACAAGAAAGTATATTTTCTAACCTCCTCCATAAAGACTTCCTTATTAACATCTTACATCAATATACTTCCATAAGATACATTTTTCTTTCTTCGTGGCATTTATGACGTAGTCAGTGGGATAATTTCATTGGCTGAGACACCGGCGTAACGCCGAACACGACCGAAAAATATAACGCAAATTGCGCCCGGCCGAGCGGAAATTCCGTCGGGCTCGGCGTAAAGATTTTTCGGTCGGACCCCTTTCTGCCGGGTCTCCGTCGTGATTTCCGTCGAGTGCGAGTCTAGCTTAAATGTAGCAGGTGATATATTTTAAAACCAGCCCCACTGATGTCAAGTACATTAAACTTAACTTGTTTGAGCGAGTTGCCTCTGTTTCTATCGAGGTAATGTGGTGAAATAATTTTGACCGTGATAAATGAGATGAACTTAAATTGGCATCATTTATAATAGAGCTATTTCAATTCGGGGGTAAGGAGAGTTTTTGAGGCAGGGTTTCGTCAGTCCCCGCCTAGGTGCCTTATTGTGCGCGAAATTTAGCTAAGAGTTCTACAGTGGCCCGCACGAAGGGAGGGTGAAAACCGGCTCCGTTTATTGGCAGGCCCAACTGTGACGTTTCCCCCTTCAACTGATATAGCTGTATGCAGGCACATTTTATTTCAAACTCATTCAATGAAACCTTCTAACGTTAAATTATTATTCAATGCAAATAAAGGTAAAAAATGTTACATTTTAAAGGTCATCTGGTTCATCATCCGAGTCAGTCTGATAATCAATATATACGGTTTCATCGTCATAGTCACCCTCCCTCCGTGTGGGCCACTGTAAAACTCTATGCTAAATTTCGCGCACAATAAGGCACCTGGGCGGGGACTGCCGAAACCCCGCCTCAAAAACTCTCCTTACCCCCGAATTGAAATAGCTCTATTATAAATGATGCCAATTTAAGTTCATCTCATTTATCACGGTCAAAATTATTTCACCACATTACCTCGATAGAAACAGAGGCAACTCGCTCAAACAAGTTAAGTTTAACGTACTTGACATCAGTGGGGCCGGTTTTAAAATATATCACCTGCTACATTTAAGCTAGACTCGCACTCGACGGAAATTACGACGGAGACCCAGCAGAAAGGGGTTCGACCGAAACATCTTTACGCCGAGCCCGACGGAATTTCCGCTCGGCCGGGCGCAAGTTGTGTTCTATTTTTCGGTCGTGTTCGGCGTTACGTCGGTGTCTCAGACAATGGAATTATCCCACTGACTACGTCATAAATTTCAAGAGTGCACGCAAACGCTAGATAGATTGATAGCCGCCATGTATTTTTCTTTTGGTCGGAAACATCCCACGAAGAAAGAAAAATGTATCTAATGGAAGTATATAGAGGTAAGATGTTAATAAGGAAGTCTTTATTGAGGAGGTTAGAAAATATACTTTCTTGTACGATCTAAGCGACAATGGGACAGAGATACCAATTCAGAGTGCGAAATAAATAAACCACTCTAATCTGTCACGTGACCCAAAAATATGTACCGCCAAACTCAAAATTCAGTCGTAGTGTGAACAGCCTGCAGCCGGACGACGGCGTAAGGTAAAATTTCTACCGTACGCTGCGTGATTTGCGCCGGTTTTTTTCGGTCGAGTGGGAATCTAGCTTTATGAGGCACGAAGTTGTCATAGTCTGACGCAAGAATCAGCCCGTCAGATTAAACCTAAGCCGCGTATTTTCCAGTCAGATTTTATATTCTGTTATTTAGCACGACCAGATCTATCAAACAACACCGGATTCATACATGTACCTCATGAGGTAAGAATTCATACCTCATTCGATCATTTTAACCCCGTCTGATTTATTGATGGCCCCCTTTGATGACGTCAGATTTCATATATTTGGAATCGCCATTTCCAGTTCTATCATTTGCCACCTTCTTTATTCATGTACCTCATGAGGTAAGAAATCATACCTCTTTAGGGTCAAACATGACCCCGCCCCCCTCAAATGCCCCAGCTGTGACGCGTAAGACGGCCGAATCTATTAATGAGCATCAAAACGGAACTTATTCCAATGATCAGACCTTTTGTACTTTATGAGGTAAGATCCAGGCCACTGGCTCTTGGTCTAAGAGAGAGAGCAAGAGAGCGAGCCTCTTGGCCGGGTCTCCTTTTATACCTTTTAGGTCAGATCTACGGGGTTCCATATGTCCAACCAGGACACGGCCTGGTTTTTGCGCGGGGTCCCAAAAGTTCGGGCACGATCCCATCCCGTTCGCGAGAGGCGAGTTTGCCTCGTGCGCGATGGTAAAAACCCGATGACGTAAATATTGGAGGGCTATGCCCTTTCGACCAGAATCAGTAGTCCCATCCAAAAACCAGTATTGGGGGAGTTAAAGCGATAGTGCTACAATGGCTATTTTTAAAGTGCTAGTATTTTAAATTAAAGGGGCAGTAAAATAAAAACTGTTACAATGTCTGTATTTTTAGAGCGCGAAGATTTAACGGATCATGCATAAAAATGTTTGGACTAAGTTTTTTTAAGTACTGGAAACGCATATATTTCTTAATCTTTATTATAATAATTATCAAAAAGGGAACATTTAAAATAATTATTAAAAAAGAATATGTATAATAGAAAGTTAAAGTCATATTAATACTTCTAGAAAGTCAAAAATCATATTATTATTATTATTTGAAAGTCTCTATTTTGCGAAACTATATTTGACAACTAAAATAGTTGGTGAATGCAATCGTTAAGTTGTCAATGGTTCTTTTAATCGTTATTGAACTAATTACTAAGTTCTACACCCTGGCAAGTTGCAAATATTGCTCAACAGATGGCACCATCAGATGGTCAATTAAAAATATTTTCAATCAATACTCGCGTAGCCAGTCCCAGATTTATGGCGAAGACTTTCAGTAAAATAGTCGCTCTAGGTATCATGTGTATTTAAACTTTCGCCCAAGCAAAGAAAATTATTAAACTCATTTAATTAAAAAATCATGATCATAAAAGCCCCACTGAGCTTTTTATTAAATTATTAAACCCTATATTTCTTAAAAGCGGATTCTCCTAATACCAATCGCTATCCAATTTCTTATTTAAAGACTTTCAACATACATATCCGTACAGGGGTGGAAGCGGTCGCTTTTCTCATAACACGCTGTGTGACCATGAAAGCAGTTTTAAAATTCTCTTTAATTTCCAAAAAATAAAATGTTTCGCTTTAAAGTAATACCACGGTGTTTTAACATTCTAATGGCAATTGTAACACCTTGGTTTTGAAAGAAATTTTGCGGTTTCTAAAAAAAGCCACAATGCAAAAGAAAAGTAAATAAATTTGCCTTTTTGGAGTTTACAGTATAATTGTAATAATAGTGCTCAAACACAGGATTTCTCAAATGCATCCAAAAAAAACAGAGTTGCTGTGAAAGAATGGGTCAAAACTGCCCAACAGCGGGTGAGCCGTGCGAATGAGATTGGGTGATATGGGGGGACACCTACCCGGCTTTCCAATTTGTATTCGTTTTCATTTTAATTTTTAATTTTAAGAATTTAAACTTTTTTTCCTCTCCATGTGACGCTTGCATTGGACGTTTCTGTGTGTCTGTAAACTCAGTTTCACATTCGCAGCAAATGTGGTCGCAATTTCCGCACCGCGTTATCAATTAACCCAAATTCGGAAAGTTTCGATTTCATTATGTTATATATCACACATTAGCATTATGATTTCTTCGGCTCGTAACACGCCAAATTTTGTTATCGTCTATCCCACGTACACATTGACTTCTAGAAACGCCACCTCGTACAATGTTCATCCTTATATTCCATAAGAAACAAATTATGACGAAAATTATACTTATAACTTTCAATTAAATACTTCTGTTCACACTAACCTCTTGCTACCCACATTCTTACCAATTTATTTCAATTCAAAAAAAAAACTTATTGTCCCTTGGCTGGTTATTTCCCTCTGGTGAACCCCACAGTTCACGAGCCCCCGTGGCTTTCTCGCTATTTCGCGTACGTAAAACTCACGCCTGCATGGTCATTGTTCGCGTACGAAAATAAACTTGCACATGCATGAAAGGTAGTTCACGGTCACGAGCCTCTCTACGTTACGAAGATACGAACCCTTTGAGAGAACCAATTATCAGTGAGCTTTTTCGCTAAGCCAATTATCAACGAGCTTTTTGTAATAAGCCAATGAGAAAGCTTTATGTGGTACAAGACCGAATTTCAAGTCGGTCTGAATCTATAAAAGGCCAGGACGAACAATAGACTTGAGTCTTCAGTATTCTATATTTCTGACCTAGTGGCTAGCCCAGTCCGATCGCAGCCCGCTAAAAAGGAAGCCCCAGAGAAGTTAACTCCTGGATGAACGACTAAGTTGCTAACTTATGCCCGGTTAAATTACCCGCGAAAAGTGAAAGTCTTAATTCGTGCCAAGTATCCTGCTGCCATGATATGGCGTAGAAGTCCTGGACCTTGATATCTATCCTGCCGCCAAACTATGCCGTAGAAGTTCATCAGTTCTCCCGCCAAAAGCGTGTACCGCCCGATGTCTATCGGAACCTACCACGTTACCATGAAACGTGTTGCCGGACCATCACCGATTTATAGTGCCATCGTAAAACAATAGAAGTTCATCAGTCCACGTAATTAACGGAACTCAAAATGAGCTAAACGCGAACTTCAATATAAACCGTGAGCCACGAAACTTTGCAAGTATCAATAAGGGTTAACCAGCCTTAAGTTAAGTTTAGAATTAAGTAAACCAATTCTTGCCATTAATATTTGAAGTGTTAAACCTCTTATGAGGTCATGATTAATTTAGCATTGATTAATAAATATATTTCCAAGGTTTAATCATGTTCCCGTTTATTTCATTTACCAATGCTGACATACTTATTCAAAATACAATTCCCTAGACAACCGTACCAAATTTAATATGTTATATCATATAGCCCCTGATTATTAATTATCATCATATAAAAAGAAGTTAAAAGTTGTCGCAAAATCTGTTACATTATCTTCTACTCCATTACCATCGTTAAAAAATTTTACTCTGTGAATATCTAGGATTTCGATAAACGTCCTGGCTTTCAATGGCTGCTGGCCCATTGGGCCGAGTCCCATTAGACCAAATACTGCCAAAATGAGACTATCCCGTTTATTTCAACATCGACCAGAAGTGGTAATTATTAAATTAAAAATACGGTAAAACAGTCTGTAATAACCAGACTAGCTTAGGGTCTTGGTAGTCTGTCGTCTTTCCCCTGTGGATGGTACAAGAGAAACAAGTGTTGATCGAAATGCATTAAGGCATTAGCTCTGTGATTGAAAATACACAGGCGAAGTCATGGGTTTGTAGTAGCTTTCGTGGCTTTGAATAGGCGAAAAACCACTAAGAAAAGATTCTCTTCCAGACCTTGATGGTACTGGGAAAGAAATAATATTTTCATCTTCAAAGAGTTCACACACCCTCAATTTGTGTTTAAATTTGATGGACAGCTGTATCGAAGCAAGATTATTGGAACGTCTATCTATAGTTGAAAAATTTTCGTTAAAGTATTGTGTTTCTTGGGTTTTGCGTGGTGGGATTGGTATTACGAAAAGCGGATAAGGCTTTATTTCAACCTTTATTATATATTTTAGAAAACGTGATACTTGTTGATGAGAAGGAATAGAGGCAATTTAAAATCTAGTTTGGAAATATAATAGGTTTTTGAAACGGTCGTTAGCTAGAATAATTAAACTCAGAAATGAGTTCGGATACGAGTTGCTAGTTTAGTCATGAATAAAATAATTTTTCCCGTGAATAGTGATTTTAGAAGCTGGCTTCTGCGCAGACTTATAGAGAAATAAGAAAACTAGACTTAATAGCACGAAACTAGAAAATAGTCGTGAGAGAAGAGCTCTCTCAAAATTTCATAATTTAAATAGCGTGATGTACGACATCATATATTCTGATTGCTGTTTCTTCCCCTCTTTACGTGTAATTTAACCTCAACAATTCGAGTTCCAGTTTGGTATTGGGATTTTAGACAGTTGATTATAACAGTATCTAGCACCGTGATTGCCAAAACTAGAAAATGATGACTCCATGTAGAACTGTTCTATAAAATCCTTTGTTCGATTTGTGTTTAGAGATGAATTACGCGTAAATAGGTCGAAGTTTGCACTTTATATTTAAAGATATTCTCACGCAGGCGTGGCTCGAGAGTGTAATGTTAACTAGCTCTCCGTGTTTTTCACGCGACCTCGTTTTTGATGTGGAAAAAAATCCAAAGTGATTAATCCAGCACTAATTAGCACATTTCACTTGGTGAAACATGAATGAAACAGTGTATAATATTACTGTACAATGGCCGGAAGAAAAGGTAAGTTAAGCGTATCCGAAACTGAAAGTTTTAAACAGCCCAAAATGTTTGGTTTAATCGGGTGTTTCGTTTCTAGCTTCTAAATTACATAATAAAAACTTTTAAAAGAGCAGAAATGACGATTTTATTGTTTTCGGTTCAGTTAAAACCGCCTCTAAGTCTGACAATAATAGTTAATAAAGAATAATAGCTACGCATTTATGCATATATTTATTGTAAGATTCCCAGTAAGTGTTAGAAACAGGAAACAGGTATTAAAGTCAGTGTCAAGTCCATAAGGTAGATAAGCCAATTACCTCATTCGAGGTAGGTTTCAAGTGCTTCGGCTGATGTAATTTTGTTGTTTTTCAACTTGTTTATAAACTAACCTACCGGAAATTTTATCCACATATTAAGAATCCTGATTTAATTCTGTTTATCAAAACAGTTAACGAACAACACAGAAAGATATATCTAATCAAAAAAGCACCCAATAAATACTCCTAATGAAAGTCCAATAATCAAGCCGAAACTAGTCGAGCTATTTTAATAAAAATATTAAAAACCTTGCGCACTTGAGAAAACCGTTTCTATTTTAAATTATTTAAACCATTTTGAAATTTACCTGCAAAAAATGAACCAGAACTCTATGGCTTTATTTGGATATTCGCTGCAGTTTTTTTTTTCAATAAAATTGCCGACATCAAAATTAAGTATTTTGTTTTAATGGAGCCTGGTTTCAGTTGTAGAGTTAATGCACTTCAGTAAAAGCTGTATTTTAAGATTAAAAACTTTTTCTAGAAACCCTGGGATTATCCTTACGATTCCGCACTTCGAGTTTGGTATTTCATTTTTGAACACACGAAACGTCTCAGGTAAAGTAGGCCCGCAGAGCGAATGAAGGAGGAATACATGTCTTAGCTATGGACCCAAAGGAAGGCGTAATCTTAACAGTTTTTCTTGAGCACCAGAGGAAACCGATTACTTTTTAATCATATTTTGATTTCATTGTTATTTTCCAAATGTCAGTTAAATATTATTGCTTCAGCCTATTTTCACTGTAGTGGGGAAGGTTTTAAGAGTTAACCCATGGAACCTTCCACTCAAAAGACCTTGAATAGTTCTTGTTGGTGGCTTTGTGGTGACACGAACCCTCAGGGTCTTTTACTAACCCCCTTTTGGCCAAATGAACCTGTCTTTCTTTACCTGGCAAAAACTTGTATTCTGAAAATACCGCTCTTACAAATGGTCTAGTATTATGTTAAGAACCTTCATATTTAAGAATTGTGTAAATAATTGCACTGTGCGTATTAGAGCCGCCACATAGTCGCCAGATTTTTGCATTGGTTTAAGTGTTTGCAACCCCATCTCAATGCGGTCAAAAGTACTTTTCCCTCGTTCGCGAGCATATGGCTCGGGGCCACTCCTTCATACGCTCAGGGTATCTCTAGGAAAGCGCATTCCTAATTGTGTTCAATATTAAAGGTTCACCCCTACTATGGACTCGGATGAATGGCTTCGAAATGTAAGTAAGATATTCAAAATGAGCGCAAAAATATAGAAAAATGTTTGTAATAAAAATATCTCCGTTTCGATGAGTTTGACCACTTTTTGTACGAATTCTACAGTTTCACTCCCTAGAAGAGAGATTTCACAAGAAATCGTTTACTTTATTTTGTCCGCGTGCTTATGAATATCTGGACTATTGACGACCTTGTTACGCTTGAACAGATGTCTTTTTTGAAAATGTGTTATTGAGTAGAAAAAGAAGTAGGCTTCAAGTTATGGTGTAACAACAAGAAGCCGTTTGGCTAGACTAATACCCTATGGTATGAATCAAAACCTCTTTGTAAAAGATTCTTAAACGAGGTACAGAATTGCTAGAGCATTAATAGATTAGCTATAGTCTACTTTTGCTGTATATACTTATTTTTCCGTTTTCTCTGACTGGAGAAGTATGCTTTTGAGAAATGTTTTTGGCCCAAACTTGAAACCAAGCATTTTTTTCTGTACCATGACAACTCCTAAACGTCTCGTTTCTGTACCCAGAGATCCGTCTTTTTTGGCGCCTTGGTTATCAATTGTTACATGGTTACGTGAAAACTTCAAAAAAGGATAAGCCTTTAATAGAATATTTAAGGTTATAGATATCTCGAACGACGACTACTTTTCACCATCCGCCGAGGCTGGGGGGGGATTTGAGTTGAGGCAAGGAACTTCTGGGAGAGTTTTACCGGGTATAACTAGCGTGAGATTTTCCAGAAAAGCAGAACCCGAAATGTCGAGCGCGGTTCTAAAAAATAGCGGCATGGTTTAAAACGTGCCATTTTAGAAAAAGTTGATGTAGTTTTGGGAAATAGCTCTGTTAAATTACAGGTTTGAACAAATCTTAGCCCTGTAGTAGGCTTACCTAATAAGTACTGCAAATAGATCATCATGCCCTTATCTCACCTAATTTTTTCCATTTTAAACCTACTGAACTTAGAATATCCATATCTATCCTAAGGCTTACCTGACCTACATTATCGAAGCTAAAATAACGTAGCCTAACCTTACCTTATAACCGAACCAAACTGTTCGATACCGATCTCTCGCAAAAGTGAAAATTCTTAACCCTCTACGACCAAGCCCTAAAACCTGTAACAATGACAGGCAGAGAACGGGTTTTCGCGGGAACTCTTGTACCCGTACCTGTCCCTTTTGTTAATTTTTTCTATCACATATTTTCGTCAGTCGCGAATTCCACTCCCTTAATAGAAGTTCGCTCGGCTCATACAAGCAAATTAGTTTTTGATTTTACAATACTTGTTTTCAAATTCTTACATTGATTAAAAGTTCGTTTTGTTTACTTCAACTGCGTATTAATTTCTCACGACACCGAACATATTTTGGTCCGTCGAGCCGGATCTGTTCGCAATTAACAGAATTATCCAAAAATCAATCAACATATTCGAGGTGAACCGGCAAATTTTCGGAAAATCGTGAAAACTGTGCGTGTTAAATGAACAATCAACGTCAACTTTAACTCTAGAATTATGGATGCATTGCGGCACAAAAGAAGGGCAATCAAAGGCCAAATTACGCGATTGGAAACAATTGTTAGTGGACATGCTTCTCAACCATGGGGTGAAGCAGGACTAAAATTATACGTGAACAAAAGTGAACAGTTAATATTGGATTTGCGTCATTTACAACAAAATATAATCACTACGTGCCTTCCAGCTGATTTTCAACCTAAAGAAGCAGAATATAACGCTTTAATCCAACGACTCGAAACGGTAAACATATTTTTTGCTTCTGAGTTAAGTCAAACGCAAACAGCCTCAGCAGCGGCCTCCAGTACTACCGCTCAAACAAGCGCGCCAAGTGCCGATATTAGACTGCAAAAACTAGATTTACCGACATTTGGAGGTAACTATGTAGACTGGTTATCATTCCGCACTAACAGACGAAGCCGCTCTGTTAATAAAATCCATCCCCACTACGGATGCAAATTACCCAGAAGCGTGGGATATTCTTTTGAATCGATACAATAATACGCGTGAATTAATCGATGCTCAACTAAAGCGCTTATTTACACAGCTTCGAGTCAATCAAGAATCATCTTCGGAACTCCGAAAGCTACTCGATACAACTTCAGAATGTATCCGCTCTCTAAAGGTGCTGAACGAACCAGTTCAACATTGGGACTCAATTCTCGTCTTTATTGTAAAGGAAAGACTAGATCCAGAATCAAGACGTCAGTCTGAGCTTTCACTAAGCCGTACAACCGCACCAACCTTTGACGACCTCCGAACCTTCCTCGAACAACGTTCTCGAGCGATGGCGGCGGCTCAAGAAAGCAGTGTCAAAGCAAAACCACAGTCTCACGCTAAAAGATCAGCACTAACCCATGTAGGGACCACTAGAGCAAACTGTCCCATATGTAAAGCAGAGCATAGCATTTACAAATGCTCAACTTTTGCCAAAGTGTCAGTCAACGAACGTTGGGACCTAGTAAAAAAGAAATCCTTGTGTTTCAATTGCTTGCGGCGTGACCACTCAAGTCCAGATTGCAAATCAGGTCACTGCAATTTATGTACCAGCAGACATAATACGTTGCTTCACGCAGAAACAAAAACGGAAGCGAAAACTGATGCACACATCGAACCCGAAGTTATTTCCCATATCTCAAGGGGAGAAAAGAGTAACTCTCAAGTTCTTCTGTCAACCGCAATGGTTCTGGTCAAGGACTTCAAAGAAGTATTTCATCCAGCTAGAGCTTTGCTGGATTCAGCCTCAGAGGCAAGCTTCATCACTGAAAAATGAGCCAAACGATTGCAAATAACGATAACAAACATTGACGTTTCAATTGGGGGCATTGGAGCTTCAGTCCGAGGGTCATCTCGCGGAATAGTTGAATTAGAACTTTCTTCTACTCGGGAAAAAAAGGCTTTACTAAAAGTAGAGGCGTTAGTACTAAAGAAGCTAACGAAGAACATTCCAAGCATGGAAGTGGATCCTAGCTCCTTTATTCATTTCAAGGGACTTCAGTTAGCCGATCCCCAATTCTACACTCCCCAGGAGGTGGATATCTTACTGGGTGCAGACGTGTACTTAGACATAATTATCGATGGACAGTGCAAGGGTCCAAGCAACATGCCAAGCGCTGTCAATAGTATATTCGGATGGACTATTTCTGGCCCATTCAAAACTGACAATCCTAGACCAGAAATACAAATTCATCACTGCACAATTGACGAACAAGTCAGAACATTCTGGGAATTAGAAGAGCTGCCCACACGAAAGGTACTGCTCCCCGAAGAAAAACAATGCGAGATACATTTCTCTGAAACTCATTATCGGGATGAAACTGGAAGATACATGGTTCGACTTCCTTTCAAGGCCGAACCCAACACCCTAGGGGAGTCTTGGAAGATAGCCATGCGTCGCTTTCATCACGTAGAACGTCGATTACAAAGCAATCCAAGGGCTTACGAAGCCTACAAGAACTTTATGAATGAATACGTCCAGCTGGGTCACATGCAACTCATGGATGTCGAATCAGCAGCACACAACTACTATTCACCTCATTTCGCAGTTCAAAATGAGAAAAGTAGCTCAACTAAAACACGGGTCGTATTCGATGCGTCAGCCAAATCATCAAATGGCATATCTCTCAATGATATTTTATTAGTCGGTCCCAAACTACAAGACGACCTAGTAAACATCCTTATTCGCTTCCGCGTTCACGCTATTGCAATGAAAGCTGATATTGCTAAAATGTACCGCCAAATATGGGTCCATCCCGAAGAACACAAACTTCCAAAGAATAGTCTGGCGGCCAAGTCCAACTGAACCTTTGCAAGACTATAAACTCTTAACGGTTACTTACGGTACAGGATCAGCTTCGTATCTTGCCACTAATGTTCTTCAACAGCTAGCTCTTCTGGTCAAAGAAAGCTTTCCTAGAGCGTCAGAAAAACTAGCAAAAGACTTTTCGAAGGATGATTTGCTCTCGGGCGCCAACAACATCGAAGAAGCGTTGCAAATACAAAAGGAATTGTTGAACGCTGCAGCCAGCGCGGGATTTGATATTCGAAAATGGGTATCAAATGAACCAGCTCTACTCGAATCCATTTCTCCTGACAAACAAGAAATTCCAATACCAATATTGTTTGACAACAAGGCTTCAGTTACCACACTAGGTTTGCCTTGGACACCGGGGACAGATGACTTCTCATATGTAGTCACGTCACCATCATATCGCAGTACCATCACCAAAAGAACGGTCCTATCCGATACTGCAAAAATCTTTGATCCTTTGGGATTACTTTCTCCAGTCATCTAACGAGCAAAGATATTTATCCAAGATCTTTGGAAACAGCAACAAGACTGAGATGACCCGTTACCAGAGTCGTTCGTCTATCGTTGGCAAACTTTCCGCAACGATTTGCCATCTATTGAAACGATACGGATACCTCGCTATGTATCTCAAAGAGAGCTGAAGAGCCGCAGTCTACAGGGATTTTGTGATGCTTCGGAGAAAGGATTCGCCGCAGCTGTATACATGCAAACTCTGAGTTCGTCTGGCGAGATAAGAGTGGAACTTATCGCATCAAAAACAAAAGTCGCTCCGACAAAAACTGTAAACGTACAGAGGCTCGAACTCTGCGCCGCCCTTTTACTCGCGAGATTGGTAAAATTGATCCAAGAGGCACTTCCAAGTACAACAGACATTGTTACAATTGTTTGCTGGTCAGATTCAAACAACGTTCTCTCATGGCTAAGAGCACCTCCACACAGATGGAAAACTTTTGTCGCCAATCGTGTCGCCGAAGTTCAAGAAACCCTTCCAAACGCACAATGGTGACACGTGGCTGGCAACGCAAATCCAGCTGATTGCGCATCGAGGGGAATGTCAGCCCGAGGGCAATTTTTCTCTATGGTGGCATGGGCCAGAATGGCTTTCGCATGATACTTCAAGGGAACCTGAACAGCAGATGGAAGAATCCGAATACTGTCTCGTTGAGGAAAGAATTGTCAAGGTCTACATGGCTAGATACCAATCCGAAGGCACATTACTCTTTCCCTATTCTTCTCTAAGAACACTAATCCGAGTCACAGCCATAATCTTCAGGATGATATACAATTTCAAACAACCAAGAAAAGATGCTTGGACAAAGGGGCCATTGTCAGCCAAAGAATTGGATGATGCACTTTATCACTGGGTCAAGGTAGTACAGTCCGAACACTACCCCAAGGAGATTAATCAGCTGAAAGGGAATTCCCATTTCACCAAAAAGCAAACTGTTGCCACTCCAACCGTTCGTGGGTCGACATGGCGTCCTAAGAGTTGGTGGTCGTTTGCGAAACGCGAATTTACCCTTGAGCCAGACATATCCAGCAATTATTCCGCGAAAAAGTCGTTTAATGGATCTCCTAATAAACTATGAGCACACGAAAAGCTTCCATGGTGGATCACAACTTATCGTAGCAAACCTTCAACAGAGGTTTTGGATCATTGGCATCAGGGATGCAGTAAGATATCAAATGAAGAAATGCATTCGCTACACTCGTCAAAAAGCTATGACTGTCCAACAAATGATGGGCGATTTACCCTCAGCGAAAGTAAATAAAGCCAGATCATTCCTGCAATGTGAGGTGGACTACGCTGGACCATTTCTTCTTCGCGTCATAAAGGGCCGCATACACAAGATGTACAAGGCTTATCTAGCTGTGTTCGTTTGTTTCACGACTCGAGCCATGCACTTAGAACTTGTAAGTGATATGACCACAGCAGCATTCTTGGCCGCACTCAAACGCTTTGTCGCTCGAAGAGGAAAATGCCAGAGCATGTACAGCGACTGTGGAACAAATTTCATAGGAGCTGATCGAGAAATGCGTGAGTTTTTGAAAGTCATCGCAAAAACGCCACACCAGAAACCAAGTCTTAGGGTGGCTAGCCGACGAAGGAATATCATGGCATTTTAACCCGCCAGCAGCACCACATATGGGAGGCTTATGGGAAGCTCGCGTAAAATCCGTGAAATAATATCTGAAGAGAGTAGTTGGCAACGCAAATTTAACTTACGAAGAAATGCAAACTCTCCTTTGTCAAATCGAAGCTTGCTTAAACTCCCGTCCTTTAACAGCCATAAGCACCGATCCCAACGACCTCACTGCTTTAACACCTGGACATTTTTTAATTGGAGGACCCATAACTGCTATTCCTGAACCTGATCTAACCGGGGAAAAGATCAATCGCCTCTCCAGGTGGCAACTAAGCCAACAATTGCTCCAGCACTTCTGGTGAAGGTGGCGCAATGAATATCTATCTCGTCTTCAGCAAAGACCAAAATGGGCAGCAGCCAAAGCTAACTTAGCAGTTGGGGATCTAGTATTACTCAAAGATGAGGATCAACCTCCCACCAAATGGAGAATGGCACGACTCTTCAACTGCATCCAGGAGCAGATGGTTTGGTGAGAGTGGTCACAGTAAAGACGGCAACAGAAAAAGAATTAACAAGTCCCGTCGTCAAGGTTTGCAAACTACCGTTGGACTAATTACACTTTCTATTGAAATGAATATTTCAAGGTAGGCGGAATGTTCGATACCGATCTCTCGCAAAAGTAAAAATTCTTAACCCTACGACCAAGCCCTAAAACCTGTAAAAATGACAGGCAGAGAACGGGTTTTCGCGGGGACTCTTGTACCCGTACCTGTCCCTTTTGTTAATTTTTTCTATCACATATTTTCGTCAGTCGCGAATTCCACTCCCTTAAAAGAAATTCGCTCGGCTCATACAAGCAAAATAGTTTTTGATTTTACAATACTTGTTTTCAAATTCTTACATTGATTAAAAGTTCTTTTTGTTTACTTCAACTGCGCATTAATTTCTCACGACACCGAACACAAACATTATCATAAAAGACATCCTGGTTGTACAGCTCTTTAGGGAACTTCTGTAAAAGTACACCGCGTTTACGAGAATCTCTGTAAAGGGAACTACTGTTACGGGTAAACTGCATGCGTTAATTCTTTTGTTCAATTCTTCAATTTCAGAATGATTCCATTAATATGGAGCCTTAACCTTGCATGAGGGAAACCGATTTTGGATATGCTCAGATGGTTGAGATGGGATTTACTCCAATCTGCACAGTTCCATTCATGTACACATATCGAATAATGCTATCTGCAAAAAATCTGACCTTCATCGCTGCTCCAATGGGAGCCTTCGACGATCTAAAATCCATTTCGAATGGAGTAAGGAAAAGTTCTTTCATTACTCTTAGTATAATTAAGGCAAATTAATTGGATTTGCTTTATTCAAGCATAAGTCACAGCATGTTCGATGCTCTAAACAAATTAAAATTCGTAAAATTGGAAAAAAAAATAAATAACACTAATGGTATTTGCCTCACCTGAGTCCCAGCGTTGAGCCCCGTGAAATCAGACTAGCTTACCAAAGATATATTTTTATAAATAGAATAGCTCAAACCTAATAATGAATACTCTCAAGGTTTTGAATTTTAAAACCAAATGATAATGCAAGTTTTATTCTGGGAAAATACCGACTACATAGCAGCAGCCTCTATATTCTCTTTTAACTCTTCCCTAACCGTTTACGCCTTGACATAGACAGGGGCTCGCTGCGGCGCTGCCTTTCTTAAATTTTACCCCAAAAAATTTGTGCAAAAATTTAGGCGGTAGCGTTAGCAAAGCTAGACTTGCACTGGAAACGACCAAATATATTTGCATATTACCGTTATATTCTTATGTTTTTACTCGTGTATTTTTACTCCATACCTTTTTCAGATATGGTTCGGGTTAGTTTGCGTCATTGGCGTACTGGTGGTGATTGACATACTGCACATGATGGTGATGGGAACTCGAAAATCAGTCATAGCACTTGCCTCACAAAAATGCATACAATACTTTGGAGCCATTTTGGGAAAAGGTAATGGAAGACTCGTATTTGTTTATCACTTCATCTTTCGAAAGCTCTTAAAAAATCAGGATCGAGGTTTTCAACTCATCACAGTCAAACGGCTTACGTAATTTTAGCTACCCAATAATTTCAAATAGAAAAGTTTTAATTTATCAAATTAAATTTTTCAGAGATAAGGTTATACTTAAAGCAAACATTATTCAAAATTAGACACTTGTATCAAGCAAGCATCAATTAAAATTTTTATAAAGATACCATTCTTTTTTTTGAACCACAAATACAGTTTTTATTTAAGGGAATGAGAAGCTTAGTTTGGAAAACCTCTGATTTATATAGCAAAAGATATAATTAATTTCTGTGAATTCAAAAATATCAAGCTTTTAATTCTCCGATTTCTGGTTATTTGGCCGCAATATGCATTTGAAAATGCTTAATTTGAAATCCTCTTTTCAACCCTTACAAAAATCTTCTTTAGAACTCTTTAGAAAATTCCTTGGGAAATTTCTTTAGAAATCCTTTAGGGTTTTTTTTTGGGAAATTGGGGAATATTGGCATCTTTTTCTTTGTAAAATGCTTTGGAAATATCTTTGGAATTTTCATGGGAGATATCTTTGGAATTTTCATGGGAGATATCTTTGGAATTTTCTTCGGAAATATCTTTGGAATGTTTTAGGGAAATATCTTTAGAATTTTTTCGGAAATATGTTATTAATTTTCTTGGGAAATATCTTTGGAATGTTTTAGGGAAATATCTTTTGAATTTTTTCGGAAATATGTTATTAATTTTCTTGGGACATATCTTTGGAATATTCTTGTGAAATATAGGGAAGATTATGAGGCAAATTAATTTAGCCTTCTAGAAACGAGGATAGTTCTCACATGCAGAACCATATCCCAATGCAGGGAGTGCAGTTCTTATATGCTGAATAACACCACTTTTATCGCGGGAAGTTCTCGCATGTAGTGCGATACTGCTTATAAAGTCTGACATTTAATCGTCTTAAATACGGCAGAAAGTTTTAACCTTGTGCAACTGTATGCGGTACTAAGTGGGTTTTGGAGGCTTCAATGGCCAAGCAGTAGATACAGATGTTGTTGTTAAGTTTTATAATGTATTTTCACTGAGAGTTTTTTGAGTACCAGAAACGCGTTTAACCTAGTTTTATCTACAATATTTATCTGGGACTCTAATTACGCTCGAAATAAAGATAAAACATGTTACAAAAGAATTAATTTTAGGTCAGTTTTACTTTTCAAAAGCGAAAGTTTCAACTGCCAGTTTATACTCCCAGTAAATCTAAACATCACGATTTTAATTACGCGTATTTTACTTTTAATTTAATTTATCCTTTGCATAAACACCTCACGGATTATTAAAGGCAAAAAACCAAACTGGGTAAATACGATAGATCATTACGCTCAGTGTATTCGGTGTGCCCGGCTGAACTTTAGACACTGAATATGCGTAATCTTTAAAGCCCTGCCCTTGACAGTGCTAAAATGATCAAACTTAGTTTTTTCTTAGCGTTTTCCGGGAGTAAAGGTAATGCGTTCAGGGTTGGCGGTGGTTTAGGCGCTAAAATGATGATATATTTATATTAAAATATATGCTCAAAAACTACGTGGTTTAAAATTATTAGGTGGTATCATTTAAATTACTACTAAAGCAATTGTCATTTTTCTCGGTTTATATAATAAGGAAAACATACTGAGAGTGAGCTTAATTTTTGCTCTTGTAGGGTTCGATATTTCTTCGTCACAAGCCATTCGCTTCAGCGTTGGACCTTTCATCTTGATAATTGTCATTATCGTCAATTTGTTCAACGGAGTCTTGAAAGCCAACTACTCATCTCAGAAAAGAGAAAATATCAACAGTGTAACCGATGCCTTGAGATTATCTGAGGACATCCCGATTTATTTAAATCTTGGACCTATAATTGATAATAAAGTTTGTCGACGGGTAAGGATTTTATACTTTTTTCAAAGAAGATTTTTAGAATCAGTCAAAGTAATATTCGAATCATTTCAGACTGAAACTGCAATGAAAATGCTCTGTGGCAAACTGTGGCGGCAAGGAAACACATCTCCTAATTTCGAAAAACTATCTAGAGGAAAGGAAATTTGGTTTGCGGATATATCTCTGTTTCAGATGTCGTCCGTTTTCTCAGAAATTGATAACAAACCCACTCTTCTGGATCTTTACCTTGGTTCTAAGAAGTACTTCGATAAACCGATGGTTTTTCACGCAAAATGGCCAATGAATCCTGAAGCTCTGAAGTATATAAACCGAAGGTTGGTTTCCTTACTATCATAGTTCAGTAATACTCTGCGTGCTAATGTTTTTCATTCAGAACATTTAAAAATCGCACAAACTGTTATCCCGTCTAATAACGGTTTCAATTAGTAGAACTTTATTAAAGACTAGCAACAAAGGTGTTGCCAGTTGGGACGTTTTTATTTCTTTTCTGATCGCCATTTTAAACGATGACGACAAATCGAACTTAGGCCCGTTGATAGGAAGGGTGTAACACGTAAAATCATTACCCGAAATAGGAACCGCTGTTCTGAAAAACAGCGGTGTAGTTCAAAAGTTCTCTTTTTGAAAGAGCGGTTGCGATTTTAGCCAATAGCGGTTTTTACCTACAATTTTGAACCATTCTTAATACTACGGTTTTTTTAAGTAAAAAATCATAGCCTATCAAGTGCACCGAAACCTAAAATTGCTTATAAAGTAGAAAGAAACCTAAAATTACCTATAAAAAACCTCTCCTCACCTATCAAGTAACCTAACCTTACAAATCAAGATAAACCTGGTTCAACGTAACTTAATACTATTGGGGTTTAAAATAACCAAACTTAACCTAACCTAATACTATTAGGGTTTCAATTAACAAAATTTAACCTGATTTAATTATTCTTACTGACCTGGTACTATTTAATTTCAAATAACGCAACATAAACCATCCTAAATGACAATTGTTTTTCAAACCCTGGTTGTAGTGCTCTCAAGGGAGTTGCTGCAACCTTCAGGTTTACGAGAAGCGCTGTACAGGGACCTATCGTTATGGGTAAACGGAATTTTGAGGAAAGAGGTTTTTAGGGAAGCGCGGTTATGAGAACCTCTATCATAGGATCCGCTCATACGAGAACCGCTCATATGAGAGTTTCTTCACAGAATAAAGGGATCATGTGTACTAATTACTAGAGAAATCGGTTGAAATGAGCTTACGTTATTCAAAACCGAAAGGTTTTTCCATCTGTGACCACCAAGATGGCGAAGGATTGGAATAATCATTGTTTATAAGAGTAACTTCCTTGCCTATTTCTGTCTCCTAAAGCGATTTTGGGCTCAGCGTTGATTATCAAGAAGTCAGTTTAAATCTATATAGGGTTAGTCCCCCTATTATCGGACACATTTTAAAAAATTAAGGTTAAATGTAAGGAAATCACAGAAAACCTTTGAAAAGTTTATGAAATAAATATTTTGAACGTTTCTGCACCTAATGGTATAGAAATAATTCCAAAAGAACGATGTAATGTTGTCCCAATCATGGATTTTATTCGGCAAGTATCGTACCCTATTATCGGCTATTTGGATGTTGATTCGGACACCCATGTTCCATTTATCGGACGCCTATACATCCAACTCGGACACTGGGATCTCAGAATCGGACAGTGGGTCTTTGTAGCCCGGACACTGGGATCTCAGTATCGGACAGTGGGTCTTTGTAGCCCGGACACTGGGATCTCAGAATCGGACAGTGGGTCTTCGCTATCGGACACTGGGATCTCAGAATCGGACAGTGGGTCTTCGCTATCGGACACTGGGATCTCAGAATCGGACAGTGGGTCTTCGTTATCGGACATTTGGATCTCTGTATCGGACAATGGTTCCTCAATTGGAATACCAATTTTTTTTTAAATATAAAAGACAAGTGCAAATTGCTACTTCTCTGACACTTCTGGATCCATTCTGAACATCACTAACCGCTTTAAGCATTAAATATTTACAATCCCTCTCTTATTTGTCTTTAAAACGTGTTTGAAAGCTGTCCGATAATAGGTTTTCTACATTAGCTACGATTCGCGTTTTATTTTCATGTAAAGAAACCTAGAACTAACTGTTAAAGTAGCAATTTATAGAAAAAGATTCGGGCTTTACAGCCATACACATAACTTATAGTTGGCTTCTATTTATATACCTCAAAACACGATTTAAAAATGGGGGAAGAATTTTTCCGGCCCCTCAATTAGTTTTAATTAATCAAAAAAATTGGATATCTGGTTCGTTCGCGCTTTCCTCCTCTGACATCGCGCCACTTCTCTGTTTTTACATGCAACATACAGATTTCGACACCCTCTTTAAAACTAGGTAACTTACAGTGTTCCTTTTTTCCCCGGCAGTTTTATAAACAACTTTTTAAAAATGTGTCCGATAATAGGAGCGTCTGATAATAGGGGGACTAACCATAAACAGAACTAAATAATTGGGAGAGGCTACGCAAGACGACTTATTTAATACGCCTACTAGCTGTTACCCTCGACTTTGTTCGCGTAAATTTAATAGAGTTTCAAACAACGAAACTTGAATCGTAAACGCAATGCAAAAGAAATTGAACGGCGCTCAAAGATCAGATATTACGCTCACTCGGATTCCACGCTTCTGATTAGAAAACTTTAATTATGACCTATTCGTGATTACAGAATGCGGGCTTTCTTCGAAACTGGCCAATTGACAACGTGGCTACGCTCCCTCAAGAGAGACTACCACATCGTATTGGACCATTCAGAGGCTGAGAATGAAGTACATGTACTCAGGTTCAAGGACATTGCAGCCAAGTTGGCAATGTGGGCGGCAATGCTTGGAGTCGCTTCTTTCGTCTTCACCATGGAGATGCTGACAATTTTCATGTTTCGTTAAACACTGATGATGATGGGAACATTATAAGAATGTAACCAGGTAGTAAAGGGTTTTTAAGACAGCTGATCAAATCCAAAAAGATTTCTAAAACAGTTAGGTATTCGAAGTTTAGTCGCAAATATTTAGCTATAGCTAGCTATTGACGATTAAATCTAACACAGAGTTAATCTGCCTACGAGCGCCACTGCCATAGAAAGTGGAGTTGATTTAGGATAAATGGCAAATGAAGTTTGTAGTGTGACTCACATAGGGTAGACTAGGATGTTTTCATAATATAGGAAATCAACAACCGAAGCTGCAGTGCGATACACTTAAAATTTATATAACAAACTGTTGAGGTGCAAAACATAAGCGATAATATTTTATATTTTGTAGTAAGGGTAAAGCTTCCATAACTCAGTTCATACTCCTTTATTATTTAACTTATGCTTGTATTTGAAGTGTTGTCTATTTATAAACAAATTACGACTAACTTAAATCGTTCCCTTCACATAAAAAGCAATTTTCTACTCTGTATATATCCTTAAACTTCGTAAGAAAATTGTAGTTTTTTATCTTTCCCAGTGACGATGGCGTGTCTATGTCTGGGTGGCCGTGACCGTGTTAGCAGTTTAAAAATCGAAACAAAAGTCTTTTCAATTTCTGGACTGAATTGACTGTTCACAGAAATTTGGAACATATCTAGCGCACGACAAACGCTATCCACACTTTTACTGACCACTATTGCACAGCCGTTCATTCCACATAGACACCAATCTTCAGTCAGAGAGGTAAACATATTTTGCAAAAAAAGGGGATTTGAAAACAATATAGGTTTAACTATATCTGACAATGTTGTTTTTTAACATTTAATGTAAATTTTGGTCAGATAGGACATTAACTCTGTTCGGTAAATTTTAATTTTTAATTTTGCAGAATGTTTGTTAACCGCAATTGCCAACACCTTGAAGTCATACATAAACCTTTCTATATCTTCATTTCGTATCAACCTTATGACGCTTATTAGCAGAGGTCTTTGATCATTAAGAGTACTTCGATGGTGAAGGCAAAAGAAGCGATTCCCAGCATTACAACCCACAATACAAACTTCGCTCCAAGGTTCTTCAAAGTGATAGCATGTAACTCATTTTCGGTCTTCACTGAATGCGCACGCCAATTTCTTTCTATGTTTCGTAGATATGGTATATCTTGTCCAGTTTCCATGAAAGTTCTCAATCTAGATCGAGAATGGGTCATAACTTGATTTTACTAATCAATAGAATAAGGCACTTTGAAACTATATTCCACGTAAAGAATAGGCTTAGAAAATTTCACCGTAACTAATGAAACTAACCAACTAAATTATTTTTCAGTCTATACACCTTTAGACTCATTTAAATGAGTCAACTTGAGTTAACTGGTTGGGAAGTGAGAACAGAAGTTGACAAGTTGAATCACAAAATTAAAAATTGATCCCTGACCAGCTTTTCCAGACTCAACTTTTTGACTCATTTAGTTAAGTCCAAAAGTTGTTTCGTCTGAAAAAGCCCAATGAAAAGCTACAGTAAAAGGATTGTGCCAAAGAGAATTCTACGTGGGTAAAATATCCATGGACAAATGCACATTTGCCATTTTCATCTTTGATTCAAATGCTCAGCGAGAGAGAGAAAGATAGTTTGATTTTCACTTTCGAAGAAATATAACACAAATAAAGATGCAATTAGAGGTCATTTCTAATCATATATTCATTTAATCTTTAAATTCGTTTAATTATAATTATTAAAAATAGGTTTGTTCAAAACCACGCAAAATCAAGTTTACCATCATTATTTGGATTTGGCAATTTCTACGTATAGATGTGAGACAAAGCATCAAAGTGCTAATGGGGAACATGATTACAAGGATTATGGTTGAACTAGGATATTCAACGAACCTTCGGTTGACGAGTTTAACAGCTTCCGGATTCATTTCTTTTCTTCTCAAGAGCATTTTCGGTTTGCACGAATAACTCGACGAACTAACGTGATAATCAGATCGATTAAATGGCGTTCTTTCTACTTCAGCTTCAGATACCATTAAATCGTTAACCATAACATAATGTTTTCTATAATTATTTTTATCCATTTTTAAACCGCAGAGAATTCTCAGTTCCTCGTCCGTCTGTAATCAATGGAGTCAGAACAGAGTGGGTAGACACAAAATGGAGGTTTAAAAATCTTTTACCGATTGGCAAAGCTCTTCTATTACTATTGAGTAAACGTCGACGTCAGGTACATTCAATAAATCCCTTGCACTGTTAATGTTTTCTTTCTTCTGAGATGAGTAACTGGCTCTCAAGACTCCGATGAACAATGTGAAGAAAACCACATTTATCAAAAGAAACGGTGCAACGCCGAAGCGAATCGCTGGTGCCGAAGAAATATCGAAACCTACAAGAACAGTTATTAAGATACATCTGTTTGTGCACATTTTTAGGACATCTGTTTAGATAAAGACGACACTAGACACATGGTGGAAGTTTCTTCTCAAGTTTGAACAAGAGAGTAAGGGTCAATAGTGACTGCCGGCGGTTACGAGTCAATTCTTTCGACGACCGTTAATTGTGGGATAAGTAAAACACTTGTTTAAATTGCTTTTAACAAATTGTTATACGTTATCGCGACCTCTGACATCGCAGAAATAGGTTTTTAAATCAAATTAGGAGGTTTCCAGCTTGTTTTAATTTCGCTGTGTTTAACATATTTTTGGAATCTCATGCTTGGAAGGACACTCAAAGATACCATGACAGATCTTTACCTTTCCCCAAAATAGCCCCAAAATACAGTACTAGTCTTTGAGAGGCGACAGACAACACTGATTTTTGAATTCCCTTCACCCACATGTGAATTATATCAATCGCCGTCAACACAAGTAGTACGCAAGCCAACCCAATCCAAATCTGTAACGAGGAATTAATAGGTATGTTATCGATTCTGCGTGTTATCAAAACAGCATTGTCCAAAACGGCTTTTTCATAAACGCGTTTGCCATTATAGCCATTTCTCGTTTCAGCACATTTTAATTACAGCGTTTATATCTTGAGCGTTGTTTTGTATTGTTGAAGGTATAAGTATTAGAGCTCGGCATTATCTATCCATTATCCATGTTATTTTATCCATAATCCAGAACTATCAACAGAAGTTGTATATTAAATCGAATTATGTCCACAAAATTTATCTATAAATAATCGATTATTCACTAATTTACGGATGCCGAGCTCTAATTAGTATTCATTTCAGCTTTAGGTTTGAATTTTAATGGTTGTCAAACAAACAGTTTCGCGGTCTAGTGTGTTAATGCGCTTTAATGTTTGGTTGGGATGGGTTTTTTGAACTCCTATAAATTACCTTCCACCTTATCCAAAATATCCTCCTATTAATTAGCTGCCACCTTTTCCAAAATATTCTGATATTCATTAGCTGCCACCTTTTCCAAAATATTCTGATATAATTTAGCTGCCACCTTTTCCAAAATATTCTCCTATTAATTAGCTGCCACCTTTTCCAAAATATTCTCCTATGAATTAGCTGCCACCTTTTCCAAAATATTTTCCTATTAATTAGCTGCCTCCTTTTCCAAAATATATTCTTATTAATTTGCTACCACCTTTTCCAAAATATAATCCGCGAACCTGTCCATAACCTGAGGATCACAAACGGTTATGAAACGCTGTAGTGCTAAACCGCTGGTTGGGAAAATAGCGCTATATTGAGAAACGCGGAAACAGCAACCGCTGTTTTGGGCAAAAGCGCTGTATTGAGAAGCGCGGAAACATCAACCGCGGTTTTGCAAACCGCTGTTTTGGGCACCGCCTTATTCCAAAACGCTCTTTTGAAAACCGCTCAACTACCAGTGAACCGAATTAATATACGTATGAAAGTAAAAATACGTGCATAGGGACTTGGCAAAACGGCCTAGCTCCGCTCTCTGCCACTATTCTTATTATTCATTTTTTGCAGAGTTGAATCTATTTCACCCCCTCTTTGGACCCCCTTTTTGGTATCTTTTTTAGCTCGAGTGGAAGTTAACGTGAGGTCCCAAGACGTAGTTCTGCCAAATTCCATTTATAGTCTAAAGTTTTGGTGGAATTAATTCGTTCCTATTTAAGAAGCAAAAAAACAAGTATTTTCTTACTGCTTTCGAAATAATATTTAAGACGATGAAGGCTCCGATTGGAGCTGGGTTGAACGTCAGGTATTTCCTCGAAAAAATTCTATAACAGCTGTACGTGAGAGGTACTGTTGTACTACAGTTTTGTCCATTTTCACAATCAGACATCACTATGTTTTCGTAACTATAAGGCATCCCCTGAAAATGCGTATTTGTAGTTAGTTTTTAAATCTAAAAGCAGACGTTAATTGCATATTTCATAAAATAATTTAAATTTTTGATATCATAATTGCAATAAATGAGCACCAAGTTTATTGCTTAAGGCGTTGGCACCTTTATATCAAACCGTTCAACGTGGTTGTCACATTCTCGTGAAGAAATGTAACAAAAGCGTCATCTTTTTCTTGCAAAGACTTCGCCTTACAACTTAAACCTGTATTTTTTATGTATTGTGATTTCATTTTTTCTGAAGTAAGACATGTACGGTTGGTTATAGATCAGGTTAGAGAAAGTACCAATTAACCACGGAAGTTTTTTAGTTCAATTTCATGGACTTCAAAAGAATTTTTACATAGCAAATAATTAAGACTAATCCTGACATTTACAAACAAATATAATAAATTTATAGAATTAAGCAGGGACAAAAGCCGTAAAACGCATTATGAATGGGCAGCGGATGACTTGGGGAGACCCAAACTGCTAAAAAAAGAATATGAAGGTATGAGGAAAATCCTTGAATCCATAGCCGAGTCCCAATCCAAGCTGGCTGAGGCTCTAACGACGATGGCCAATGCTTCAGTTCGGCAGCTGATGTCTTTGAAGTTATTTCTCTGACAGAGTCTGAGCATTGGCGAAGAAAAAACAGTCATTTTAAGGGTTACCTGTCAATAATACACAATCAAAATAAATTGTTTTGTTTTTTTGGAAAAATTGAGTCGTCACGCATGTTGACTTTACCGTCGGTTCCCTTGTGACGAGGACATTGGTAAAAAATTGACTCTACATTTTGGCGTTATATTGTTGGCTAGTGACACTTGAAGTTCCGATTTAATCTCATATACATATATGCTAATGTCGTGAACAAGTGCGGAGTTTATTGCCTTCTCGTGGCAATTGTCGAAAACGTGCTTTGCAAGGCCGAAATATACACGCTTTCATAGAATATAACAGTTATAAATTTCATTAAAATATACAATTATTTATTATAATAAAATCAGTTTTTGACAAATTAACCATCTTATTATTACTTCCATTAAAATAAACTCTTTAAATATGTTATGATTTGCCGTGTTAATGTAAATTTTGCCTTAAACGGAGATCATCAAACTCCCACACTTAGTTTAAATCTCGAAAAACCCTTTGAACTGTTATGCACGACGTGCAATTCGATTACCATGTTCAAATCGCAAGCAATGAAGCTCGAGTTAAAAACAAAGCAGCCATACTAGGCCTAATTAAAAATATGAACCACAGCCAAGATGCCAACAAAGAGGTTTGGGGAAACCAAACTAGAAAACTCTCGCTGAATATCCGTGAATCTAAGATTGATGAAGGGATGAAAGGGGGTAAAAACTCCAATGCTCGATTCGGCCGTCTCTTTCGGCCGCAAAATTATTCATTGTATGATTAGGATATGGGTCTTACAGAATGCGTTTTATTATCATTCGGAGAAATTGACTCCAAAATAAAAGATTCGGTTCGAAATTGCTCCAAAAGGACCTCAGAGAATAGGGTCCCAGTTTTAACCAACCGTGTGGAAATTGAGTTATACGGTACTTTAGATTAACCACCCCCTTCCTTTTTAGAATAGTTGGTCTGTCAAGGCTAGTTAGCGCGTTCGACGACAGGAAATGTCCGCCACTAACTAAACCATGGCAGCGGCCCCTTCTCGTAAATCCCGTAAAAAATTTCGAGTTTAACAGAAACAAAAACTCGAAAGTTTCGAATTGCTTGAGATTAAAATAGATTGACGTCAGCCACAATTAGTTCCTATGTAAGGTGCGGTTCGACACATACAGCATGTATTTCTAAAAATTAATTACACTTACGCTGATAAAATTATTTTCATTTGGCAGACGGCAGTCATCTCGACAATCGATATACCTTTAAATTTAAACTCAATTGGGATATATTTTCTTATAATAACAGAAGCAAGCGTAGTAGGAGTACACCCTAAAAAACTTTTAATATTAGGATAAACTAAAGTGGCCTGGTCAAAATATTACTCCCACTGATTCAAAATAAATTCAAATTGTGATAGTGGGTGTTCTTGAAACAAATTTAATCCAACTGAACTAAATCTATTTCACTTTCCTTCTATTTATAGGGATGCCTAGGGCTTTGGTTCAAGATAATAACTGAGAATTGTACTCCACCTTCATTTGCTTTAGATGAAAGGTAGCATTTTCTACTTTACCTTAGAGGTTTCTTGTTTTCAAAAATGTAATAGAACATGCGCAATACGGCGAACTTAGGCAACTTCGAAAATAGCTGGAGAAAGAAATAAATTCAACAACTTAGTTTCAGAAACATCAGAAGAATCTGAAGGCGTTCACTAGGAAAACCCCAAATTAGTCAATTCGTCTTTGGCTTAAGAATTGATGTCCATTGTATTTTGATTTGCCTGTCAAGTTTATTATATTACTTGGCAGTGCGAGGAGGGCGCATCGAACTAATCCACAAAATATGGGAATAGACCATTTCGATGTAACCCCTGATGTAAATAAGAGGGAAAGACACATGGGTAAAACTTTGCCTTCCATCTCGCTTTTTGGCGCCTACATATCGCAGTGGGCATATCGGATCAAACGTTTTTGCAATATACGGACCGCAATATTGGCTTAACTCCATTATCACCGTTAAGGTTAAGATGTACGCGGCGATCGGCTAGGGTTACGAAAACGCCTTGCCTCCCAATTGTCGAATTCATAAATTCCATACAAAAAGCCAACCACCAGTGGCGTTAGCCATTCGCGTTCAGTTTATTACCGTGAAGATTCTCCTACAGATGGCGCCAGCATTTTTTACGTTTTCTGTCGTCTGCTACACAGGTTTTAAATTTAGGGTTAGCCGTTAGAAATGGCTTGGCTAGTATTTTGCCGAATCCAGAAGAATTTGTGTGGGTTAAAACCAGAATCGGAGAAGCTCCTGAAGGTTCGCCTCTTGCTTTACAGCTTTCAATAAATGAAGATAGGTTTGAAGTTATTCACAACCTTGACATCTACGAGAGCCACATCCTATTTGCCTATGCTAATGAACCTCAAGATAGGTTTAAAATCCCGATCCATTCTAATCCACGTACTCCGTGGAGCTCCAAGAATTTGCCAGGATACTTCGGTCCTTTGGAGTCTGTATTATTTGAGGTATGCATTTCATTTGTATAGAAGTTGGTCATTTTGGAGTTTAATTTTTCAAATGTTTATTTTAGAAAAATCAACTTTCAGTTCTAGAAGCTATTGAGCTTGAAGTTAATACTAAAGATCAATCTGAGTCACAAGAGTGGAAGGAGGCGCGAACAACAAGATTGAACTCTTCAATTTTTGGGCTAGTTTGTAAAAGAAGAAATTAAAATTGGAGTGAATCTGGTATCAAAAATATCGAAAAACCCAAAGATATTGGACATTTGAATGCCATAAAGTACGGAAAAAGGTGGGAAATTGTTGCAAGAAATAAGTATAGAGAAAAAATGCTCAGCTTGGGTCATGACGTTACGGTCCATCCTTCAGGATATATTGTTGATCCTAGTAAACCATGGTTGGGAACGTCTCCAGATGGTCTAGTTCAAGACCCAAGGGAAGCGGAACCTCATGGACTTTTGAATATAAAATGCCCCTGGTCCACAAGAAATATAAGTCCGACGGAAGTTTGAATGGAGATTTTAGAGTAAAAGTGATTAACGGAAAACCATTTTTAAATGAAAACGATTACCACTTTTATCAGGTTACTGGGCAGATGGCACTATCAGGTGTAACATGGTGTGATTATGTAACTTATTTTCCATCCGGCTTGATAATAGTGAGAGTGAGATTCAATAAGAAGAAGTGGGAAAAGATGGAATCGCTTTTGAAATCTTTTTTCTTTACTCATATGCTACCAAACTTAGCTAAGGATACATTGCCTCAAAGTTCCTAATAACTCTTAAAGGGAGAGTACTTTTTAGTAGTGTGTTAAATTTCTTCTTTACCATATTTAATATCCCTTTAAATTTGATCTCATTTCCTCAATGGACCAAGATGTTTTTGACTTTTAAAAAATTAAAAAATACTTGTTAAAATGAGTTATTATTTAATAATTACGATTTGTTACATTTATTATTTATGAATCGCTGAGGGAAGAATCCAAATTAATTATAGACATCTCTTGATCATCGCTGTCGTAGGAATTAAAATCACTTTGTTGGCATAGTTCATCTTCATCAGACATATTTTCATCAGGCGGTAGTATTTCTTCTTAATAATCATCTTTAAAATCAGCTGCATTAGCTGGTTCTAAGATTTCATCATAAAATTCATCCGTGTCCATGGTACTATTGTTTAAATTTTCTTTATTCCTAACGAGAGGGCTTTGAAAGTTCGATAAAAGTGCAACAACTGTCCATAGTTGATTAATTACGGGTGCAAGAGTCAAGGGAACTGGACGGTCAAGAACATGGAATCCTCTTATTCTTGCAATTCGTCGCTCCACGTGTATGCGCAGAGCCGCAATCTTTTGGGATTTATCCAACTCTTCATTATTAAATTGGCCCTTTCCACTCAGAAACGGAGGAATATTTAGTTTAACACCTTTTTTCTCTAACAAATCTTCAATCAAGAATCCTTTATCAGCCATAACGCTATCATTGGGGGAGAATTTCAAATTACAAAAACCACTTCGCAGAGTTAATTCCCCGTGAATAGATGAGAAACAAATGTGACGTAGCCGTTTGAACTTATTCCAATAAGTCCTTTAAAAGTGTTTGTGGATTTATAGTTTGAATATGAGGCAGATTGCAATACTAAAGACTTGGAAGTCTCACATTTAAGTTCTGTAGCATCAAGTATAACACGAGTACTGGGATAACTAATTTTAAAATCATCCGGCATAGCTGCGTCAACTTGTTCTCGCGTTGGTCAGATGTTAAATTGTCCTAAACGAAAATACATAAATTTATCCATAACAGTAAAATCAAAATGTGTCTGTTATCCAGTATAATGTTAAAGAAAATAAATGCTATTAATAATAAAATTGTGTGTGATTTTCAGTTTTAGATTATAAGTCATTGATATTTAAACAAACACCAAAAACTTCAAAGACAAATATACATAAGCCTATTTTCCTATCCATGAATAACTTAATTTCAACCTCCCCCAGAACGAATGACCGCGCTCATTTAATCCAATATAGCGCAGTGCACCACTTTTCACGAAGGGGTTTTTAACTTTCTAAAATGGAAAAACATTGACCAAAGAACCTTTATACCAGTAATGGAAAGTTTAGCTTCCTCTATTGCAAATTATTTGTCACTAGTCTTTAAAGCCAGGCAAGTTGACCCAAGTATTCCCGGCTGGCTATTTGCACTTGGGTCACACTACCAGCGTGCGAGAAAAAAACCCCTCCACTTACCATTCCTGGTATGTTCTTTGATTTGGCTGGCATCATTCGAATTTGATACAAGAAGAGAGGAATGTGGAGGACGAAGGGGGTAAAAACGAAAGGCTCTTGTTGTCAGCGCTCCTTTTTTTGTTTGCCCTTGGCAACGTCACGGGTGACTTTTTCAAAAGCATGTACATGTACATGTATGGGTATACGATGGGAAAATCGTTGGCACCTCCTGAGACGAAAGTGGCGATGTAATTTAAATTTAAGGCAGGGAGAAGAAAAAGCTTGTAACAATGTCCATGGATATTTCTCCGCGTGCTGGCGTGCCTGCTTTCACTCCATTGGTTTTAATTGAGTAAACGTGAAGATTTGAAGGTAGGAAACAACGGAGCACCAGAGAGGAGAGAAAGAGGGAGTTGGAAACGCGCTTTATAAAATCCACCGAAAAACGGGATAATAGGGGGGTAGTAAAAACAATTTTCGGTACGTTTCGTCGTTTAGTTTTAGTCCTTTGCGCAGTGGAAGTTATACCTGGTGTAGTGGCAAATAAAAATTTTAAATCGGATACTAGGCTTCTCAAGTGCTCGCACTCTATATCTGTGACAGGGCAGAAGTTAGCGCTTCTTCTAACTTATTTTCATCAATTTCAATTGGGGCGCTAAGCGAAACTGGATTGGGCTGATCTATTTGGAAATCTCGCAAGAATGGATATATTTCCCCTGGGGAACTACGCCAACTAAAGTTCACATCACCACAGTCAATTATAATACCGTTGTTATTCAAAACATCCATACCCAGGATGCACAGAAATATTAAATTTTTCACAAAATACACAGTATTAGACGTAGTTTTTCCAGGGAAAATAAACGTATTTACCGCTACCAGTCGTTGATACTCTAGTTTTGTTAGCTAGCTTGATACCCAATTTTATCCTATTACTTTTGTTAATTACATTGGCCAACACGAAATTTTTCGTCTACGAGGGTATAGCTGGATCCACGAGGGCTATACATTCCTATTCATTAATCTTAATTTTAATTTTGGCTAAACAGGAAGCTTTTAGAGATACTTGATTTTCAATAAAATTTAAGAAAATATTGGAGTTTAAATTTCGAATTTGTTTATTTAAAATTATGGATCCAGCGTTACAGGTCAAGGGGTTTATCGGCGTGCTGGGGAAGGTTTGCATGTTTGTTCTCCCCCGCCTGACCGTTTTCCGAGTGGGGCTGACGTTGTATTGAGCTATTATAGTGCCTCTCGTGGCCGAAATTGGTGTTTCGACAATTAGTACCAGAAGTCCATTAAATTAGCCTAGGCTAATTTAATGGACTTCTGTTAGTACTGATATGACCGGCAACACCGCAACGGTGGCAGGGTAACTCCGGCGCCGCTGTTATATCGACGCGAATCGGGCTCCCGATAGTGAGAGAAATTTTGTTGGGAATAATTAGGCCTAAAATATTTGATCTAGAATTGTGGAAGGTTTGCGGGGCCTATTATAACGAGAGCTTTAATCTTGGTAGTGGGGACCACCACACTTAAAACAAACTACGCCACTTGCTCGCTGACCATTGTAAGCAGTGCTAGTGGGAGTAGATTTTTCGACCGCAGGTTTGTCCTTGAGGGCTGCTTTGGCTTGTTCAATGAAGACGGCATCGGCTAATAAGGCTCTAATTGACGTAAATTTTGCCGTGGCTAACGCGACTCTAAGTTCATCGCATAGATTTTTACGAATTATTCTAATTAGTGCCTGTACTGGGAGAAGTTCTGTTAATTTTCTAATAATAGTTTGCATGGCCTCAACATAATTAGTAGCGGATTCACCGAGCTTTTGAAAACGGTAATCTAAGCGTTCTAATAGAACATCATCATTCGCGTAAGCATTAAATTCATTCATGAGTGCGTCGGAAAATTCCTGAAAATCCTCGAAACGGCCTTGGTCCTCGAACCATTCTAATGCTGCACCTCTGCACATTGTTGGTATCCAATGCTTGATAAACAAGTCTTCGGGGCATCCCCGGGAGATGAAAATTTGGCGCGCTTTTACAAGGAACTCTTTCGTGTTTTCGCTAAAACTACCCGAAAACGTGGGGGGTGAAATAGGGGGAGTCCACGAGCTAGGGAGAGGCTGAGGTTGGTCCTCGTGGCGCCCATTGTTAGCTATATTTTCAGGGTTTTGGCGCCCTTCTAACCCTCGGTTTTGAGCGACTACTTGCGCGGACAGCTGCCTTATTTGTTCTTGTAATGCTGCAATAGCCGCTACGTTAGGATCGGGGGCGTTTTCGTTAGGCATGTTGGCTGGTGGGGGATTACATTTTTGCTTTCTAATTTCTCGGGCGTGATTTTGTTCAATTTTAAGAATTTAGTAGCACTCTTCGCAAGAGTAAAATTTTCCCTAAGTTAGGCTGGCAAAGCTCATGACCGTCCTGAGACGATGACATAACCCATGTTATAAGCTTAATTTAAAGCATGCACTTAATTGAACCGAACGTGTACGGGGGAATTTACTAGGTAATAATAATAGGGACCAGTGACACACCATAAAAATACACTCCTAACGTTTTTAACAAAAAATTCTAACCAAAACTTTTAATAAAGCTATCCTACTTAAATCTACAACAAAATAAACTGAACTAAAGCTACACTAATTTCACTAAAAATAACCTACACAATTACGCTACCCACGTAAACTAAACAACACTACGCAAACCACGCAGACTTAAACAAAAATTACGTTAACCACGTAAACATTAAAATATTAGTGCTAGTCTTTAAAATTCAATTTCTTTGTTCCTAATTCATTAAATAACTTAATGGTTACCATCCGTTAATTAATTGGGGAATTTTAGTAGTTCTGATCCCGGACGGACCCCCAAAATGCGACATTTTAGTTACAAGATATGAGAGATAAAAGAAAATGTTGATTTAATTAGTATCTAAATTGGGGTGGTCATTTGTCTAGGGGTATTATTTACTAATTAGTTTAAAATATCGCATTGGTGATAAATAAATAGTTCAAAATAGTTCAAATATGTTGTAGCATAATAATGGGGCTGGTTTCTGGTCCGCGTGAGCTCATAAGTAATAATTGTTTACGATACTGATTTTCTTTGTTCTCCGCACATTCGTTCGCGAACTCTTTAGATCGTTGGGCCACGAGCCGAGAGGTTGATTCCGTTGGACGGGAAAAGGGTTAATAGTCCGGCATCGTGGAAACGGGCTCATCGGGCGGCATTCCTTTGGTTCAATTCAGGTACGGAACATCGTCGAGAGTCCAAGAGCATCCCAGCATAAGAGCGTAAAGGCGAGATAGACCAAGAGCCAGTGGCCTGGACCTTACCTCATAAAGTACAAAAGGTCTGACCATTGGAATGAGTTCAGTTTTGAAGCTCATTAATAGATTTGGCCGTCTTACGCGTCACAGCTGGGGCATTTGAGGGGGGCGGGATCATGTTTGACCCTAATGAGGTATGATTTCATGAATAAAGAAGGTGGCAAATGATAGAACTGGAAATGGCGATTCCAAATATATGAAATCTGACGTCATCAAAAGGGGCCATCAATAAATCAGACGGGGGTTAAAATGGTCGAATGAGGTATGAATTTTTACCTCATGAGGTACATGTATGAATCCGGTGTTGTTTGATAGATCTGGTCGTGCTAAATAACAGAATATAAAATCTGACTGGAAAATACGCGGCTTAGGTTTAATCTGACGGGCTGATTCTTGCGTCAGACTATGACAACTTCGTGCCTCATAAAGCTAGATTCCCACTCGACCGAAAAAATCGGCGCAAATCACGCAGCCTACGTTAGAAATTTTACCTTACGTCGTCGTCCGGCTGTAGACTGTTCACACTACGACTGAATTTTGAGTTTGGCGGTAGATATTTTTGGGTCACGTGACAGATTGGAGTGGTTTCCATAACATTTATTTCGCATTATGAATTGGTATCTCTGTCGCTTAGATCGTACAAGAAAGTATATTTTCTAACCTCCTCCATAAAGACTTCCTTATTAACATCTTACATCAATATACTTCCATAAGATACATTTTTCTTTCTTCGTGGCATTTATGACGTAGTCAGTGGGATAATTTCATTGGCTGAGACACCGGCGTAACGCCGAACACGACCGAAAAATATAACGCAAATTGCGCCCGGCCGAGCGGAAATTCCGTCGGGCTCGGCGTAAAGATTTTTCGGTCGGACCCCTTTCTGCCGGGTCTCCGTCGTGATTTCCGTCGAGTGCGAGTCTAGCTTAAATGTAGCAGGTGATATATTTTAAAACCAGCCCCACTGATGTCAAGTACATTAAACTTAACTTGTTTGAGCGAGTTGCCTCTGTTTCTATCGAGGTAATGTGGTGAAATAATTTTGACCGTGATAAATGAGATGAACTTAAATTGGCATCATTTATAATAGAGCTATTTCAATTCGGGGGTAAGGAGAGTTTTTGAGGCAGGGTTTCGTCAGTCCCCGCCTAGGTGCCTTATTGTGCGCGAAATTTAGCTAAGAGTTCTACAGTGGCCCGCACGAAGGGAGGGTGAAAACCGGCTCCGTTTATTGGCAGGCCCAACTGTGACGTTTCCCCCTTCAACTGATATAGCTGTATGCAGGCACATTTTATTTCAAACTCATTCAATGAAACCTTCTAACGTTAAATTATTATTCAATGCAAATAAAGGTAAAAAATGTTACATTTTAAAGGTCATCTGGTTCATCATCCGAGTCAGTCTGATAATCAATATATACGGTTTCATCGTCATAGTCACCCTCCCTCCGTGTGGGCCACTGTAAAACTCTATGCTAAATTTCGCGCACAATAAGGCACCTGGGCGGGGACTGCCGAAACCCCGCCTCAAAAACTCTCCTTACCCCCGAATTGAAATAGCTCTATTATAAATGATGCCAATTTAAGTTCATCTCATTTATCACGGTCAAAATTATTTCACCACATTACCTCGATAGAAACAGAGGCAACTCGCTCAAACAAGTTAAGTTTAACGTACTTGACATCAGTGGGGCCGGTTTTAAAATATATCACCTGCTACATTTAAGCTAGACTCGCACTCGACGGAAATTACGACGGAGACCCAGCAGAAAGGGGTTCGACCGAAACATCTTTACGCCGAGCCCGACGGAATTTCCGCTCGGCCGGGCGCAAGTTGTGTTCTATTTTTCGGTCGTGTTCGGCGTTACGTCGGTGTCTCAGACAATGGAATTATCCCACTGACTACGTCATAAATTTCAAGAGTGCACGCAAACGCTAGATAGATTGATAGCCGCCATGTATTTTTCTTTTGGTCGGAAACATCCCACGAAGAAAGAAAAATGTATCTAATGGAAGTATATAGAGGTAAGATGTTAATAAGGAAGTCTTTATTGAGGAGGTTAGAAAATATACTTTCTTGTACGATCTAAGCGACAATGGGACAGAGATACCAATTCAGAGTGCGAAATAAATAAACCACTCTAATCTGTCACGTGACCCAAAAATATGTACCGCCAAACTCAAAATTCAGTCGTAGTGTGAACAGCCTGCAGCCGGACGACGGCGTAAGGTAAAATTTCTACCGTACGCTGCGTGATTTGCGCCGGTTTTTTTCGGTCGAGTGGGAATCTAGCTTTATGAGGCACGAAGTTGTCATAGTCTGACGCAAGAATCAGCCCGTCAGATTAAACCTAAGCCGCGTATTTTCCAGTCAGATTTTATATTCTGTTATTTAGCACGACCAGATCTATCAAACAACACCGGATTCATACATGTACCTCATGAGGTAAGAATTCATACCTCATTCGATCATTTTAACCCCGTCTGATTTATTGATGGCCCCCTTTGATGACGTCAGATTTCATATATTTGGAATCGCCATTTCCAGTTCTATCATTTGCCACCTTCTTTATTCATGTACCTCATGAGGTAAGAAATCATACCTCTTTAGGGTCAAACATGACCCCGCCCCCCTCAAATGCCCCAGCTGTGACGCGTAAGACGGCCGAATCTATTAATGAGCATCAAAACGGAACTTATTCCAATGATCAGACCTTTTGTACTTTATGAGGTAAGATCCAGGCCACTGGCTCTTGGTCTAAGAGAGAGAGCAAGAGAGCGAGCCTCTTGGCCGGGTCTCCTTTTATACCTTTTAGGTCAGATCTACGGGGTTCCATATGTCCAACCAGGACACGGCCTGGTTTTTGCGCGGGGTCCCAAAAGTTCGGGCACGATCCCATCCCGTTCGCGAGAGGCGAGTTTGCCTCGTGCGCGATGGTAAAAACCCGATGACGTAAATATTGGAGGGCTATGCCCTTTCGACCAGAATCAGTAGTCCCATCCAAAAACCAGTATTGGGGGAGTTAAAGCGATAGTGCTACAATGGCTATTTTTAAAGTGCTAGTATTTTAAATTAAAGGGGCAGTAAAATAAAAACTGTTACAATGTCTGTATTTTTAGAGCGCGAAGATTTAACGGATCATGCATAAAAATGTTTGGACTAAGTTTTTTTAAGTACTGGAAACGCATATATTTCTTAATCTTTATTATAATAATTATCAAAAAGGGAACATTTAAAATAATTATTAAAAAAGAATATGTATAATAGAAAGTTAAAGTCATATTAATACTTCTAGAAAGTCAAAAATCATATTATTATTATTATTTGAAAGTCTCTATTTTGCGAAACTATATTTGACAACTAAAATAGTTGGTGAATGCAATCGTTAAGTTGTCAATGGTTCTTTTAATCGTTATTGAACTAATTACTAAGTTCTACACCCTGGCAAGTTGCAAATATTGCTCAACAGATGGCACCATCAGATGGTCAATTAAAAATATTTTCAATCAATACTCGCGTAGCCAGTCCCAGATTTATGGCGAAGACTTTCAGTAAAATAGTCGCTCTAGGTATCATGTGTATTTAAACTTTCGCCCAAGCAAAGAAAATTATTAAACTCATTTAATTAAAAAATCATGATCATAAAAGCCCCACTGAGCTTTTTATTAAATTATTAAACCCTATATTTCTTAAAAGCGGATTCTCCTAATACCAATCGCTATCCAATTTCTTATTTAAAGACTTTCAACATACATATCCGTACAGGGGTGGAAGCGGTCGCTTTTCTCATAACACGCTGTGTGACCATGAAAGCAGTTTTAAAATTCTCTTTAATTTCCAAAAAATAAAATGTTTCGCTTTAAAGTAATACCACGGTGTTTTAACATTCTAATGGCAATTGTAACACCTTGGTTTTGAAAGAAATTTTGCGGTTTCTAAAAAAAGCCACAATGCAAAAGAAAAGTAAATAAATTTGCCTTTTTGGAGTTTACAGTATAATTGTAATAATAGTGCTCAAACACAGGATTTCTCAAATGCATCCAAAAAAAACAGAGTTGCTGTGAAAGAATGGGTCAAAACTGCCCAACAGCGGGTGAGCCGTGCGAATGAGATTGGGTGATATGGGGGGACACCTACCCGGCTTTCCAATTTGTATTCGTTTTCAATTTAATTTTTAATTTTAAGAATTTAAACTTTTTTTCCTCTCCATGTGACGCTTGCATTGGACGTTTCTGTGTGTCTGTAAACTCAGTTTCACATTCGCAGCAAATGTGGTCGCAATTTCCGCACCGCGTTATCAATTAACCCAAATTCGGAAAGTTTCGATTTCATTATGTTATATATCACACATTAGCATTATGATTTCTTCGGCTCGTAACACGCCAAATTTTGTTATCGTCTATCCCACGTACACATTGACTTCTAGAAACGCCACCTCGTACAATGTTCATCCTTATATTCCATAAGAAACAAATTATGACGAAAATTATACTTATAACTTTCAATTAAATACTTCTGTTCACACTAACCTCTTGCTACCCACATTCTTACCAATTTATTTCAATTCAAAAAAAAACTTATTGTCCCTTGGCTGGTTATTTCCCTCTGGTGAACCCCACAGTTCACGAGCCCCCGTGGCTTTCTCGCTATTTCGCGTACGTAAAACTCACGCCTGCATGGTCATTGTTCGCGTACGAAAATAAACTTGCACATGCATGAAAGGTAGTTCACGGTCACGAGCCTCTCTACGTTACGAAGATACGAACCCTTTGAGAGAACCAATTATCAGTGAGCTTTTTCGCTAAGCCAATTATCAACGAGCTTTTTGTAATAAGCCAATGAGAAAGCTTTATGTGGTACAAGACCGAATTTCAAGTCGGTCTGAATCTATAAAAGGCCAGGACGAACAATAGACTTGAGTCTTCAGTATTCTATATTTCTGACCTAGTGGCTAGCCCAGTCCGATCGCAGCCCGCTAAAAAGGAAGCCCCAGAGAAGTTAACTCCTGGATGAACGACTAAGTTGCTAACTTATGCCCGGTTAAATTACCCGCGAAAAGTGAAAGTCTTAATTCGTGCCAAGTATCCTGCTGCCATGATATGGCGTAGAAGTCCTGGACCTTGATATCTATCCTGCCGCCAAACTATGCCGTAGAAGTTCATCAGTTCTCCCGCCAAAAGCGTGTACCGCCCGATGTCTATCGGAACCTACCACGTTACCATGAAACGTGTTGCCGGACCATCACCGATTTATAGTGCCATCGTAAAACAATAGAAGTTCATCAGTCCACGTAATTAACGGAACTCAAAATGAGCTAAACGCGAACTTCAATATAAACCGTGAGCCACGAAACTTTGCAAGTATCAATAAGGGTTAACCAGCCTTAAGTTAAGTTTAGAATTAAGTAAACCAATTCTTGCCATTAATATTTGAAGTGTTAAACCTCTTATGAGGTCATGATTAATTTAGCATTGATTAATAAATATATTTCCAAGGTTTAATCATGTTCCCGTTTATTTCATTTACCAATGCTGACATACTTATTCAAAATACAATTCCCTAGACAACCGTACCAAATTTAATATGTTATATCATATAGCCCCTGATTATTAATTATCATCATATAAAAAGAAGTTAAAAGTTGTCGCAAAATCTGTTACATTATCTTCTACTCCATTACCATCGTTAAAAAATTTTACTCTGTGAATATCTAGGATTTCGATAAACGTCCTGGCTTTCAATGGCTGCTGGCCCATTGGGCCGAGTCCCATTAGACCAAATACTGCCAAAATGAGACTATCCCGTTTATTTCAACATCGACCAGAAGTGGTAATTATTAAATTAAAAATACGGTAAAACAGTCTGTAATAACCAGACTAGCTTAGGATCTTGGTAGTCTGTCGTCTTTCCCCTGTGGATGGTACAAGAGAAACAAGTGTTGATCGAAATGCATTAAGGCATTAGCTCTGTGATTGAAAATACACAGGCGAAGTCATGGGTTTGTAGTAGCTTTCGTGGCTTTGAATAGGCGAAAAACCACTAAGAAAAGATTCTCTTCCAGACCTTGATGGTACTGGGAAAGAAATAATATTTTCATCTTCAAAGAGTTCACACACCCTCAATTTGTGTTTAAATTTGATGGACAGCTGTATCGAAGCAAGATTATTGGAACGTCTATCTATAGTTGAAAAATTTTCGTTAAAGTATTGTGTTTCTTGGGTTTTGCGTGGTGGGATTGGTATTACGAAAAGCGGATAAGGCTTTATTTGAACCTTTATTATATATTTTAGAAAACGTGATACTTGTTGATGAGAAGGAATAGAGGCAATTTAAAATCTAGTTTGGAAATATAATAGGTTTTTGAAACGGTCGTTAGCTAGAATAATTAAACTCAGAAATGAGTTCGGATACGAGTTGCTAGTTTAGTCATGAATAAAATAATTTTTCCCGTGAATAGTGATTTTAGAAGCTGGCTTCTGCGCAGACTTATAGAGAAATAAGAAAACTAGACTTAATAGCACGAAACTAGAAAATAGTCGTGAGAGAAGAGCTCTCTCAAAATTTCATAATTTAAATAGCGTGATGTACGACATCATATATTCTGATTGCTGTTTCTTCCCCTCTTTACGTGTAATTTAACCTCAACAATTCGAGTTCCAGTTTGGTATTGGGATTTTAGACAGTTGATTATAACAGTATCTAGCACCGTGATTGCCAAAACTAGAAAATGATGACTCCATGTAGAACTGTTCTATAAAATCCTTTGTTCGATTTGTGTTTAGAGATGAATTACGCGTAAATAGGTCGAAGTTTGCACTTTATATTTAAAGATATTCTCACGCAGGCGTGGCTCGAGAGTGTAATGTTAACTAGCTCTCCGTGTTTTTCACGCGACCTCGTTTTTGATGTGGAAAAAAATCCAAAGTGATTAATCCAGCACTAATTAGCACATTTCACTTGGTGAAACATGAATGAAACAGTGTATAATATTACTGTACAATGGCCGGAAGAAAAGGTAAGTTAAGCGTATCCGAAACTGAAAGTTTTAAACAGCCCAAAATGTTTGGTTTAATCGGGTGTTTCGTTTCTAGCTTCTAAATTACATAATAAAAACTTTTAAAAGAGCAGAAATGACGATTTTATTGTTTTCGGTTCAGTTAAAACCGCCTCTAAGTCTGACAATAATAGTTAATAAAGAATAATAGCTACGCATTTATGCATATATTTATTGTAAGATTCCCAGTAAGTGTTAGAAACAGGAAACAGGTATTAAAGTCAGTGTCAAGTCCATAAGGTAGATAAGCCAATTACCTCATTCGAGGTAGGTTTCAAGTGCTTCGGCTGATGTAATTTTGTTGTTTTTCAACTTGTTTATAAACTAACCTACCGGAAATTTTATCCACATATTAAGAATCCTGATTTAATTCTGTTTATCAAAACAGTTAACGAACAACACAGAAAGATATATCTAATCAAAAAAGCACCCAATAAATACTCCTAATGAAAGTCCAATAATCAAGCCGAAACTAGTCGAGCTATTTTAATAAAAATATTAAAAACCTTGCGCACTTGAGAAAACCGTTTCTATTTTAAATTATTTAAACCATTTTGAAATTTACCTGCAAAAAATGAACCAGAACTCTATGGCTTTATTTGGATATTCGCTGCAGTTTTTTTTTTCAATAAAATTGCCGACATCAAAATTAAGTATTTTGTTTTAATGGAGCCTGGTTTCAGTTGTAGAGTTAATGCACTTCAGTAAAAGCTGTATTTTAAGATTAAAAACTTTTTCTAGAAACCCTGGGATTATCCTTACGATTCCGCACTTCGAGTTTGGTATTTCATTTTTGAACACACGAAACGTCTCAGGTAAAGTAGGCCCGCAGAGCGAATGAAGGAGGAATACATGTCTTAGCTATGGACCCAAAGGAAGGCGTAATCTTAACAGTTTTTCTTGAGCACCAGAGGAAACCGATTACTTTTTAATCATATTTTGATTTCATTGTTATTTTCCAAATGTCAGTTAAATATTATTGCTTCAGCCTATTTTCACTGTAGTGGGGAAGGTTTTAAGAGTTAACCCATGGAACCTTCCACTCAAAAGACCTTGAATAGTTCTTGTTGGTGGCTTTGTGGTGACACGAACCCTCAGGGTCTTTTACTAACCCCCTTTTGGCCAAATGAACCTGTCTTTCTTTACCTGGCAAAAACTTGTATTCTGAAAATACCGCTCTTACAAATGGTCTAGTATTATGTTAAGAACCTTCATATTTAAGAATTGTGTAAATAATTGCACTGTGCGTATTAGAGCCGCCACATAGTCGCCAGATTTTTGCATTGGTTTAAGTGTTTGCAACCCCATCTCAATGCGGTCAAAAGTACTTTTCCCTCGTTCGCGAGCATATGGCTCGGGGCCACTCCTTCATACGCTCAGGGTATCTCTAGGAAAGCGCATTCCTAATTGTGTTCAATATTAAAGGTTCACCCCTACTATGGACTCGGATGAATGGCTTCGAAATGTAAGTAAGATATTCAAAATGAGCGCAAAAATATAGAAAAATGTTTGTAATAAAAATATCTCCGTTTCGATGAGTTTGACCACTTTTTGTACGAATTCTACAGTTTCACTCCCTAGAAGAGAGATTTCACAAGAAATCGTTTACTTTATTTTGTCCGCGTGCTTATGAATATCTGGACTATTGACGACCTTGTTACGCTTGAACAGATGTCTTTTTTGAAAATGTGTTATTGAGTAGAAAAAGAAGTAGGCTTCAAGTTATGGTGTAACAACAAGAAGCCGTTTGGCTAGACTAATACCCTATGGTATGAATCAAAACCTCTTTGTAAAAGATTCTTAAACGAGGTACAGAATTGCTAGAGCATTAATAGATTAGCTATAGTCTACTTTTGCTGTATATACTTATTTTTCCGTTTTCTCTGACTGGAGAAGTATGCTTTTGAGAAATGTTTTTGGCCCAAACTTGAAACCAAGCATTTTTTTCTGTACCATGACAACTCCTAAACGTCTCGTTTCTGTACCCAGAGATCCGTCTTTTTTGGCGCCTTGGTTATCAATTGTTACATGGTTACGTGAAAACTTCAAAAAAGGATAAGCCTTTAATAGAATATTTAAGGTTATAGATATCTCGAACGACGACTACTTTTCACCATCCGCCGAGGCTGGGGGGGATTAGAGTTGAGGCAAGGAACTTCTGGGAGAGTTTTACCGGGTATAACTAGCGTGAGATTTTCCAGAAAAGCAGAACCCGAAATGTCGAGCGCGGTTCTAAAAAATAGCGGCATGGTTTAAAACGTGCCATTTTAGAAAAAGTTGATGTAGTTTTGGGAAATAGCTCTGTTAAATTACAGGTTTGAACAAATCTTAGCCCTGTAGTAGGCTTACCTAATAAGTACTGCAAATAGATCATCATGCCCTTATCTCACCTAATTTTTTCCATTTTAAACCTACTGAACTTAGAATATCCATATCTATCCTAAGGCTTACCTGACCTACATTATCGAAGCTAAAATAACGTAGCCTAACCTTACCTTATAACCGAACCAAACTGTTCGATACCGATCTCTCGCAAAAGTGAAAATTCTTAACCCTCTACGACCAAGCCCTAAAACCTGTAACAATGACAGGCAGAGAACGGGTTTTCGCGGGAACTCTTGTACCCGTACCTGTCCCTTTTGTTAATTTTTTCTATCACATATTTTCGTCAGTCGCGAATTCCACTCCCTTAATAGAAGTTCGCTCGGCTCATACAAGCAAATTAGTTTTTGATTTTACAATACTTGTTTTCAAATTCTTACATTGATTAAAAGTTCGTTTTGTTTACTTCAACTGCGTATTAATTTCTCACGACACCGAACATATTTTGGTCCGTCGAGCCGGATCTGTTCGCAATTAACTGAATTATCCAAAAATCAATCAACATATTCGAGGTGAACCGGCAAATTTTCGGAAAATCGTGAAAACTGTGCGTGTTAAATGAACAATCAACGTCAACTTTAACTCTAGAATTATGGATGCATTGCGGCACAAAAGAAGGGCAATCAAAGGCCAAATTACGCGATTGGAAACAATTGTTAGTGGACATGCTTCTCAACCATGGGGTGAAGCAGGACTAAAATTATACGTGAACAAAAGTGAACAGTTAATATTGGATTTGCGTCATTTACAACAAAATATAATCACTACGTGCCTTCCAGCTGATTTTCAACCTAAAGAAGCAGAATATAACGCTTTAATCCAACGACTCGAAACGGTAAACATATTTTTTGCTTCTGAGTTAAGTCAAACGCAAACAGCCTCAGCAGCGGCCTCCAGTACTACCGCTCAAACAAGCGCGCCAAGTGCCGATATTAGACTGCAAAAACTAGATTTACCGACATTTGGAGGTAACTATGTAGACTGGTTATCATTCCGCACTAACAGACGAAGCCGCTCTGTTAATAAAATCCATCCCCACTACGGATGCAAATTACCCAGAAGCGTGGGATATTCTTTTGAATCGATACAATAATACGCGTGAATTAATCGATGCTCAACTAAAGCGCTTATTTACACAGCTTCGAGTCAATCAAGAATCATCTTCGGAACTCCGAAAGCTACTCGATACAACTTCAGAATGTATCCGCTCTCTAAAGGTGCTGAACGAACCAGTTCAACATTGGGACTCAATTCTCGTCTTTATTGTAAAGGAAAGACTAGATCCAGAATCAAGACGTCAGTCTGAGCTTTCACTAAGCCGTACAACCGCACCAACCTTTGACGACCTCCGAACCTTCCTCGAACAACGTTCTCGAGCGATGGCGGCGGCTCAAGAAAGCAGTGTCAAAGCAAAACCACAGTCTCACGCTAAAAGATCAGTACTAACCCATGTAGGGACCACTAGAGCAAACTGTCCCATATGTAAAGCAGAGCATAGCATTTACAAATGCTCAACTTTTGCCAAAGTGTCAGTCAACGAACGTTGGGACCTAGTAAAAAAGACATCCTTGTGTTTCAATTGCTTGCGGCGTGACCACTCAAGTCCAGATTGCAAATCAGGTCACTGCAATTTATGTACCAGCAGACATAATACGTTGCTTCACGCAGAAACAAAAACGGAAGCGAAAACTGATGCACACATCGAACCCGAAGTTATTTCCCATATCTCAAGGGGAGAAAAGAGTAACTCTCAAGTTCTTCTGTCAACCGCAATGGTTCTGGTCAAGGACTTCAAAGAAGTATTTCATCCAGCTAGAGCTTTGCTGGATTCAGCCTCAGAGGCAAGCTTCATCACTGAAAAATGAGCCAAACGATTGCAAATAACGATAACAAACATTGACGTTTCAATTGGGGGCATTGGAGCTTCAGTCCGAGGGTCATCTCGCGGAATAGTTGAATTAGAACTTTCTTCTACTCGGGAAAAAAAGGCTTTACTAAAAGTAGAGGCGTTAGTACTAAAGAAGCTAACGAAGAACATTCCAAGCATGGAAGTGGATCCTAGCTCCTTTATTCATTTCAAGGGACTTCAGTTAGCCGATCCCCAATTCTACACTCCCCAGGAGGTGGATATCTTACTGGGTGCAGACGTGTACTTAGACATAATTATCGATGGACAGTGCAAGGGTCCAAGCAACATGCCAAGCGCTGTCAATAGTATATTCGGATGGACTATTTCTGGCCCATTCAAAACTGACAATCCTAGACCAGAAATACAAATTCATCACTGCACAATTGACGAACAAGTCAGAACATTCTGGGAATTAGAAGAGCTGCCCACACGAAAGGTACTGCTCCCCGAAGAAAAACAATGCGAGATACATTTCTCTGAAACTCATTATCGGGATGAAACTGGAAGATACATGGTTCGACTTCCTTTCAAGGCCGAACCCAACACCCTAGGGGAGTCTTGGAAGATAGCCATGCGTCGCTTTCATCACGTAGAACGTCGATTACAAAGCAATCCAAGGGCTTACGAAGCCTACAAGAACTTTATGAATGAATACGTCCAGCTGGGTCACATGCAACTCATGGATGTCGAATCAGCAGCACACAACTACTATTCACCTCATTTCGCAGTTCAAAATGAGAAAAGTAGCTCAACTAAAACACGGGTCGTATTCGATGCGTCAGCCAAATCATCAAATGGCATATCTCTCAATGATATTTTATTAGTCGGTCCCAAACTACAAGACGACCTAGTAAACATCCTTATTCGCTTCCGCGTTCACGCTATTGCAATGAAAGCTGATATTGCTAAAATGTACCGCCAAATATGGGTCCATCCCGAAGAACACAAACTTCCAAAGAATAGTCTGGCGGCCAAGTCCAACTGAACCTTTGCAAGACTATAAACTCTTAACGGTTACTTACGGTACAGGATCAGCTTCGTATCTTGCCACTAATGTTCTTCAACAGCTAGCTCTTCTGGTCAAAGAAAGCTTTCCTAGAGCGTCAGAAAAACTAGCAAAAGACTTTTCGAAGGATGATTTGCTCTCGGGCGCCAACAACATCGAAGAAGCGTTGCAAATACAAAAGGAATTGTTGAACGCTGCAGCCAGCGCGGGATTTGATATTCGAAAATGGGTATCAAATGAACCAGCTCTACTCGAATCCATTTCTCCTGACAAACAAGAAATTCCAATACCAATATTGTTTGACAACAAGGCTTCAGTTACCACACTAGGTTTGCCTTGGACACCGGGGACAGATGACTTCTCATATGTAGTCACGTCACTATCATATCGCAGTACCATCACCAAAAGAACGGTCCTATCCGATACTGCAAAAATCTTTGATCCTTTGGGATTACTTTCTCCAGTCATCTAACGAGCAAAGATATTTATCCAAGATCTTTGGAAACAGCAACAAGACTGAGATGACCCGTTACCAGAGTCGTTCGTCTATCGTTGGCAAACTTTCCGCAACGATTTGCCATCTATTGAAACGATACGGATACCTCGCTATGTATCTCAAAGAGAGCTGAAGAGCCGCAGTCTACAGGGATTTTGTGATGCTTCGGAGAAAGGATTCGCCGCAGCTGTATACATGCAAACTCTGAGTTCGTCTGGCGAGATAAGAGTGGAACTTATCGCATCAAAAACAAAAGTCGCTCCGACAAAAACTGTAAACGTACAGAGGCTCGAACTCTGCGCCGCCCTTTTACTCGCGAGATTGGTAAAATTGATCCAAGAGGCACTTCCAAGTACAACAGACATTGTTACAATTGTTTGCTGGTCAGATTCAAACAACGTTCTCTCATGGCTAAGAGCACCTCCACACAGATGGAAAACTTTTGTCGCCAATCGTGTCGCCGAAGTTCAAGAAACCCTTCCAAACGCACAATGGTGACACGTGGCTGGCAACGCAAATCCAGCTGATTGCGCATCGAGGGGAATGTCAGCCCGAGGGCAATTTTTCTCTATGGTGGCATGGGCCAGAATGGCTTTCGCATGATACTTCAAGGGAACCTGAACAGCAGATGGAAGAATCCGAATACTGTCTCGTTGAGGAAAGAATTGTCAAGGTCTACATGGCTAGATACCAATCCGAAGGCACATTACTCTTTCCCTATTCTTCTCTAAGAACACTAATCCGAGTCACAGCCATAATCTTCAGGATGATATACAATTTCAAACAACCAAGAAAAGATGCTTGGACAAAGGGGCCATTGTCAGCCAAAGAATTGGATGATGCACTTTATCACTGGGTCAAGGTAGTACAGTCCGAACACTACCCCAAGGAGATTAATCAGCTGAAAGGGAATTCCCATTTCACCAAAAAGCAAACTGTTGCCACTCCAACCGTTCGTGGGTCGACATGGCGTCCTAAGAGTTGGTGGTCGTTTGCGAAACGCGAATTTACCCTTGAGCCAGACATATCCAGCAATTATTCCGCGAAAAAGTCGTTTAATGGATCTCCTAATAAACTATGAGCACACGAAAAGCTTCCATGGTGGATCACAACTTATCGTAGCAAACCTTCAACAGAGGTTTTGGATCATTGGCATCAGGGATGCAGTAAGATATCAAATGAAGAAATGCATTCGCTACACTCGTCAAAAAGCTATGACTGTCCAACAAATGATGGGCGATTTACCCTCAGCGAAAGTAAATAAAGCCAGATCATTCCTGCAATGTGAGGTGGACTACGCTGGACCATTTCTTCTTCGCGTCATAAAGGGCCGCATACACAAGATGTACAAGGCTTATCTAGCTGTGTTCGTTTGTTTCACGACTCGAGCCATGCACTTAGAACTTGTAAGTGATATGACCACAGCAGCATTCTTGGCCGCACTCAAACGCTTTGTCGCTCGAAGAGGAAAATGCCAGAGCATGTACAGCGACTGTGGAACAAATTTCATAGGAGCTGATCGAGAAATGCGTGAGTTTTTGAAAGTCATCGCAAAAACGCCACACCAGAAACCAAGTCTTAGGGTGGCTAGCCGACGAAGGAATATCATGGCATTTTAACCCGCCAGCAGCACCACATATGGGAGGCTTATGGGAAGCTCGCGTAAAATCCGTGAAATAATATCTGAAGAGAGTAGTTGGCAACGCAAATTTAACTTACGAAGAAATGCAAACTCTCCTTTGTCAAATCGAAGCTTGCTTAAACTCCCGTCCTTTAACAGCCATAAGCACCGATCCCAACGACCTCACTGCTTTAACACCTGGACATTTTTTAATTGGAGGACCCATAACTGCTATTCCTGAACCTGATCTAACCGGGGAAAAGATCAATCGCCTCTCCAGGTGGCAACTAAGCCAACAATTGCTCCAGCACTTCTGGTGAAGGTGGCGCAATGAATATCTATCTCGTCTTCAGCAAAGACCAAAATGGGCAGCAGCCAAAGCTAACTTAGCAGTTGGGGATCTAGTATTACTCAAAGATGAGGATCAACCTCCCACCAAATGGAGAATGGCACGACTCTTCAACTGCATCCAGGAGCAGATGGTTTGGTGAGAGTGGTCACAGTAAAGACGGCAACAGAAAAAGAATTAACAAGTCCCGTCGTCAAGGTTTGCAAACTACCGTTGGACTAATTACACTTTCTATTGAAATGAATATTTCAAGGTAGGCGGAATGTTCGATACCGATCTCTCGCAAAAGTAAAAATTCTTAACCCTACGACCAAGCCCTAAAACCTGTAAAAATGACAGGCAGAGAACGGGTTTTCGCGGGGACTCTTGTACCCGTACCTGTCCCTTTTGTTAATTTTTTCTATCACATATTTTCGTCAGTCGCGAATTCCACTCCCTTAAAAGAAATTCGCTCGGCTCATACAAGCAAAATAGTTTTTGATTTTACAATACTTGTTTTCAAATTCTTACATTGATTAAAAGTTCTTTTTGTTTACTTCAACTGCGCATTAATTTCTCACGACACCGAACACAAACATTATCATAAAAGACATCCTGGTTGTACAGCTCTTTAGGGAACTTCTGTAAAAGTACACCGCGTTTACGAGAATCTCTGTAAAGGGAACTACTGTTACGGGTAAACTGCATGCGTTAATTCTTTTGTTTAATTCTTCAATTTCAGAATGATTCCATTAATATGGAGCCTTAACCTTGCATGAGGGAAACCGATTTTGGATATGCTCAGATGGTTGAGATGGGATTTACTCCAATCTGCACAGTTCCATTCATGTACACATATCGAATAATGCTATCTGCAAAAAATCTGACCTTCATCGCTGCTCCAATGGGAGCCTTCGACGATCTAAAATCCATTTCGAATGGAGTAAGGAAAAGTTCTTTCATTACTCTTAGTATAATTAAGGCAAATTAATTGGATTTGCTTTATTCAAGCATAAGTCACAGCATGTTCGATGCTCTAAACAAATTAAAATTCGTAAAATTGGAAAAAAAAATAAATAACACTAATGGTATTTGCCTCACCTGAGTCCCAGCGTTGAGCCCCGTGAAATCAGACTAGCTTACCAAAGATATATTTTTATAAATAGAATAGCTCAAACCTAATAATGAATACTCTCAAGGTTTTGAATTTTAAAACCAAATGATAATGCAAGTTTTATTCTGGGAAAATACCGACTACATAGCAGCAGCCTCTATATTCTCTTTTAACTCTTCCCTAACCGTTTACGCCTTGACATAGACAGGGGCTCGCTGCGGCGCTGCCTTTCTTAAATTTTACCCCAAAAAATTTGTGCAAAAATTTAGGCGGTAGCGTTAGCAAAGCTAGACTTGCACTGGAAACGACCAAATATATTTGCATATTACCGTTATATTCTTATGTTTTTACTCGTGTATTTTTACTCCATACCTTTTTCAGATATGGTTCGGGTTAGTTTGCGTCATTGGCGTACTGGTGGTGATTGACATACTGCACATGATGGTGATGGGAACTCGAAAATCAGTCATAGCACTTGCCTCACAAAAATGCATACAATACTTTGGAGCCATTTTGGGAAAAGGTAATGGAAGACTCGTATTTGTTTATCACTTCATCTTTCGAAAGCTCTTAAAAAATCAGGATCGAGGTTTTCAACTCATCACAGTCAAACGGCTTACGTAATTTTAGCTACCCAATAATTTCAAATAGAAAAGTTTTAATTTATCAAATTAAATTTTTCAGAGATAAGGTTATACTTAAAGCAAACATTATTCAAAATTAGACACTTGTATCAAGCAAGCATCAATTAAAATTTTTATAAAGATACCATTCTTTTTTTTGAACCACAAATACAGTTTTTATTTAAGGGAATGAGAAGCTTAGTTTGGAAAACCTCTGATTTATATAGCAAAAGATATAATTAATTTCTGTGAATTCAAAAATATCAAGCTTTTAATTCTCCGATTTCTGGTTATTTGGCCGCAATATGCATTTGAAAATGCTTAATTTGAAATCCTCTTTTCAACCCTTACAAAAATCTTCTTTAGAACTCTTTAGAAAATTCCTTGGGAAATTTCTTTAGAAATCCTTAAGGTTTTTTTTTTGGGAAATTGGGGAATATTGGCATCTTTTTCTTTGTAAAATGCTTTGGAAATATCTTTGGAATTTTCATGGGAGATATCTTTGGAATTTTCATGGGAGATATCTTTGGAATTTTCTTCGGAAATATCTTTGGAATGTTTTAGGGAAATATCTTTAGAATTTTTTCGGAAATATGTTATTAATTTTCTTGGGAAATATCTTTGGAATGTTTTAGGGAAATATCTTTAGAATTTTTTCGGAAATATGTTATTAATTTTCTTGGGACATATCTTTGGAATATTCTTGTGAAATATAGGGAAGATTATGAGGCAAATTAATTTAGCCTTCTAGAAACGAGGATAGTTCTCACATGCAGAACCATATCCCAATGCAGGGAGTGCAGTTCTTATATGCTGAATAACACCACTTTTATCGCGGGAAGTTCTCGCATGTAGTGCGATACTGCTTATAAAGTCTGACATTTAATCGTCTTAAATACGGCAGAAAGTTTTAACCTTGTGCAACTGTATGCGGTACTAAGTGGGTTTTGGAGGCTTCAATGGCCAAGCAGTAGATACAGATGTTGTTGTTAAGTTTTATAATGTATTTTCACTGAGAGTTTTTTGAGTACCAGAAACGCGTTTAACCTAGTTTTATCTACAATATTTATCTGGGACTCTAATTACGCTCGAAATAAAGATAAAACATGTTACAAAAGAATTAATTTTAGGTCAGTTTTACTTTTCAAAAGCGAAAGTTTCAACTGCCAGTTTATACTCCCAGTAAATCTAAACATCACGATTTTAATTACGCGTATTTTACTTTTAATTTAATTTATCCTTTGCATAAACACCTCACGGATTATTAAAGGCAAAAAACCAAACTGGGTAAATACGATAGATCATTACGCTCAGTGTATTCGGTGTGCCCGGCTGAACTTTAGACACTGAATATGCGTAATCTTTAAAGCCCTGCCCTTGACAGTGCTAAAATGATCAAACTTAGTTTTTTCTTAGCGTTTTCCGGGAGTAAAGGTAATGAGTTCAGGGTTGGCGGTGGTTTAGGCGCTAAAATGATGATATATTTATATTAAAATATATGCTCAAAAACTACGTGGTTTAAAATTATTAGGTGGTATCATTTAAATTACTACTAAAGCAATTGTCATTTTTCTCGGTTTATATAATAAGGAAAACATACTGAGAGTGAGCTTAATTTTTGCTCTTGTAGGGTTCGATATTTCTTCGTCACAAGCCATTCGCTTCAGCGTTGGACCTTTCATCTTGATAATTGTCATTATCGTCAATTTGTTCAACGGAGTCTTGAAAGCCAACTACTCATCTCAGAAAAGAGAAAATATCAACAGTGTAACCGATGCCTTGAGATTATCTGAGGACATCCCGATTTATTTAAATCTTGGACCTATAATTGATAATAAAGTTTGTCGACGGGTAAGGATTTTATACTTTTTTCAAAGAAGATTTTTAGAATCAGTCAAAGTAATATTCGAATCATTTCAGACTGAAACTGCAATGAAAATGCTCTGTGGCAAACTGTGGCGGCAAGGAAACACATCTCCTAATTTCGAAAAACTATCTAGAGGAAAGGAAATTTGGTTTGCGGATATATCTCTGTTTCAGATGTCGTCCGTTTTCTCAGAAATTGATAACAAACCCACTCTTCTGGATCTTTACCTTGGTTCTAAGAAGTACTTCGATAAACCGATGGTTTTTCACGCAAAATGGCCAATGAATCCTGAAGCTCTGAAGTATATAAACCGAAGGTTGGTTTCCTTACTATCATAGTTCAGTAATACTCTGCGTGCTAATGTTTTTCATTCAGAACATTTAAAAATCGCACAAACTGTTATCCCGTCTAATAACGGTTTCAATTAGTAGAACTTTATTAAAGACTAGCAACAAAGGTGTTGCCAGTTGGGACGTTTTTATTTCTTTTCTGATCGCCATTTTAAACGATGACGACAAATCGAACTTAGGCCCGTTGATAGGAAGGGTGTAACACGTAAAATCATTACCCGAAATAGGAACCGCTGTTCTGAAAAACAGCGGTGTAGTTCAAAAGTTCTCTTTTTGAAAGAGCGGTTGCGATTTTAGCCAATAGCGGTTTTTACCTACAATTTTGAACCATTCTTAATACTACGGTTTTTTAAGTAAAAAATCATAGCCTATCAAGTGCACCGAAACCTAAAATTGCTTATAAAGTAGAAAGAAACCTAAAATTACCTATAAAAAACCTCTCCTCACCTATCAAGTAACCTAACCTTACAAATCAAGATAAACCTGGTTCAACGTAACTTAATACTATTGGGGTTTAAAATAACCAAACTTAACCTAACCTAATACTATTAGGGTTTCAATTAACAAAATTTAACCTGATTTAATTATTCTTACTGACCTGGTACTATTTAATTTCAAATAACGCAACATAAACCATCCTAAATGACAATTGTTTTTCAAACCCTGGTTGTAGTGCTCTCAAGGGAGTTGCTGCAACCTTCAGGTTTACGAGAAGCGCTGTACAGGGACCTATCGTTATGGGTAAACGGAATTTTGAGGAAAGAGGTTTTTAGGGAAGCGCGGTTATGAGAACCTCTATCATAGGATCCGCTCATACGAGAACCGCTCATATGAGAGTTTCTTCACAGAATAAAGGGATCATGTGTACTAATTACTAGAGAAATCGGTTGAAATGAGCTTACGTTATTCAAAACCGAAAGGTTTTTCCATCTGTGACCACCAAGATGGCGAAGGATTGGAATAATCATTGTTTATAAGAGTAACTTCCTTGCCTATTTCTGTCTCCTAAAGCGATTTTGGGCTCAGCGTTGATTATCAAGAAGTCAGTTTAAATCTATATAGGGTTAGTCCCCCTATTATCGGACACATTTTAAAAAATTAAGGTTAAATGTAAGGAAATCACAGAAAACCTTTGAAAAGTTTATGAAATAAATATTTTGAACGTTTCTGCACCTAATGGAATAGAAATAATTCCAAAAGAACGATGTAATGTTGTCCCAATCATGGATTTTATTCGGCAAGTATCGTACCCTATTATCGGCTATTTGGATGTTGATTCGGACACCCATGTTCCATTTATCGGACGCCTATACATCCAACTCGGACACTGGGATCTCAGAATCGGACAGTGGGTCTTTGTAGCCCGGACACTGGGATCTCAGTATCGGACAGTGGGTCTTTGTAGCCCGGACACTGGGATCTCAGAATCGGACAGTGGGTCTTCGCTATCGGACACTGGGATCTCAGAATCGGACAGTGGGTCTTCGCTATCGGACACTGGGATCTCAGAATCGGACAGTGGGTCTTCGTTATCGGACATTTGGATCTCTGTATCGGACAATGGTTCCTCAATTGGAATACCAATTTTTTTTTAAATATAAAAGACAAGTGCAAATTGCTACTTCTCTGACACTTCTGGATCCATTCTGAACATCACTAACCGCTTTAAGCATTAAATATTTACAATCCCTCTCTTATTTGTCTTTAAAACGTGTTTGAAAGCTGTCCGATAATAGGTTTTCTACATTAGCTACGATTCGCGTTTTATTTTCATGTAAAGAAACCTAGAACTAACTGTTAAAGTAGCAATTTATAGAAAAAGATTCGGGCTTTACAGCCATACACATAACTTATAGTTGGCTTCTATTTATATACCTCAAAACACGATTTAAAAATGGGGGAAGAATTTTTCCGGCCCCTCAATTAGTTTTAATTAATCAAAAAAATTGGATATCTGGTTCGTTCGCGCTTTCCTCCTCTGACATCGCGCCACTTCTCTGTTTTTACATGCAACATACAGATTTCGACACCCTCTTTAAAACTAGGTAACTTACAGTGTTCCTTTTTTCCCCGGCAGTTTTATAAACAACTTTTTAAAAATGTGTCCGATAATAGGAGCGTCTGATAATAGGGGGACTAACCATAAACAGAACTAAATAATTGGGAGAGGCTACGCAAGACGACTTATTTAATACGCCTACTAGCTGTTACCCTCGACTTTGTTCGCGTAAATTTAATAGAGTTTCAAACAACGAAACTTGAATCGTAAACGCAATGCAAAAGAAATTGAACGGCGCTCAAAGATCAGATATTACGCTCACTCGGATTCCACGCTTCTGATTAGAAAACTTTAATTATGACCTATTCGTGATTACAGAATGCGGGCTTTCTTCGAAACTGGCCAATTGACAACGTGGCTACGCTCCCTCAAGAGAGACTACCACATCGTATTGGACCATTCAGAGGCTGAGAATGAAGTACATGTACTCAGGTTCAAGGACATTGCAGCCAAGTTGGCAATGTGGGCGGCAATGCTTGGAGTCGCCTCTTTCGTCTTCACCATGGAGATGCTGACAATTTTCATGTTTCGTTAAACACTGATGATGATGGGAACATTATAAGAATGTAACCAGGTAGTAAAGGGTTTTTAAGACAGCTGATCAAATCCAAAAAGATTTCTAAAACAGTTAGGTATTCGAAGTTTAGTCGCAAATATTTAGCTATAGCTAGCTATTGACGATTAAATCTAACACAGAGTTAATCTGCCTACGAGCGCCACTGCCATAGAAAGTGGAGTTGATTTAGGATAAATGGCAAATGAAGTTTGTAGTGTGACTCACATAGGGTAGACTAGGATGTTTTCATAATATAGGAAATCAACAACCGAAGCTGCAGTGCGATACACTTAAAATTTATATAACAAACTGTTGAGGTGCAAAACATAAGCGATAATATTTTATATTTTGTAGTAAGGGTAAAGCTTCCATAACTCAGTTCATACTCCTTTATTATTTAACTTATGCTTGTATTTGAAGTGTTGTCTATTTATAAACAAATTACGACTAACTTAAATCGTTCCCTTCACATAAAAAGCAATTTTCTACTCTGTATATATCCTTAAACTTCGTAAGAAAATTGTAGTTTTTTATCTTTCCCAGTGACGATGGCGTGTCTATGTCTGGGTGGCCGTGACCGTGTTAGCAGTTTAAAAATCGAAACAAAAGTCTTTTCAATTTCTGGACTGAATTGACTGTTCACAGAAATTTGGAACATATCTAGCGCACGACAAACGCTATCCACACTTTTACTGACCACTATTGCACAGCCGTTCATTCCACATAGACACCAATCTTCAGTCAGAGAGGTAAACATATTTTGCAAAAAAAGGGGATTTGAAAACAATATAGGTTTAACTATATCTGACAATGTTGTTTTTTAACATTTAATGTAAATTTTGGTCAGATAGGACATTAACTCTGTTCGGTAAATTTTAATTTTTAATTTTGCAGAATGTTTGTTAACCGCAATTGCCAACACCTTGAAGTCATACATAAACCTTTCTATATCTTCATTTCGTATCAACCTTATGACGCTTATTAGCAGAGATCTTTGATCATTAAGAGTACTTCGATGGTGAAGGCAAAAGAAGCGATTCCCAGCATTACAACCCACAATACAAACTTCGCTCCAAGGTTCTTCAAAGTGATAGCATGTAACTCATTTTCGGTCTTCACTGAATGCGCACGCCAATTTCTTTCTATGTTTCGTAGATATGGTATATCTTGTCCAGTTTCCATGAAAGTTCTCAATCTAGATCGAGAATGGGTCATAACTTGATTTTACTAATCAATAGAATAAGGCACTTTGAAACTATATTCCACGTAAAGAATAGGCTTAGAAAATTTCACCGTAACTAATGAAACTAACCAACTAAATTATTTTTCAGTCTATACACCTTTAGACTCATTTAAATGAGTCAACTTGAGTTAACTGGTTGGGAAGTGAGAACAGAAGTTGACAAGTTGAATCACAAAATTAAAAATTGATCCCTGACCAGCTTTTCCAGACTCAACTTTTTGACTCATTTAGTTAAGTCCAAAAGTTGTTTCGTCTGAAAAAGCCCAATGAAAAGCTACAGTAAAAGGATTGTGCCAAAGAGAATTCTACGTGGGTAAAATATCCATGGACAAATGCACATTTGCCATTTTCATCTTTGATTCAAATGCTCAGCGAGAGAGAGAAAGATAGTTTGATTTTCACTTTCGAAGAAATATAACACAAATAAAGATGCAATTAGAGGTCATTTCTAATCATATATTCATTTAATCTTTAAATTCGTTTAATTATAATTATTAAAAATAGGTTTGTTCAAAACCACGCAAAATCAAGTTTACCATCATTATTTGGATTTGGCAATTTCTACGTATAGATGTGAGACAAAGCATCAAAGTGCTAATGGGGAACATGATTACAAGGATTATGGTTGAACTAGGATATTCAACGAACCTTCGGTTGACGAGTTTAACAGCTTCCGGATTCATTTCTTTTCTTCTCAAGAGCATTTTCGGTTTGCACGAATAACTCGACGAACTAACGTGATAATCAGATCGATTAAATGGCGTTCTTTCTACTTCAGCTTCAGATACCATTAAATCGTTAACCATAACATAATGTTTTCTATAATTATTTTTATCCATTTTTAAACCGCAGAGAATTCTCAGTTCCTCGTCCGTCTGTAATCAATGGAGTCAGAACAGAGTGGGTAGACACAAAATGGATGTTTAAAAATCTTTTACCGATTGGCAAAGCTCTTCTATTACTATTGAGTAAACGTCGACGTCAGGTACATTCAATAAATCCCTTGCACTGTTAATGTTTTCTTTCTTCTGAGATGAGTAACTGGCTCTCAAGACTCCGATGAACAATGTGAAGAAAACCACATTTATCAAAAGAAACGGTGCAACGCCGAAGCGAATCGCTGGTGCCGAAGAAATATCGAAACCTACAAGAACAGTTATTAAGATACATCTGTTTGTGCACATTTTTAGGACATCTGTTTAGATAAAGACGACACTAGACACATGGTGGAAGTTTCTTCTCAAGTTTGAACAAGAGAGTAAGGGTCAATAGTGACTGCCGGCGGTTACGAGTCAATTCTTTCGACGACCGTTAATTGTGGGATAAGTAAAACACTTGTTTAAATTGCTTTTAACAAATTGTTATACGTTATCGCGACCTCTGACATCGCAGAAATAGGTTTTTAAATCAAATTAGGAGGTTTCCAGCTTGTTTTAATTTCGCTGTGTTTAACATATTTTTGGAATCTCATGCTTGGAAGGACACTCAAAGATACCATGACAGATCTTTACCTTTCCCCAAAATAGCCCCAAAATACAGTACTAGTCTTTGAGAGGCGACAGACAACACTGATTTTTGAATTCCCTTCACCCACATGTGAATTATATCAATCGCCGTCAACACAAGTAGTACGCAAGCCAACCCAATCCAAATCTGTAACGAGGAATTAATAGGTATGTTATCGATTCTGCGTGTTATCAAAACAGCATTGTCCAAAACGGCTTTTTCATAAACGCGTTTGCCATTATAGCCATTTCTCGTTTCAGCACATTTTGATTACAGCGTTTATATCTTGAGCGTTGTTTTGTATTGTTGAAGGTATAAGTATTAGAGCTCGGCATTATCTATCCATTATCCATGTTATTTTATCCATAATCCAGAACTATCAACAGAAGTTGTATATTAAATCGAATTATGTCCACAAAATTTATCTATAAATAATCGATTATTCACTAATTTACGGATGCCGAGCTCTAATTAGTATTGATTTCAGCTTTAGGTTTGAATTTTAATGGTTGTCAAACAAACAGTTTCGCGGTCTAGTGTGTTAATGCGCTTTAATGTTTGGTTGGGATGGGTTTTTTGAACTCCTATAAATTACCTTCCACCTTATCCAAAATATCCTCCTATTAATTAGCTGCCACCTTTTCCAAAATATTCTGATATTCATTAGCTGCCACCTTTTCCAAAATATTCTGATATTCTTTAGCTGCCACCTTTTCCAAAATATTCTCCTATTAATTAGCTGCCACCTTTTCCAAAATATTCTCCTATGAATTAGCTGCCACCTTTTCCAAAATATTTTCCTATTAATTAGCTGCCTCCTTTTCCAAAATATATTCTTATTAATTTGCTACCACCTTTTCCAAAATATAATCCGCGAACCTGTCCATAACCTGAGGATCACAAACGGTTATGAAACGCTGTAGTGCTAAACCGCTGGTTGGGAAAATAGCGCTATATTGAGAAACGCGGAAACAGCAACCGCTGTTTTGGGCAAAAGCGCTGTATTGAGAAGCGCGGAAACATCAACCGCGGTTTTGCAAACCGCTGTTTTGGGCACCGCCTTATTCCAAAACGCTCTTTTGAAAACCGCTCAACTACCAGTGAACCGAATTAATATACGTATGAAAGTAAAAATACGTGCATAGGGACTTGGCAAAACGGCCTAGCTCCGCTCTCTACCACTATTCTTATTATTCATTTTTTGCAGAGTTGAATCTATTTCACCCCCTCTTTGGACCCCCTTTTTGGTATCTTTTTTAGCTCGAGTGGAAGTTAACGTGAGGTCCCAAGACGTAGTTCTGCCAAATTCCATTTATAGTCTAAAGTTTTGGTGGAATTAATTCGTTCCTATTTAAGAAGCAAAAAAACAAGTATTTTCTTACTGCTTTCGAAATAATATTTAAGACGATGAAGGCTCCGATTGGAGCTGGGTTGAACGTCAGGTATTTCCTCGAAAAAATTCTATAACAGCTGTACGTGAGAGGTACTGTTGTACTACAGTTTTGTCCATTTTCACAATCAGACATCACTATGTTTTCGTAACTATAAGGCATCCCCTGAAAATGCGTATTTGTAGTTAGTTTTTAAATCTAAAAGCAGACGTTAATTGCATATTTCATAAAATAATTTAAATTTTTGATATCATAATTGCAATAAATGAGCACCAAGTTTATTGCTTAAGGCGTTGGCACCTTTATATCAAACCGTTCAACGTGGTTGTCACATTCTCGTGAAGAAATGTAACAAAAGCGTCATCTTTTTCTTGCAAAGACTTCGCCTTACAACTTAAACCTGTATTTTTTATGTATTGTGATTTCATTTTTTCTGAAGTAAGACATGTACGGTTGGTTATAGATCAGGTTAGAGAAAGTACCAATTAACCACGGAAGTTTTTTAGTTCAATTTCATGGACTTCAAAAGAATTTTTACATAGCAAATAATTAAGACTAATCCTGACATTTACAAACAAATATAATAAATTTATAGAATTAAGCAGGGACAAAAGCCGTAAAACGCATTATGAATGGGCAGCGGATGACTTGGGGAGACCCAAACTGCTAAAAAAAGAATATGAAGGTATGAGGAAAATCCTTGAATCCATAGCCGAGTCCCAATCCAAGCTGGCTGAGGCTCTAACGACGATGGCCAATGCTTCAGTTCGGCAGCTGATGTCTTTGAAGTTATTTCTCTGACAGAGTCTGAGCATTGGCGAAGAAAAAACAGTCATTTTAAGGGTTACCTGTCAATAATACACAATCAAAATAAATTGTTTTGTTTTTTTGGAAAAATTGAGTCGTCACGCATGTTGACTTTACCGTCGGTTCCCTTGTGACGAGGACATTGGTAAAAAATTGACTCTACATTTTGGCGTTATATTGTTGGCTAGTGACACTTGAAGTTCCGATTTAATCTCATATACATATATGCTAATGTCGTGAACAAGTGCGGAGTTTATTGCCTTCTCGTGGCAATTGTCGAAAACGTGCTTTGCAAGGCCGAAATATACACGCTTTCATAGAATATAACAGTTATAAATTTCATTAAAATATACAATTATTTATTATAATAAAATCAGTTTTTGACAAATTAACCATCTTATTATTACTTCCATTAAAATAAACTCTTTAAATATGTTATGATTTGCCGTGTTAATGTAAATTTTGCCTTAAACGGAGATCATCAAACTCCCACACTTAGTTTAAATCTCGAAAAACCCTTTGAACTGTTATGCACGACGTGCAATTCGATTACCATGTTCAAATCGCAAGCAATGAAGCTCGAGTTAAAAACAAAGCAGCCATACTAGGCCTAATTAAAAATATGAACCACAGCCAAGATGCCAACAAAGAGGTTTGGGGAAACCAAACTAGAAAACTCTCGCTGAATATCCGTGAATCTAAGATTGATGAAGGGATGAAAGGGGGTAAAAACTCCAATGCTCGATTCGGCCGTCTCTTTCGGCCGCAAAATTATTCATTGTATGATTAGGATATGGGTCTTACAGAATGCGTTTTATTATCATTCGGAGAAATTGACTCCAAAATAAAAGATTCGGTTCGAAATTGCTCCAAAAGGACCTCAGAGAATAGGGTCCCAGTTTTAACCAACCGTGTGGAAATTGAGTTATACGGTACTTTAGATTAACCACCCCCTTCCTTTTTAGAATAGTTGGTCTGTCAAGGCTAGTTAGCGCGTTCGACGACAGGAAATGTCCGCCACTAACTAAACCATGGCAGCGGCCCCTTCTCGTAAATCCCGTAAAAAATTTCGAGTTTAACAGAAACAAAAACTCGAAAGTTTCGAATTGCTTGAGATTAAAATAGATTGACGTCAGCCACAATTAGTTCCTATGTAAGGTGCGGTTCGACACATACAGCATGTATTTCTAAAAATTAATTACACTTACGCTGATAAAATTATTTTCATTTGGCAGACGGCAGTCATCTCGACAATCGATATACCTTTAAATTTAAACTCAATTGGGATATATTTTCTTATAATAACAGAAGCAAGCGTAGTAGGAGTACACCCTAAAAAACTTTTAATATTAGGATAAACTAAAGTGGCCTGGTCAAAATATTACTCCCACTGATTCAAAATAAATTCAAATTGTGATAGTGGGTGTTCTTGAAACAAATTTAATCCAACTGAACTAAATCTATTTCACTTTCCTTCTATTTATAGGGATGCCTAGGGCTTTGGTTCAAGATAATAACTGAGAATTGTACTCCACCTTCATTTGCTTTAGATGAAAGGTAGCATTTTCTACTTTACCTTAGAGGTTTCTTGTTTTCAAAAATGTAATAGAACATGCGCAATACGGCGAACTTAGGCAACTTCGAAAATAGCTGGAGAAAGAAATAAATTCAACAACTTAGTTTCAGAAACATCAGAAGAATCTGAAGGCGTTCACTAGGAAAACCCCAAATTAGTCAATTCGTCTTTGGCTTAAGAATTGATGTCCATTGTATTTTGATTTGCCTGTCAAGTTTATTATATTACTTGGCAGTGCGAGGAGGGTGCATCGAACTAATCCACAAAATATGGGAATAGACCATTTCGATGTAACCCCTGATGTAAATAAGAGGGAAAGACACATGGGTAAAACTTTGCCTTCCATCTCGCTTTTTGGCGCCTACATATCGCAGTGGGCATATCGGATCAAACGTTTTTGCAATATACGGACCGCAATATTGGCTTAACTCCATTATCACCGTTAAGGTTAAGATGTACGCGGCGATCGGCTAGGGTTACGAAAACGCCTTGCCTCCCAATTGTCGAATTCATAAATTCCATACAAAAAGCCAACCACCAGTGGCGTTAGCCATTCGCGTTCAGTTTATTACCGTGAAGATTCTCCTACAGATGGCGCCAGCATTTTTTACGTTTTCTGTCGTCTGCTACACAGGTTTTAAATTTAGGGTTAGCCGTTAGAAATGGCTTGGCTAGTATTTTGCCGAATCCAGAAGAATTTGTGTGGGTTAAAACCAGAATCGGAGAAGCTCCTGAAGGTTCGCCTCTTGCTTTACAGCTTTCAATAAATGAAGATAGGTTTGAAGTTATTCACAACCTTGACATCTACGAGAGCCACATCCTATTTGCCTATGCTAATGAACCTCAAGATAGGTTTAAAATCCCGATCCATTCTAATCCACGTACTCCGTGGAGCTCCAAGAATTTGCCAGGATACTTCGGTCCTTTGGAGTCTGTATTATTTGAGGTATGCATTTCATTTGTATAGAAGTTGGTCATTTTGGAGTTTAATTTTTCAAATGTTTATTTTAGAAAAATCAACTTTCAGTTCTAGAAGCTATTGAGCTTGAAGTTAATACTAAAGATCAATCTGAGTCACAAGAGTGGAAGGAGGCGCGAACAACAAGATTGAACTCTTCAATTTTTGGGCTAGTTTGTAAAAGAAGAAATTAAAATTGGAGTGAATCTGGTATCAAAAATATCGAAAAACCCAAAGATATTGGACATTTGAATGCCATAAAGTACGGAAAAAGGTGGGAAATTGTTGCAAGAAATAAGTATAGAGAAAAAATGCTCAGCTTGGGTCATGACGTTACGGTCCATCCTTCAGGATATATTGTTGATCCTAGTAAACCATGGTTGGGAACGTCTCCAGATGGTCTAGTTCAAGACCCAAGGGAAGCGGAACCTCATGGACTTTTGAATATAAAATGCCCCTGGTCCACAAGAAATATAAGTCCGACGGAAGTTTGAATGGAGATTTTAGAGTAAAAGTGATTAACGGAAAACCATTTTTAAATGAAAACGATTACCACTTTTATCAGGTTACTGGGCAGATGGCACTATCAGGTGTAACATGGTGTGATTATGTAACTTATTTTCCATCCGGCTTGATAATAGTGAGAGTGAGATTCAATAAGAAGAAGTGGGAAAAGATGGAATCGCTTTTGAAATCTTTTTTCTTTACTCATATGCTACCAAACTTAGCTAAGGATACATTGCCTCAAAGTTCCTAATAACTCTTAAAGGGAGAGTACTTTTTAGTAGTGTGTTAAATTTCTTCTTTACCATATTTAATATCCCTTTAAATTTGATCTCATTTCCTCAATGGACCAAGATGTTTTTGACTTTTAAAAAATTAAAAAATACTTGTTAAAATGAGTTATTATTTAATAATTACGATTTGTTACATTTATTATTTATGAATCGCTGAGGGAAGAATCCAAATTAATTATAGACATCTCTTGATCATCGCTGTCGTAGGAATTAAAATCACTTTGTTGGCATAGTTCATCTTCATCAGACATATTTTCATCAGGCGGTAGTATTTCTTCTTAATAATCATCTTTAAAATCAGCTGCATTAGCTGGTTCTAAGATTTCATCATAAAATTCATCCGTGTCCATGGTACTATTGTTTAAATTTTCTTTATTCCTAACGAGAGGGCTTTGAAAGTTCGATAAAAGTGCAACAACTGTCCATAGTTGATTAATTACGGGTGCAAGAGTCAAGGGAACTGGACGGTCAAGAACATGGAATCCTCTTATTCTTGCAATTCGTCGCTCCACGTGTATGCGCAGAGCCGCAATCTTTTGGGATTTATCCAACTCTTCATTATTAAATTGGCCCTTTCCACTCAGAAACGGAGGAATATTTAGTTTAACACCTTTTTTCTCTAACAAATCTTCAATCAAGAATCCTTTATCAGCCATAACGCTATCATTGGGGGAGAATTTCAAATTACAAAAACCACTTCGCAGAGTTAATTCCCCGTGAATAGATGAGAAACAAATGTGACGTAGCCGTTTGAACTTATTCCAATAAGTCCTTTAAAAGTGTTTGTGGATTTATAGTTTGAATATGAGGCAGATTGCAATACTAAAGACTTGGAAGTCTCACATTTAAGTTCTGTAGCATCAAGTATAACACGAGTACTGGGATAACTAATTTTAAAATCATCCGGCATAGCTGCGTCAACTTGTTCTCGCGTTGGTCAGATGTTAAATTGTCCTAAACGAAAATACATAAATTTATCCATAACAGTAAAATCAAAATGTGTCTGTTATCCAGTATAATGTTAAAGAAAATAAATGCTATTAATAATAAAATTGTGTGTGATTTTCAGTTTTAGATTATAAGTCATTGATATTTAAACAAACACCAAAAACTTCAAAGACAAATATACATAAGCCTATTTTCCTATCCATGAATAACTTAATTTCAACCTCCCCCAGAACGAATGACCGCGCTCATTTAATCCAATATAGCGCAGTGCACCACTTTTCACGAAGGGGTTTTTAACTTTCTAAAATGGAAAAACATTGACCAAAGAACCTTTATACCAGTAATGGAAAGTTTAGCTTCCTCTATTGCAAATTATTTGTCACTAGTCTTTAAAGCCAGGCAAGTTGACCCAAGTATTCCCGGCTGGCTATTTGCACTTGGGTCACACTACCAGCGTGCGAGAAAAAAACCCCTCCACTTACCATTCCTGGTATGTTCTTTGATTTGGCTGGCATCATTCGAATTTGATACAAGAAGAGAGGAATGTGGAGGACGAAGGGGGTAAAAACGAAAGGCTCTTGTTGTCAGCGCTCCTTTTTTTGTTTGCCCTTGGCAACGTCACGGGTGACTTTTTCAAAAGCATGTACATGTACATGTATGGGTATACGATGGGAAAATCGTTGGCACCTCCTGAGACGAAAGTGGCGATGTAATTTAAATTTAAGGCAGGGAGAAGAAAAAGCTTGTAACAATGTCCATGGATATTTCTCCGCGTGCTGGCGTGCCTGCTTTCACTCCATTGGTTTTAATTGAGTAAACGTGAAGATTTGAAGGTAGGAAACAACGGAGCACCAGAGAGGAGAGAAAGAGGGAGTTGGAAACGCGCTTTATAAAATCCACCGAAAAACGGGATAATAGGGGGGTAGTAAAAACAATTTTCGGTACGTTTCGTCGTTTAGTTTTAGTCCTTTGCGCAGTGGAAGTTATACCTGGTGTAGTGGCAAATAAAAATTTTAAATCGGATACTAGGCTTCTCAAGTGCTCGCACTCTATATCTGTGACAGGGCAGAAGTTAGCGCTTCTTCTAACTTATTTTCATCAATTTCAATTGGGGCGCTAAGCGAAACTGGATTGGGCTGATCTATTTGGAAATCTCGCAAGAATGGATATATTTCCCCTGGGGAACTACGCCAACTAAAGTTCACATCACCACAGTCAATTATAATACCGTTGTTATTCAAAACATCCATACCCAGGATGCACAGAAATATTAAATTTTTCACAAAATACACAGTATTAGACGTAGTTTTTCCAGGGAAAATAAACGTATTTACCGCTACCAGTCGTTGATACTCTAGTTTTGTTAGCTAGCTTGATACCCAATTTTATCCTATTACTTTTGTTAATTACATTGGCCAACACGAAATTTTTCGTCTACGAGGGTATAGCTGGATCCACGAGGGCTATACATTCCTATTCATTAATCTTAATTTTAATTTTGGCTAAACAGGAAGCTTTTAGAGATACTTGATTTTCAATAAAATTTAAGAAAATATTGGAGTTTAAATTTCGAATTTGTTTATTTAAAATTATGGATCCAGCGTTACAGGTCAAGGGGTTTATCGGCGTGCTGGGGAAGGTTTGCATGTTTGTTCTCCCCCGCCTGACCGTTTTCCGAGTGGGGCTGACGTTGTATTGAGCTATTATAGTGCCTCTCGTGGCCGAAATTGGTGTTTCGACAATTAGTACCAGAAGTCCATTAAATTAGCCTAGGCTAATTTAATGGACTTCTGTTAGTACTGATATGACCGGCAACACCGCAACGGTGGCAGGGTAACTCCGGCGCCGCTGTTATATCGACGCGAATCGGGCTCCCGATAGTGAGAGAAATTTTGTTGGGAATAATTAGGCCTAAAATATTTGATCTAGAATTGTGGAAGGTTTGCGGGGCCTATTATAACGAGAGCTTTAATCTTGGTAGTGGGGACCACCACACTTAAAACAAACTACGCCACTTGCTCGCTGACCATTGTAAGCAGTGCTAGTGGGAGTAGATTTTTCGACCGCAGGTTTGTCCTTGAGGGCTGCTTTGGCTTGTTCAATGAAGACGGCATCGGCTAATAAGGCTCTAATTGACGTAAATTTTGCCGTGGCTAACGCGACTCTAAGTTCATCGCATAGATTTTTACGAATTATTCTAATTAGTGCCTGTACTGGGAGAGGTTCTGTTAATTTTCTAATAATAGTTTGCATGGCCTCAACATAATTAGTAGCGGATTCACCGAGCTTTTGAAAACGGTAATCTAAGCGTTCTAATAGAACATCATCATTCGCGTAAGCATTAAATTCATTCATGAGTGCGTCGGAAAATTCCTGAAAATCCTCGAAACGGCCTTGGTCCTCGAACCATTCTAATGCTGCACCTCTGCACATTGTTGGTATCCAATGCTTGATAAACAAGTCTTCGGGGCATCCCCGGGAGATGAAAATTTGGCGCGCTTTTACAAGGAACTCTTTCGTGTTTTCGCTAAAACTACCCGAAAACGTGGGGGGTGAAATAGGGGGAGTCCACGAGCTAGGGAGAGGCTGAGGTTGGTCCTCGTGGCGCCCATTGTTAGCTATATTTTCAGGGTTTTGGCGCCCTTCTAACCCTCGGTTTTGAGCGACTACTTGCGCGGACAGCTGCCTTATTTGTTCTTGTAATGCTGCAATAGCCGCTACGTTAGGATCGGGGGCGTTTTCGTTAGGCATGTTGGCTGGTGGGGGATTACATTTTTGCTTTCTAATTTCTCGGGCGTGATTTTGTTCAATTTTAAGAATTTAGTAGCACTCTTCGCAAGAGTAAAATTTTCCCTAAGTTAGGCTGGCAAAGCTCATGACCGTCCTGAGACGATGACATAACCCATGTTATAAGCTTAATTTAAAGCATGCACTTAATTGAACCGAACGTGTACGGGGGAATTTACTAGGTAATAATAATAGGGACCAGTGACACACCATAAAAATACACTCCTAACGTTTTTAACAAAAAATTCTAACCAAAACTTTTAATAAAGCTATCCTACTTAAATCTACAACAAAATAAACTGAACTAAAGCTACACTAATTTCACTAAAAATAACCTACACAATTACGCTACCCACGTAAACTAAACAACACTACGCAAACCACGCAGACTTAAACAAAAATTACGTTAACCACGTAAACATTAAAATATTAGTGCTAGTCTTTAAAATTCAATTTCTTTGTTCCTAATTCATTAAATAACTTAATGGTTACCATCCGTTAATTAATTGGGGAATTTTAGTAGTTCTGATCCCGGACGGACCCCCAAAATGCGACATTTTAGTTACAAGATATGAGAGATAAAAGAAAATGTTGATTTAATTAGTATCTAAATTGGGGTGGTCATTTGTCTAGGGGTATTATTTACTAATTAGTTTAAAATATCGCATTGGTGATAAATAAATAGTTCAAAATAGTTCAAATATGTTGTAGCATAATAATGGGGCTGGTTTCTGGTCCGCGTGAGCTCATAAGTAATAATTGTTTACGATACTGATTTTCTTTGTTCTCCGCACATTCGTTCGCGAACTCTTTAGATCGTTGGGCCACGAGCCGAGAGGTTGATTCCGTTGGACGGGAAAAGGGTTAATAGTCCGGCATCGTGGAAACGGGCTCATCGGGCGGCATTCCTTTGGTTCAATTCAGGTACGGAACATCGTCGAGAGTCCAAGAGCATCCCAGCATAAGAGCGTAAAGGCGAGATAGACCAAGAGCCAGTGGCCTGGACCTTACCTCATAAAGTACAAAAGGTCTGACCATTGGAATGAGTTCAGTTTTGAAGCTCATTAATAGATTTGGCCGTCTTACGCGTCACAGCTGGGGCATTTGAGGGGGGCGGGATCATGTTTGACCCTAATGAGGTATGATTTCATGAATAAAGAAGGTGGCAAATGATAGAACTGGAAATGGCGATTCCAAATATATGAAATCTGACGTCATCAAAAGGGGCCATCAATAAATCAGACGGGGGTTAAAATGGTCGAATGAGGTATGAATTTTTACCTCATGAGGTACATGTATGAATCCGGTGTTGTTTGATAGATCTGGTCGTGCTAAATAACAGAATATAAAATCTGACTGGAAAATACGCGGCTTAGGTTTAATCTGACGGGCTGATTCTTGCGTCAGACTATGACAACTTCGTGCCTCATAAAGCTAGATTCCCACTCGACCGAAAAAATCGGCGCAAATCACGCAGCCTACGTTAGAAATTTTACCTTACGTCGTCGTCCGGCTGTAGACTGTTCACACTACGACTGAATTTTGAGTTTGGCGGTAGATATTTTTGGGTCACGTGACAGATTGGAGTGGTTTCCATAACATTTATTTCGCATTATGAATTGGTATCTCTGTCGCTTAGATCGTACAAGAAAGTATATTTTCTAACCTCCTCCATAAAGACTTCCTTATTAACATCTTACATCAATATACTTCCATAAGATACATTTTTCTTTCTTCGTGGCATTTATGACGTAGTCAGTGGGATAATTTCATTGGCTGAGACACCGGCGTAACGCCGAACACGACCGAAAAATATAACGCAAATTGCGCCCGGCCGAGCGGAAATTCCGTCGGGCTCGGCGTAAAGATTTTTCGGTCGGACCCCTTTCTGCCGGGTCTCCGTCGTGATTTCCGTCGAGTGCGAGTCTAGCTTAAATGTAGCAGGTGATATATTTTAAAACCAGCCCCACTGATGTCAAGTACATTAAACTTAACTTGTTTGAGCGAGTTGCCTCTGTTTCTATCGAGGTAATGTGGTGAAATAATTTTGACCGTGATAAATGAGATGAACTTAAATTGGCATCATTTATAATAGAGCTATTTCAATTCGGGGGTAAGGAGAGTTTTTGAGGCAGGGTTTCGTCAGTCCCCGCCTAGGTGCCTTATTGTGCGCGAAATTTAGCTAAGAGTTCTACAGTGGCCCGCACGAAGGGAGGGTGAAAACCGGCTCCGTTTATTGGCAGGCCCAACTGTGACGTTTCCCCCTTCAACTGATATAGCTGTATGCAGGCACATTTTATTTCAAACTCATTCAATGAAACCTTCTAACGTTAAATTATTATTCAATGCAAATAAAGGTAAAAAATGTTACATTTTAAAGGTCATCTGGTTCATCATCCGAGTCAGTCTGATAATCAATATATACGGTTTCATCGTCATAGTCACCCTCCCTCCGTGTGGGCCACTGTAAAACTCTATGCTAAATTTCGCGCACAATAAGGCACCTGGGCGGGGACTGCCGAAACCCCGCCTCAAAAACTCTCCTTACCCCCGAATTGAAATAGCTCTATTATAAATGATGCCAATTTAAGTTCATCTCATTTATCACGGTCAAAATTATTTCACCACATTACCTCGATAGAAACAGAGGCAACTCGCTCAAACAAGTTAAGTTTAACGTACTTGACATCAGTGGGGCCGGTTTTAAAATATATCACCTGCTACATTTAAGCTAGACTCGCACTCGACGGAAATTACGACGGAGACCCAGCAGAAAGGGGTTCGACCGAAACATCTTTACGCCGAGCCCGACGGAATTTCCGCTCGGCCGGGCGCAAGTTGTGTTCTATTTTTCGGTCGTGTTCGGCGTTACGTCGGTGTCTCAGACAATGGAATTATCCCACTGACTACGTCATAAATTTCAAGAGTGCACGCAAACGCTAGATAGATTGATAGCCGCCATGTATTTTTCTTTTGGTCGGAAACATCCCACGAAGAAAGAAAAATGTATCTAATGGAAGTATATAGAGGTAAGATGTTAATAAGGAAGTCTTTATTGAGGAGGTTAGAAAATATACTTTCTTGTACGATCTAAGCGACAATGGGACAGAGATACCAATTCAGAGTGCGAAATAAATAAACCACTCTAATCTGTCACGTGACCCAAAAATATGTACCGCCAAACTCAAAATTCAGTCGTAGTGTGAACAGCCTGCAGCCGGACGACGGCGTAAGGTAAAATTTCTACCGTACGCTGCGTGATTTGCGCCGGTTTTTTTCGGTCGAGTTGGAATCTAGCTTTATGAGGCACGAAGTTGTCATAGTCTGACGCAAGAATCAGCCCGTCAGATTAAACCTAAGCCGCGTATTTTCCAGTCAGATTTTATATTCTGTTATTTAGCACGACCAGATCTATCAAACAACACCGGATTCATACATGTACCTCATGAGGTAAGAATTCATACCTCATTCGATCATTTTAACCCCGTCTGATTTATTGATGGCCCCCTTTGATGACGTCAGATTTCATATATTTGGAATCGCCATTTCCAGTTCTATCATTTGCCACCTTCTTTATTCATGTACCTCATGAGGTAAGAAATCATACCTCTTTAGGGTCAAACATGACCCCGCCCCCCTCAAATGCCCCAGCTGTGACGCGTAAGACGGCCGAATCTATTAATGAGCATCAAAACGGAACTTATTCCAATGATCAGACCTTTTGTACTTTATGAGGTAAGATCCAGGCCACTGGCTCTTGGTCTAAGAGAGAGAGCAAGAGAGCGAGCCTCTTGGCCGGGTCTCCTTTTATACCTTTTAGGTCAGATCTACGGGGTTCCATATGTCCAACCAGGACACGGCCTGGTTTTTGCGCGGGGTCCCAAAAGTTCGGGCACGATCCCATCCCGTTCGCGAGAGGCGAGTTTGCCTCGTGCGCGATGGTAAAAACCCGATGACGTAAATATTGGAGGGCTATGCCCTTTCGACCAGAATCAGTAGTCCCATCCAAAAACCAGTATTGGGGGAGTTAAAGCGATAGTGCTACAATGGCTATTTTTAAAGTGCTAGTATTTTAAATTAAAGGGGCAGTAAAATAAAAACTGTTACAATGTCTGTATTTTTAGAGCGCGAAGATTTAACGGATCATGCATAAAAATGTTTGGACTAAGTTTTTTTAAGTACTGGAAACGCATATATTTCTTAATCTTTATTATAATAATTATCAAAAAGGGAACATTTAAAATAATTATTAAAAAAGAATATGTATAATAGAAAGTTAAAGTCATATTAATACTTCTAGAAAGTCAAAAATCATATTATTATTATTATTTGAAAGTCTCTATTTTGCGAAACTATATTTGACAACTAAAATAGTTGGTGAATGCAATCGTTAAGTTGTCAATGGTTCTTTTAATCGTTATTGAACTAATTACTAAGTTCTACACCCTGGCAAGTTGCAAATATTGCTCAACAGATGGCACCATCAGATGGTCAATTAAAAATATTTTCAATCAATACTCGCGTAGCCAGTCCCAGATTTATGGCGAAGACTTTCAGTAAAATAGTCGCTCTAGGTATCATGTGTATTTAAACTTTCGCCCAAGCAAAGAAAATTATTAAACTCATTTAATTAAAAAATCATGATCATAAAAGCCCCACTGAGCTTTTTATTAAATTATTAAACCCTATATTTCTTAAAAGCGGATTCTCCTAATACCAATCGCTATCCAATTTCTTATTTAAAGACTTTCAACATACATATCCGTACAGGGGTGGAAGCGGTCGCTTTTCTCATAACACGCTGTGTGACCATGAAAGCAGTTTTAAAATTCTCTTTAATTTCCAAAAAATAAAATGTTTCGCTTTAAAGTAATACCACGGTGTTTTAACATTCTAATGGCAATTGTAACACCTTGGTTTTGAAAGAAATTTTGCGGTTTCTAAAAAAAGCCACAATGCAAAAGAAAAGTAAATAAATTTGCCTTTTTGGAGTTTACAGTATAATTGTAATAATAGTGCTCAAACACAGGATTTCTCAAATGCATCCAAAAAAAACAGAGTTGCTGTGAAAGAATGGGTCAAAACTGCCCAACAGCGGGTGAGCCGTGCGAATGAGATTGGGTGATATGGGGGGACACCTACCCGGCTTTCCAATTTGTATTCGTTTTCATTTTAATTTTTAATTTTAAGAATTTAAACTTTTTTTCCTCTCCATGTGACGCTTGCATTGGACGTTTCTGTGTGTCTGTAAACTCAGTTTCACATTCGCAGCAAATGTGGTCGCAATTTCCGCACCGCGTTATCAATTAACCCAAATTCGGAAAGTTTCGATTTCATTATGTTATATATCACACATTAGCATTATGATTTCTTCGGCTCGTAACACGCCAAATTTTGTTATCGTCTATCCCACGTACACATTGACTTCTAGAAACGCCACCTCGTACAATGTTCATCCTTATATTCCATAAGAAACAAATTATGACGAAAATTATACTTATAACTTTCAATTAAATACTTCTGTTCACACTAACCTCTTGCTACCCACATTCTTACCAATTTATTTCAATTCAAAAAAAAAACTTATTGTCCCTTGGCTGGTTATTTCCCTCTGGTGAACCCCACAGTTCACGAGCCCCCGTGGCTTTCTCGCTATTTCGCGTACGTAAAACTCACGCCTGCATGGTCATTGTTCGCGTACGAAAATAAACTTGCACATGCATGAAAGGTAGTTCACGGTCACGAGCCTCTCTACGTTACGAAGATACGAACCCTTTGAGAGAACCAATTATCAGTGAGCTTTTTCGCTAAGCCAATTATCAACGAGCTTTTTGTAATAAGCCAATGAGAAAGCTTTATGTGGTACAAGACCGAATTTCAAGTCGGTCTGAATCTATAAAAGGCCAGGACGAACAATAGACTTGAGTCTTCAGTATTCTATATTTCTGACCTAGTGGCTAGCCCAGTCCGATCGCAGCCCGCTAAAAAGGAAGCCCCAGAGAAGTTAACTCCTGGATGAACGACTAAGTTGCTAACTTATGCCCGGTTAAATTACCCGCGAAAAGTGAAAGTCTTAATTCGTGCCAAGTATCCTGCTGCCATGATATGGCGTAGAAGTCCTGGACCTTGATATCTATCCTGCCGCCAAACTATGCCGTAGAAGTTCATCAGTTCTCCCGCCAAAAGCGTGTACCGCCCGATGTCTATCGGAACCTACCACGTTACCATGAAACGTGTTGCCGGACCATCACCGATTTATAGTGCCATCGTAAAACAATAGAAGTTCATCAGTCCACGTAATTAACGGAACTCAAAATGAGCTAAACGCGAACTTCAATATAAACCGTGAGCCACGAAACTTTGCAAGTATCAATAAGGGTTAACCAGCCTTAAGTTAAGTTTAGAATTAAGTAAACCAATTCTTGCCATTAATATTTGAAGTGTTAAACCTCTTATGAGGTCATGATTAATTTAGCATTGATTAATAAATATATTTCCAAGGTTTAATCATGTTCCCGTTTATTTCATTTACCAATGCTGACATACTTATTCAAAATACAATTCCCTAGACAACCGTACCAAATTTAATATGTTATATCATATAGCCCCTGATTATTAATTATCATCATATAAAAAGAAGTTAAAAGTTGTCGCAAAATCTGTTACATTATCTTCTACTCCATTACCATCGTTAAAAAATTTTACTCTGTGAATATCTAGGATTTCGATAAACGTCCTGGCTTTCAATGGCTGCTGGCCCATTGGGCCGAGTCCCATTAGACCAAATACTGCCAAAATGAGACTATCCCGTTTATTTCAACATCGACCAGAAGTGGTAATTATTAAATTAAAAATACGGTAAAACAGTCTGTAATAACCAGACTAGCTTAGGGTCTTGGTAGTCTGTCGTCTTTCCCCTGTGGATGGTACAAGAGAAACAAGTGTTGATCGAAATGCATTAAGGCATTAGCTCTGTGATTGAAAATACACAGGCGAAGTCATGGGTTTGTAGTAGCTTTCGTGGCTTTGAATAGGCGAAAAACCACTAAGAAAAGATTCTCTTCCAGACCTTGATGGTACTGGGAAAGAAATAATATTTTCATCTTCAAAGAGTTCACACACCCTCAATTTGTGTTTAAATTTGATGGACAGCTGTATCGAAGCAAGATTATTGGAACGTCTATCTATAGTTGAAAAATTTTCGTTAAAGTATTGTGTTTCTTGGGTTTTGCGTGGTGGGATTGGTATTACGAAAAGCGGATAAGGCTTTATTTCAACCTTTATTATATATTTTAGAAAACGTGATACTTGTTGATGAGAAGGAATAGAGGCAATTTAAAATCTAGTTTGGAAATATAATAGGTTTTTGAAACGGTCGTTAGCTAGAATAATTAAACTCAGAAATGAGTTCGGATACGAGTTGCTAGTTTAGTCATGAATAAAATAATTTTTCCCGTGAATAGTGATTTTAGAAGCTGGCTTCTGCGCAGACTTATAGAGAAATAAGAAAACTAGACTTAATAGCACGAAACTAGAAAATAGTCGTGAGAGAAGAGCTCTCTCAAAATTTCATAATTTAAATAGCGTGATGTACGACATCATATATTCTGATTGCTGTTTCTTCCCCTCTTTACGTGTAATTTAACCTCAACAATTCGAGTTCCAGTTTGGTATTGGGATTTTAGACAGTTGATTATAACAGTATCTAGCACCGTGATTGCCAAAACTAGAAAATGATGACTCCATGTAGAACTGTTCTATAAAATCCTTTGTTCGATTTGTGTTTAGAGATGAATTACGCGTAAATAGGTCGAAGTTTGCACTTTATATTTAAAGATATTCTCACGCAGGCGTGGCTCGAGAGTGTAATGTTAACTAGCTCTCCGTGTTTTTCACGCGACCTCGTTTTTGATGTGGAAAAAAATCCAAAGTGATTAATCCAGCACTAATTAGCACATTTCACTTGGTGAAACATGAATGAAACAGTGTATAATATTACTGTACAATGGCCGGAAGAAAAGGTAAGTTAAGCGTATCCGAAACTGAAAGTTTTAAACAGCCCAAAATGTTTGGTTTAATCGGGTGTTTCGTTTCTAGCTTCTAAATTACATAATAAAAACTTTTAAAAGAGCAGAAATGACGATTTTATTGTTTTCGGTTCAGTTAAAACCGCCTCTAAGTCTGACAATAATAGTTAATAAAGAATAATAGCTACGCATTTATGCATATATTTATTGTAAGATTCCCAGTAAGTGTTAGAAACAGGAAACAGGTATTAAAGTCAGTGTCAAGTCCATAAGGTAGATAAGCCAATTACCTCATTCGAGGTAGGTTTCAAGTGCTTCGGCTGATGTAATTTTGTTGTTTTTCAACTTGTTTATAAACTAACCTACCGGAAATTTTATCCACATATTAAGAATCCTGATTTAATTCTGTTTATCAAAACAGTTAACGAACAACACAGAAAGATATATCTAATCAAAAAAGCACCCAATAAATACTCCTAATGAAAGTCCAATAATCAAGCCGAAACTAGTCGAGCTATTTTAATAAAAATATTAAAAACCTTGCGCACTTGAGAAAACCGTTTCTATTTTAAATTATTTAAACCATTTTGAAATTTACCTGCAAAAAATGAACCAGAACTCTATGGCTTTATTTGGATATTCGCTGCAGTTTTTTTTTTCAATAAAATTGCCGACATCAAAATTAAGTATTTTGTTTTAATGGAGCCTGGTTTCAGTTGTAGAGTTAATGCACTTCAGTAAAAGCTGTATTTTAAGATTAAAAACTTTTTCTAGAAACCCTGGGATTATCCTTACGATTCCGCACTTCGAGTTTGGTATTTCATTTTTGAACACACGAAACGTCTCAGGTAAAGTAGGCCCGCAGAGCGAATGAAGGAGGAATACATGTCTTAGCTATGGACCCAAAGGAAGGCGTAATCTTAACAGTTTTTCTTGAGCACCAGAGGAAACCGATTACTTTTTAATCATATTTTGATTTCATTGTTATTTTCCAAATGTCAGTTAAATATTATTGCTTCAGCCTATTTTCACTGTAGTGGGGAAGGTTTTAAGAGTTAACCCATGGAACCTTCCACTCAAAAGACCTTGAATAGTTCTTGTTGGTGGCTTTGTGGTGACACGAACCCTCAGGGTCTTTTACTAACCCCCTTTTGGCCAAATGAACCTGTCTTTCTTTACCTGGCAAAAACTTGTATTCTGAAAATACCGCTCTTACAAATGGTCTAGTATTATGTTAAGAACCTTCATATTTAAGAATTGTGTAAATAATTGCACTGTGCGTATTAGAGCCGCCACATAGTCGCCAGATTTTTGCATTGGTTTAAGTGTTTGCAACCCCATCTCAATGCGGTCAAAAGTACTTTTCCCTCGTTCGCGAGCATATGGCTCGGGGCCACTCCTTCATACGCTCAGGGTATCTCTAGGAAAGCGCATTCCTAATTGTGTTCAATATTAAAGGTTCACCCCTACTATGGACTCGGATGAATGGCTTCGAAATGTAAGTAAGATATTCAAAATGAGCGCAAAAATATAGAAAAATGTTTGTAATAAAAATATCTCCGTTTCGATGAGTTTGACCACTTTTTGTACGAATTCTACAGTTTCACTCCCTAGAAGAGAGATTTCACAAGAAATCGTTTACTTTATTTTGTCCGCGTGCTTATGAATATCTGGACTATTGACGACCTTGTTACGCTTGAACAGATGTCTTTTTTGAAAATGTGTTATTGAGTAGAAAAAGAAGTAGGCTTCAAGTTATGGTGTAACAACAAGAAGCCGTTTGGCTAGACTAATACCCTATGGTATGAATCAAAACCTCTTTGTAAAAGATTCTTAAACGAGGTACAGAATTGCTAGAGCATTAATAGATTAGCTATAGTCTACTTTTGCTGTATATACTTATTTTTCCGTTTTCTCTGACTGGAGAAGTATGCTTTTGAGAAATGTTTTTGGCCCAAACTTGAAACCAAGCATTTTTTTCTGTACCATGACAACTCCTAAACGTCTCGTTTCTGTACCCAGAGATCCGTCTTTTTTGGCGCCTTGGTTATCAATTGTTACATGGTTACGTGAAAACTTCAAAAAAGGATAAGCCTTTAATAGAATATTTAAGGTTATAGATATCTCGAACGACGACTACTTTTCACCATCCGCCGAGGCTGGGGGGGGATTTGAGTTGAGGCAAGGAACTTCTGGGAGAGTTTTACCGGGTATAACTAGCGTGAGATTTTCCAGAAAAGCAGAACCCGAAATGTCGAGCGCGGTTCTAAAAAATAGCGGCATGGTTTAAAACGTGCCATTTTAGAAAAAGTTGATGTAGTTTTGGGAAATAGCTCTGTTAAATTACAGGTTTGAACAAATCTTAGCCCTGTAGTAGGCTTACCTAATAAGTACTGCAAATAGATCATCATGCCCTTATCTCACCTAATTTTTTCCATTTTAAACCTACTGAACTTAGAATATCCATATCTATCCTAAGGCTTACCTGACCTACATTATCGAAGCTAAAATAACGTAGCCTAACCTTACCTTATAACCGAACCAAACTGTTCGATACCGATCTCTCGCAAAAGTGAAAATTCTTAACCCTCTACGACCAAGCCCTAAAACCTGTAACAATGACAGGCAGAGAACGGGTTTTCGCGGGAACTCTTGTACCCGTACCTGTCCCTTTTGTTAATTTTTTCTATCACATATTTTCGTCAGTCGCGAATTCCACTCCCTTAATAGAAGTTCGCTCGGCTCATACAAGCAAATTAGTTTTTGATTTTACAATACTTGTTTTCAAATTCTTACATTGATTAAAAGTTCGTTTTGTTTACTTCAACTGCGTATTAATTTCTCACGACACCGAACATATTTTGGTCCGTCGAGCCGGATCTGTTCGCAATTAACAGAATTATCCAAAAATCAATCAACATATTCGAGGTGAACCGGCAAATTTTCGGAAAATCGTGAAAACTGTGCGTGTTAAATGAACAATCAACGTCAACTTTAACTCTAGAATTATGGATGCATTGCGGCACAAAAGAAGGGCAATCAAAGGCCAAATTACGCGATTGGAAACAATTGTTAGTGGACATGCTTCTCAACCATGGGGTGAAGCAGGACTAAAATTATACGTGAACAAAAGTGAACAGTTAATATTGGATTTGCGTCATTTACAACAAAATATAATCACTACGTGCCTTCCAGCTGATTTTCAACCTAAAGAAGCAGAATATAACGCTTTAATCCAACGACTCGAAACGGTAAACATATTTTTTGCTTCTGAGTTAAGTCAAACGCAAACAGCCTCAGCAGCGGCCTCCAGTACTACCGCTCAAACAAGCGCGCCAAGTGCCGATATTAGACTGCAAAAACTAGATTTACCGACATTTGGAGGTAACTATGTAGACTGGTTATCATTCCGCACTAACAGACGAAGCCGCTCTGTTAATAAAATCCATCCCCACTACGGATGCAAATTACCCAGAAGCGTGGGATATTCTTTTGAATCGATACAATAATACGCGTGAATTAATCGATGCTCAACTAAAGCGCTTATTTACACAGCTTCGAGTCAATCAAGAATCATCTTCGGAACTCCGAAAGCTACTCGATACAACTTCAGAATGTATCCGCTCTCTAAAGGTGCTGAACGAACCAGTTCAACATTGGGACTCAATTCTCGTCTTTATTGTAAAGGAAAGACTAGATCCAGAATCAAGACGTCAGTCTGAGCTTTCACTAAGCCGTACAACCGCACCAACCTTTGACGACCTCCGAACCTTCCTCGAACAACGTTCTCGAGCGATGGCGGCGGCTCAAGAAAGCAGTGTCAAAGCAAAACCACAGTCTCACGCTAAAAGATCAGCACTAACCCATGTAGGGACCACTAGAGCAAACTGTCCCATATGTAAAGCAGAGCATAGCATTTACAAATGCTCAACTTTTGCCAAAGTGTCAGTCAACGAACGTTGGGACCTAGTAAAAAAGAAATCCTTGTGTTTCAATTGCTTGCGGCGTGACCACTCAAGTCCAGATTGCAAATCAGGTCACTGCAATTTATGTACCAGCAGACATAATACGTTGCTTCACGCAGAAACAAAAACGGAAGCGAAAACTGATGCACACATCGAACCCGAAGTTATTTCCCATATCTCAAGGGGAGAAAAGAGTAACTCTCAAGTTCTTCTGTCAACCGCAATGGTTCTGGTCAAGGACTTCAAAGAAGTATTTCATCCAGCTAGAGCTTTGCTGGATTCAGCCTCAGAGGCAAGCTTCATCACTGAAAAATGAGCCAAACGATTGCAAATAACGATAACAAACATTGACGTTTCAATTGGGGGCATTGGAGCTTCAGTCCGAGGGTCATCTCGCGGAATAGTTGAATTAGAACTTTCTTCTACTCGGGAAAAAAAGGCTTTACTAAAAGTAGAGGCGTTAGTACTAAAGAAGCTAACGAAGAACATTCCAAGCATGGAAGTGGATCCTAGCTCCTTTATTCATTTCAAGGGACTTCAGTTAGCCGATCCCCAATTCTACACTCCCCAGGAGGTGGATATCTTACTGGGTGCAGACGTGTACTTAGACATAATTATCGATGGACAGTGCAAGGGTCCAAGCAACATGCCAAGCGCTGTCAATAGTATATTCGGATGGACTATTTCTGGCCCATTCAAAACTGACAATCCTAGACCAGAAATACAAATTCATCACTGCACAATTGACGAACAAGTCAGAACATTCTGGGAATTAGAAGAGCTGCCCACACGAAAGGTACTGCTCCCCGAAGAAAAACAATGCGAGATACATTTCTCTGAAACTCATTATCGGGATGAAACTGGAAGATACATGGTTCGACTTCCTTTCAAGGCCGAACCCAACACCCTAGGGGAGTCTTGGAAGATAGCCATGCGTCGCTTTCATCACGTAGAACGTCGATTACAAAGCAATCCAAGGGCTTACGAAGCCTACAAGAACTTTATGAATGAATACGTCCAGCTGGGTCACATGCAACTCATGGATGTCGAATCAGCAGCACACAACTACTATTCACCTCATTTCGCAGTTCAAAATGAGAAAAGTAGCTCAACTAAAACACGGGTCGTATTCGATGCGTCAGCCAAATCATCAAATGGCATATCTCTCAATGATATTTTATTAGTCGGTCCCAAACTACAAGACGACCTAGTAAACATCCTTATTCGCTTCCGCGTTCACGCTATTGCAATGAAAGCTGATATTGCTAAAATGTACCGCCAAATATGGGTCCATCCCGAAGAACACAAACTTCCAAAGAATAGTCTGGCGGCCAAGTCCAACTGAACCTTTGCAAGACTATAAACTCTTAACGGTTACTTACGGTACAGGATCAGCTTCGTATCTTGCCACTAATGTTCTTCAACAGCTAGCTCTTCTGGTCAAAGAAAGCTTTCCTAGAGCGTCAGAAAAACTAGCAAAAGACTTTTCGAAGGATGATTTGCTCTCGGGCGCCAACAACATCGAAGAAGCGTTGCAAATACAAAAGGAATTGTTGAACGCTGCAGCCAGCGCGGGATTTGATATTCGAAAATGGGTATCAAATGAACCAGCTCTACTCGAATCCATTTCTCCTGACAAACAAGAAATTCCAATACCAATATTGTTTGACAACAAGGCTTCAGTTACCACACTAGGTTTGCCTTGGACACCGGGGACAGATGACTTCTCATATGTAGTCACGTCACCATCATATCGCAGTACCATCACCAAAAGAACGGTCCTATCCGATACTGCAAAAATCTTTGATCCTTTGGGATTACTTTCTCCAGTCATCTAACGAGCAAAGATATTTATCCAAGATCTTTGGAAACAGCAACAAGACTGAGATGACCCGTTACCAGAGTCGTTCGTCTATCGTTGGCAAACTTTCCGCAACGATTTGCCATCTATTGAAACGATACGGATACCTCGCTATGTATCTCAAAGAGAGCTGAAGAGCCGCAGTCTACAGGGATTTTGTGATGCTTCGGAGAAAGGATTCGCCGCAGCTGTATACATGCAAACTCTGAGTTCGTCTGGCGAGATAAGAGTGGAACTTATCGCATCAAAAACCAAAGTCGCTCCGACAAAAACTGTAAACGTACAGAGGCTCGAACTCTGCGCCGCCCTTTTACTCGCGAGATTGGTAAAATTGATCCAAGAGGCACTTCCAAGTACAACAGACATTGTTACAATTGTTTGCTGGTCAGATTCAAACAACGTTCTCTCATGGCTAAGAGCACCTCCACACAGATGGAAAACTTTTGTCGCCAATCGTGTCGCCGAAGTTCAAGAAACCCTTCCAAACGCACAATGGTGACACGTGGCTGGCAACGCAAATCCAGCTGATTGCGCATCGAGGGGAATGTCAGCCCGAGGGCAATTTTTCTCTATGGTGGCATGGGCCAGAATGGCTTTCGCATGATACTTCAAGGGAACCTGAACAGCAGATGGAAGAATCCGAATACTGTCTCGTTGAGGAAAGAATTGTCAAGGTCTACATGGCTAGATACCAATCCGAAGGCACATTACTCTTTCCCTATTCTTCTCTAAGAACACTAATCCGAGTCACAGCCATAATCTTCAGGATGATATACAATTTCAAACAACCAAGAAAAGATGCTTGGACAAAGGGGCCATTGTCAGCCAAAGAATTGGATGATGCACTTTATCACTGGGTCAAGGTAGTACAGTCCGAACACTACCCCAAGGAGATTAATCAGCTGAAAGGGAATTCCCATTTCACCAAAAAGCAAACTGTTGCCACTCCAACCGTTCGTGGGTCGACATGGCGTCCTAAGAGTTGGTGGTCGTTTGCGAAACGCGAATTTACCCTTGAGCCAGACATATCCAGCAATTATTCCGCGAAAAAGTCGTTTAATGGATCTCCTAATAAACTATGAGCACACGAAAAGCTTCCATGGTGGATCACAACTTATCGTAGCAAACCTTCAACAGAGGTTTTGGATCATTGGCATCAGGGATGCAGTAAGATATCAAATGAAGAAATGCATTCGCTACACTCGTCAAAAAGCTATGACTGTCCAACAAATGATGGGCGATTTACCCTCAGCGAAAGTAAATAAAGCCAGATCATTCCTGCAATGTGAGGTGGACTACGCTGGACCATTTCTTCTTCGCGTCATAAAGGGCCGCATACACAAGATGTACAAGGCTTATCTAGCTGTGTTCGTTTGTTTCACGACTCGAGCCATGCACTTAGAACTTGTAAGTGATATGACCACAGCAGCATTCTTGGCCGCACTCAAACGCTTTGTCGCTCGAAGAGGAAAATGCCAGAGCATGTACAGCGACTGTGGAACAAATTTCATAGGAGCTGATCGAGAAATGCGTGAGTTTTTGAAAGTCATCGCAAAAACGCCACACCAGAAACCAAGTCTTAGGGTGGCTAGCCGACGAAGGAATATCATGGCATTTTAACCCGCCAGCAGCACCACATATGGGAGGCTTATGGGAAGCTCGCGTAAAATCCGTGAAATAATATCTGAAGAGAGTAGTTGGCAACGCAAATTTAACTTACGAAGAAATGCAAACTCTCCTTTGTCAAATCGAAGCTTGCTTAAACTCCCGTCCTTTAACAGCCATAAGCACCGATCCCAACGACCTCACTGCTTTAACACCTGGACATTTTTTAATTGGAGGACCCATAACTGCTATTCCTGAACCTGATCTAACCGGGGAAAAGATCAATCGCCTCTCCAGGTGGCAACTAAGCCAACAATTGCTCCAGCACTTCTGGTGAAGGTGGCGCAATGAATATCTATCTCGTCTTCAGCAAAGACCAAAATGGGCAGCAGCCAAAGCTAACTTAGCAGTTGGGGATCTAGTATTACTCAAAGATGAGGATCAACCTCCCACCAAATGGAGAATGGCACGACTCTTCAACTGCATCCAGGAGCAGATGGTTTGGTGAGAGTGGTCACAGTAAAGACGGCAACAGAAAAAGAATTAACAAGTCCCGTCGTCAAGGTTTGCAAACTACCGTTGGACTAATTACACTTTCTATTGAAATGAATATTTCAAGGTAGGCGGAATGTTCGATACCGATCTCTCGCAAAAGTAAAAATTCTTAACCCTACGACCAAGCCCTAAAACCTGTAAAAATGACAGGCAGAGAACGGGTTTTCGCGGGGACTCTTGTACCCGTACCTGTCCCTTTTGTTAATTTTTTCTATCACATATTTTCGTCAGTCGCGAATTCCACTCCCTTAAAAGAAATTCGCTCGGCTCATACAAGCAAAATAGTTTTTGATTTTACAATACTTGTTTTCAAATTCTTACATTGATTAAAAGTTCTTTTTGTTTACTTCAACTGCGCATTAATTTCTCACGACACCGAACACAAACATTATCATAAAAGACATCCTGGTTGTACAGCTCTTTAGGGAACTTCTGTAAAAGTACACCGCGTTTACGAGAATCTCTGTAAAGGGAACTACTGTTACGGGTAAACTGCATGCGTTAATTCTTTTGTTCAATTCTTCAATTTCAGAATGATTCCATTAATATGGAGCCTTAACCTTGCATGAGGGAAACCGATTTTGGATATGCTCAGATGGTTGAGATGGGATTTACTCCAATCTGCACAGTTCCATTCATGTACACATATCGAATAATGCTATCTGCAAAAAATCTGACCTTCATCGCTGCTCCAATGGGAGCCTTCGACGATCTAAAATCCATTTCGAATGGAGTAAGGAAAAGTTCTTTCATTACTCTTAGTATAATTAAGGCAAATTAATTGGATTTGCTTTATTCAAGCATAAGTCACAGCATGTTCGATGCTCTAAACAAATTAAAATTCGTAAAATTGGAAAAAAAAATAAATAACACTAATGGTATTTGCCTCACCTGAGTCCCAGCGTTGAGCCCCGTGAAATCAGACTAGCTTACCAAAGATATATTTTTATAAATAGAATAGCTCAAACCTAATAATGAATACTCTCAAGGTTTTGAATTTTAAAACCAAATGATAATGCAAGTTTTATTCTGGGAAAATACCGACTACATAGCAGCAGCCTCTATATTCTCTTTTAACTCTTCCCTAACCGTTTACGCCTTGACATAGACAGGGGCTCGCTGCGGCGCTGCCTTTCTTAAATTTTACCCCAAAAAATTTGTGCAAAAATTTAGGCGGTAGCGTTAGCAAAGCTAGACTTGCACTGGAAACGACCAAATATATTTGCATATTACCGTTATATTCTTATGTTTTTACTCGTGTATTTTTACTCCATACCTTTTTCAGATATGGTTCGGGTTAGTTTGCGTCATTGGCGTACTGGTGGTGATTGACATACTGCACATGATGGTGATGGGAACTCGAAAATCAGTCATAGCACTTGCCTCACAAAAATGCATACAATACTTTGGAGCCATTTTGGGAAAAGGTAATGGAAGACTCGTATTTGTTTATCACTTCATCTTTCGAAAGCTCTTAAAAAATCAGGATCGAGGTTTTCAACTCATCACAGTCAAACGGCTTACGTAATTTTAGCTACCCAATAATTTCAAATAGAAAAGTTTTAATTTATCAAATTAAATTTTTCAGAGATAAGGTTATACTTAAAGCAAACATTATTCAAAATTAGACACTTGTATCAAGCAAGCATCAATTAAAATTTTTATAAAGATACCATTCTTTTTTTTGAACCACAAATACAGTTTTTATTTAAGGGAATGAGAAGCTTAGTTTGGAAAACCTCTGATTTATATAGCAAAAGATATAATTAATTTCTGTGAATTCAAAAATATCAAGCTTTTAATTCTCCGATTTCTGGTTATTTGGCCGCAATATGCATTTGAAAATGCTTAATTTGAAATCCTCTTTTCAACCCTTACAAAAATCTTCTTTAGAACTCTTTAGAAAATTCCTTGGGAAATTTCTTTAGAAATCCTTTAGGGTTTTTTTTTGGGAAATTGGGGAATATTGGCATCTTTTTCTTTGTAAAATGCTTTGGAAATATCTTTGGAATTTTCATGGGAGATATCTTTGGAATTTTCATGGGAGATATCTTTGGAATTTTCTTCGGAAATATCTTTGGAATGTTTTAGGGAAATATCTTTAGAATTTTTTCGGAAATATGTTATTAATTTTCTTGGGAAATATCTTTGGAATGTTTTAGGGAAATATCTTTTGAATTTTTTCGGAAATATGTTATTAATTTTCTTGGGACATATCTTTGGAATATTCTTGTGAAATATAGGGAAGATTATGAGGCAAATTAATTTAGCCTTCTAGAAACGAGGATAGTTCTCACATGCAGAACCATATCCCAATGCAGGGAGTGCAGTTCTTATATGCTGAATAACACCACTTTTATCGCGGGAAGTTCTCGCATGTAGTGCGATACTGCTTATAAAGTCTGACATTTAATCGTCTTAAATACGGCAGAAAGTTTTAACCTTGTGCAACTGTATGCGGTACTAAGTGGGTTTTGGAGGCTTCAATGGCCAAGCAGTAGATACAGATGTTGTTGTTAAGTTTTATAATGTATTTTCACTGAGAGTTTTTTGAGTACCAGAAACGCGTTTAACCTAGTTTTATCTACAATATTTATCTGGGACTCTAATTACGCTCGAAATAAAGATAAAACATGTTACAAAAGAATTAATTTTAGGTCAGTTTTACTTTTCAAAAGCGAAAGTTTCAACTGCCAGTTTATACTCCCAGTAAATCTAAACATCACGATTTTAATTACGCGTATTTTACTTTTAATTTAATTTATCCTTTGCATAAACACCTCACGGATTATTAAAGGCAAAAAACCAAACTGGGTAAATACGATAGATCATTACGCTCAGTGTATTCGGTGTGCCCGGCTGAACTTTAGACACTGAATATGCGTAATCTTTAAAGCCCTGCCCTTGACAGTGCTAAAATGATCAAACTTAGTTTTTTCTTAGCGTTTTCCGGGAGTAAAGGTAATGCGTTCAGGGTTGGCGGTGGTTTAGGCGCTAAAATGATGATATATTTATATTAAAATATATGCTCAAAAACTACGTGGTTTAAAATTATTAGGTGGTATCATTTAAATTACTACTAAAGCAATTGTCATTTTTCTCGGTTTATATAATAAGGAAAACATACTGAGAGTGAGCTTAATTTTTGCTCTTGTAGGGTTCGATATTTCTTCGTCACAAGCCATTCGCTTCAGCGTTGGACCTTTCATCTTGATAATTGTCATTATCGTCAATTTGTTCAACGGAGTCTTGAAAGCCAACTACTCATCTCAGAAAAGAGAAAATATCAACAGTGTAACCGATGCCTTGAGATTATCTGAGGACATCCCGATTTATTTAAATCTTGGACCTATAATTGATAATAAAGTTTGTCGACGGGTAAGGATTTTATACTTTTTTCAAAGAAGATTTTTAGAATCAGTCAAAGTAATATTCGAATCATTTCAGACTGAAACTGCAATGAAAATGCTCTGTGGCAAACTGTGGCGGCAAGGAAACACATCTCCTAATTTCGAAAAACTATCTAGAGGAAAGGAAATTTGGTTTGCGGATATATCTCTGTTTCAGATGTCGTCCGTTTTCTCAGAAATTGATAACAAACCCACTCTTCTGGATCTTTACCTTGGTTCTAAGAAGTACTTCGATAAACCGATGGTTTTTCACGCAAAATGGCCAATGAATCCTGAAGCTCTGAAGTATATAAACCGAAGGTTGGTTTCCTTACTATCATAGTTCAGTAATACTCTGCGTGCTAATGTTTTTCATTCAGAACATTTAAAAATCGCACAAACTGTTATCCCGTCTAATAACGGTTTCAATTAGTAGAACTTTATTAAAGACTAGCAACAAAGGTGTTGCCAGTTGGGACGTTTTTATTTCTTTTCTGATCGCCATTTTAAACGATGACGACAAATCGAACTTAGGCCCGTTGATAGGAAGGGTGTAACACGTAAAATCATTACCCGAAATAGGAACCGCTGTTCTGAAAAACAGCGGTGTAGTTCAAAAGTTCTCTTTTTGAAAGAGCGGTTGCGATTTTAGCCAATAGCGGTTTTTACCTACAATTTTGAACCATTCTTAATACTACGGTTTTTTTAAGTAAAAAATCATAGCCTATCAAGTGCACCGAAACCTAAAATTGCTTATAAAGTAGAAAGAAACCTAAAATTACCTATAAAAAACCTCTCCTCACCTATCAAGTAACCTAACCTTACAAATCAAGATAAACCTGGTTCAACGTAACTTAATACTATTGGGGTTTAAAATAACCAAACTTAACCTAACCTAATACTATTAGGGTTTCAATTAACAAAATTTAACCTGATTTAATTATTCTTACTGACCTGGTACTATTTAATTTCAAATAACGCAACATAAACCATCCTAAATGACAATTGTTTTTCAAACCCTGGTTGTAGTGCTCTCAAGGGAGTTGCTGCAACCTTCAGGTTTACGAGAAGCGCTGTACAGGGACCTATCGTTATGGGTAAACGGAATTTTGAGGAAAGAGGTTTTTAGGGAAGCGCGGTTATGAGAACCTCTATCATAGGATCCGCTCATACGAGAACCGCTCATATGAGAGTTTCTTCACAGAATAAAGGGATCATGTGTACTAATTACTAGAGAAATCGGTTGAAATGAGCTTACGTTATTCAAAACCGAAAGGTTTTTCCATCTGTGACCACCAAGATGGCGAAGGATTGGAATAATCATTGTTTATAAGAGTAACTTCCTTGCCTATTTCTGTCTCCTAAAGCGATTTTGGGCTCAGCGTTGATTATCAAGAAGTCAGTTTAAATCTATATAGGGTTAGTCCCCCTATTATCGGACACATTTTAAAAAATTAAGGTTAAATGTAAGGAAATCACAGAAAACCTTTGAAAAGTTTATGAAATAAATATTTTGAACGTTTCTGCACCTAATGGTATAGAAATAATTCCAAAAGAACGATGTAATGTTGTCCCAATCATGGATTTTATTCGGCAAGTATCGTACCCTATTATCGGCTATTTGGATGTTGATTCGGACACCCATGTTCCATTTATCGGACGCCTATACATCCAACTCGGACACTGGGATCTCAGAATCGGACAGTGGGTCTTTGTAGCCCGGACACTGGGATCTCAGTATCGGACAGTGGGTCTTTGTAGCCCGGACACTGGGATCTCAGAATCGGACAGTGGGTCTTCGCTATCGGACACTGGGATCTCAGAATCGGACAGTGGGTCTTCGCTATCGGACACTGGGATCTCAGAATCGGACAGTGGGTCTTCGTTATCGGACATTTGGATCTCTGTATCGGACAATGGTTCCTCAATTGGAATACCAATTTTTTTTTAAATATAAAAGACAAGTGCAAATTGCTACTTCTCTGACACTTCTGGATCCATTCTGAACATCACTAACCGCTTTAAGCATTAAATATTTACAATCCCTCTCTTATTTGTCTTTAAAACGTGTTTGAAAGCTGTCCGATAATAGGTTTTCTACATTAGCTACGATTCGCGTTTTATTTTCATGTAAAGAAACCTAGAACTAACTGTTAAAGTAGCAATTTATAGAAAAAGATTCGGGCTTTACAGCCATACACATAACTTATAGTTGGCTTCTATTTATATACCTCAAAACACGATTTAAAAATGGGGGAAGAATTTTTCCGGCCCCTCAATTAGTTTTAATTAATCAAAAAAATTGGATATCTGGTTCGTTCGCGCTTTCCTCCTCTGACATCGCGCCACTTCTCTGTTTTTACATGCAACATACAGATTTCGACACCCTCTTTAAAACTAGGTAACTTACAGTGTTCCTTTTTTCCCCGGCAGTTTTATAAACAACTTTTTAAAAATGTGTCCGATAATAGGAGCGTCTGATAATAGGGGGACTAACCATAAACAGAACTAAATAATTGGGAGAGGCTACGCAAGACGACTTATTTAATACGCCTACTAGCTGTTACCCTCGACTTTGTTCGCGTAAATTTAATAGAGTTTCAAACAACGAAACTTGAATCGTAAACGCAATGCAAAAGAAATTGAACGGCGCTCAAAGATCAGATATTACGCTCACTCGGATTCCACGCTTCTGATTAGAAAACTTTAATTATGACCTATTCGTGATTACAGAATGCGGGCTTTCTTCGAAACTGGCCAATTGACAACGTGGCTACGCTCCCTCAAGAGAGACTACCACATCGTATTGGACCATTCAGAGGCTGAGAATGAAGTACATGTACTCAGGTTCAAGGACATTGCAGCCAAGTTGGCAATGTGGGCGGCAATGCTTGGAGTCGCTTCTTTCGTCTTCACCATGGAGATGCTGACAATTTTCATGTTTCGTTAAACACTGATGATGATGGGAACATTATAAGAATGTAACCAGGTAGTAAAGGGTTTTTAAGACAGCTGATCAAATCCAAAAAGATTTCTAAAACAGTTAGGTATTCGAAGTTTAGTCGCAAATATTTAGCTATAGCTAGCTATTGACGATTAAATCTAACACAGAGTTAATCTGCCTACGAGCGCCACTGCCATAGAAAGTGGAGTTGATTTAGGATAAATGGCAAATGAAGTTTGTAGTGTGACTCACATAGGGTAGACTAGGATGTTTTCATAATATAGGAAATCAACAACCGAAGCTGCAGTGCGATACACTTAAAATTTATATAACAAACTGTTGAGGTGCAAAACATAAGCGATAATATTTTATATTTTGTAGTAAGGGTAAAGCTTCCATAACTCAGTTCATACTCCTTTATTATTTAACTTATGCTTGTATTTGAAGTGTTGTCTATTTATAAACAAATTACGACTAACTTAAATCGTTCCCTTCACATAAAAAGCAATTTTCTACTCTGTATATATCCTTAAACTTCGTAAGAAAATTGTAGTTTTTTATCTTTCCCAGTGACGATGGCGTGTCTATGTCTGGGTGGCCGTGACCGTGTTAGCAGTTTAAAAATCGAAACAAAAGTCTTTTCAATTTCTGGACTGAATTGACTGTTCACAGAAATTTGGAACATATCTAGCGCACGACAAACGCTATCCACACTTTTACTGACCACTATTGCACAGCCGTTCATTCCACATAGACACCAATCTTCAGTCAGAGAGGTAAACATATTTTGCAAAAAAAGGGGATTTGAAAACAATATAGGTTTAACTATATCTGACAATGTTGTTTTTTAACATTTAATGTAAATTTTGGTCAGATAGGACATTAACTCTGTTCGGTAAATTTTAATTTTTAATTTTGCAGAATGTTTGTTAACCGCAATTGCCAACACCTTGAAGTCATACATAAACCTTTCTATATCTTCATTTCGTATCAACCTTATGACGCTTATTAGCAGAGATCTTTGATCATTAAGAGTACTTCGATGGTGAAGGCAAAAGAAGCGATTCCCAGCATTACAACCCACAATACAAACTTCGCTCCAAGGTTCTTCAAAGTGATAGCATGTAACTCATTTTCGGTCTTCACTGAATGCGCACGCCAATTTCTTTCTATGTTTCGTAGATATGGTATATCTTGTCCAGTTTCCATGAAAGTTCTCAATCTAGATCGAGAATGGGTCATAACTTGATTTTACTAATCAATAGAATAAGGCACTTTGAAACTATATTCCACGTAAAGAATAGGCTTAGAAAATTTCACCGTAACTAATGAAACTAACCAACTAAATTATTTTTCAGTCTATACACCTTTAGACTCATTTAAATGAGTCAACTTGAGTTAACTGGTTGGGAAGTGAGAACAGAAGTTGACAAGTTGAATCACAAAATTAAAAATTGATCCCTGACCAGCTTTTCCAGACTCAACTTTTTGACTCATTTAGTTAAGTCCAAAAGTTGTTTCGTCTGAAAAAGCCCAATGAAAAGCTACAGTAAAAGGATTGTGCCAAAGAGAATTCTACGTGGGTAAAATATCCATGGACAAATGCACATTTGCCATTTTCATCTTTGATTCAAATGCTCAGCGAGAGAGAGAAAGATAGTTTGATTTTCACTTTCGAAGAAATATAACACAAATAAAGATGCAATTAGAGGTCATTTCTAATCATATATTCATTTAATCTTTAAATTCGTTTAATTATAATTATTAAAAATAGGTTTGTTCAAAACCACGCAAAATCAAGTTTACCATCATTATTTGGATTTGGCAATTTCTACGTATAGATGTGAGACAAAGCATCAAAGTGCTAATGGGGAACATGATTACAAGGATTATGGTTGAACTAGGATATTCAACGAACCTTCGGTTGACGAGTTTAACAGCTTCCGGATTCATTTCTTTTCTTCTCAAGAGCATTTTCGGTTTGCACGAATAACTCGACGAACTAACGTGATAATCAGATCGATTAAATGGCGTTCTTTCTACTTCAGCTTCAGATACCATTAAATCGTTAACCATAACATAATGTTTTCTATAATTATTTTTATCCATTTTTAAACCGCAGAGAATTCTCAGTTCCTCGTCCGTCTGTAATCAATGGAGTCAGAACAGAGTGGGTAGACACAAAATGGAGGTTTAAAAATCTTTTACCGATTGGCAAAGCTCTTCTATTACTATTGAGTAAACGTCGACGTCAGGTACATTCAATAAATCCCTTGCACTGTTAATGTTTTCTTTCTTCTGAGATGAGTAACTGGCTCTCAAGACTCCGATGAACAATGTGAAGAAAACCACATTTATCAAAAGAAACGGTGCAACGCCGAAGCGAATCGCTGGTGCCGAAGAAATATCGAAACCTACAAGAACAGTTATTAAGATACATCTGTTTGTGCACATTTTTAGGACATCTGTTTAGATAAAGACGACACTAGACACATGGTGGAAGTTTCTTCTCAAGTTTGAACAAGAGAGTAAGGGTCAATAGTGACTGCCGGCGGTTACGAGTCAATTCTTTCGACGACCGTTAATTGTGGGATAAGTAAAACACTTGTTTAAATTGCTTTTAACAAATTGTTATACGTTATCGCGACCTCTGACATCGCAGAAATAGGTTTTTAAATCAAATTAGGAGGTTTCCAGCTTGTTTTAATTTCGCTGTGTTTAACATATTTTTGGAATCTCATGCTTGGAAGGACACTCAAAGATACCATGACAGATCTTTACCTTTCCCCAAAATAGCCCCAAAATACAGTACTAGTCTTTGAGAGGCGACAGACAACACTGATTTTTGAATTCCCTTCACCCACATGTGAATTATATCAATCGCCGTCAACACAAGTAGTACGCAAGCCAACCCAATCCAAATCTGTAACGAGGAATTAATAGGTATGTTATCGATTCTGCGTGTTATCAAAACAGCATTGTCCAAAACGGCTTTTTCATAAACGCGTTTGCCATTATAGCCATTTCTCGTTTCAGCACATTTTGATTACAGCGTTTATATCTTGAGCGTTGTTTTGTATTGTTGAAGGTATAAGTATTAGAGCTCGGCATTATCTATCCATTATCCATGTTATTTTATCCATAATCCAGAACTATCAACAGAAGTTGTATATTAAATCGAATTATGTCCACAAAATTTATCTATAAATAATCGATTATTCACTAATTTACGGATGCCGAGCTCTAATTAGTATTGATTTCAGCTTTAGGTTTGAATTTTAATGGTTGTCAAACAAACAGTTTCGCGGTCTAGTGTGTTAATGCGCTTTAATGTTTGGTTGGGATGGGTTTTTTGAACTCCTATAAATTACCTTCCACCTTATCCAAAATATCCTCCTATTAATTAGCTGCCACCTTTTCCAAAATATTCTGATATTCATTAGCTGCCACCTTTTCCAAAATATTCTGATATTCTTTAGCTGCCACCTTTTCCAAAATATTCTCCTATTAATTAGCTGCCACCTTTTCCAAAATATTCTCCTATGAATTAGCTGCCACCTTTTCCAAAATATTTTCCTATTAATTAGCTGCCTCCTTTTCCAAAATATATTCTTATTAATTTGCTACCACCTTTTCCAAAATATAATCCGCGAACCTGTCCATAACCTGAGGATCACAAACGGTTATGAAACGCTGTAGTGCTAAACCGCTGGTTGGGAAAATAGCGCTATATTGAGAAACGCGGAAACAGCAACCGCTGTTTTGGGCAAAAGCGCTGTATTGAGAAGCGCGGAAACATCAACCGCGGTTTTGCAAACCGCTGTTTTGGGCACCGCCTTATTCCAAAACGCTCTTTTGAAAACCGCTCAACTACCAGTGAACCGAATTAATATACGTATGAAAGTAAAAATACGTGCATAGGGACTTGGCAAAACGGCCTAGCTCCGCTCTCTACCACTATTCTTATTATTCATTTTTTGCAGAGTTGAATCTATTTCACCCCCTCTTTGGACCCCCTTTTTGGTATCTTTTTTAGCTCGAGTGGAAGTTAACGTGAGGTCCCAAGACGTAGTTCTGCCAAATTCCATTTATAGTCTAAAGTTTTGGTGGAATTAATTCGTTCCTATTTAAGAAGCAAAAAAACAAGTATTTTCTTACTGCTTTCGAAATAATATTTAAGACGATGAAGGCTCCGATTGGAGCTGGGTTGAACGTCAGGTATTTCCTCGAAAAAATTCTATAACAGCTGTACGTGAGAGGTACTGTTGTACTACAGTTTTGTCCATTTTCACAATCAGACATCACTATGTTTTCGTAACTATAAGGCATCCCCTGAAAATGCGTATTTGTAGTTAGTTTTTAAATCTAAAAGCAGACGTTAATTGCATATTTCATAAAATAATTTAAATTTTTGATATCATAATTGCAATAAATGAGCACCAAGTTTATTGCTTAAGGCGTTGGCACCTTTATATCAAACCGTTCAACGTGGTTGTCACATTCTCGTGAAGAAATGTAACAAAAGCGTCATCTTTTTCTTGCAAAGACTTCGCCTTACAACTTAAACCTGTATTTTTTATGTATTGTGATTTCATTTTTTCTGAAGTAAGACATGTACGGTTGGTTATAGATCAGGTTAGAGAAAGTACCAATTAACCACGGAAGTTTTTTAGTTCAATTTCATGGACTTCAAAAGAATTTTTACATAGCAAATAATTAAGACTAATCCTGACATTTACAAACAAATATAATAAATTTATAGAATTAAGCAGGGACAAAAGCCGTAAAACGCATTATGAATGGGCAGCGGATGACTTGGGGAGACCCAAACTGCTAAAAAAAGAATATGAAGGTATGAGGAAAATCCTTGAATCCATAGCCGAGTCCCAATCCAAGCTGGCTGAGGCTCTAACGACGATGGCCAATGCTTCAGTTCGGCAGCTGATGTCTTTGAAGTTATTTCTCTGACAGAGTCTGAGCATTGGCGAAGAAAAAACAGTCATTTTAAGGGTTACCTGTCAATAATACACAATCAAAATAAATTGTTTTGTTTTTTTGGAAAAATTGAGTCGTCACGCATGTTGACTTTACCGTCGGTTCCCTTGTGACGAGGACATTGGTAAAAAATTGACTCTACATTTTGGCGTTATATTGTTGGCTAGTGACACTTGAAGTTCCGATTTAATCTCATATACATATATGCTAATGTCGTGAACAAGTGCGGAGTTTATTGCCTTCTCGTGGCAATTGTCGAAAACGTGCTTTGCAAGGCCGAAATATACACGCTTTCATAGAATATAACAGTTATAAATTTCATTAAATATACAATTATTTATTATAATAAAATCAGTTTTTGACAAATTAACCATCTTATTATTACTTCCATTAAAATAAACTCTTTAAATATGTTATGATTTGCCGTGTTAATGTAAATTTTGCCTTAAACGGAGATCATCAAACTCCCACACTTAGTTTAAATCTCGAAAAACCCTTTGAACTGTTATGCACGACGTGCAATTCGATTACCATGTTCAAATCGCAAGCAATGAAGCTCGAGTTAAAAACAAAGCAGCCATACTAGGCCTAATTAAAAATATGAACCACAGCCAAGATGCCAACAAAGAGGTTTGGGGAAACCAAACTAGAAAACTCTCGCTGAATATCCGTGAATCTAAGATTGATGAAGGGATGAAAGGGGGTAAAAACTCCAATGCTCGATTCAGCCGTCTCTTTCGGCCGCAAAATTATTCATTGTATGATTAGGATATGGGTCTTACAGAATGCGTTTTATTATCATTCGGAGAAATTGACTCCAAAATAAAAGATTCGGTTCGAAATTGCTCCAAAAGGACCTCAGAGAATAGGGTCCCAGTTTTAACCAACCGTGTGGAAATTGAGTTATACGGTACTTTAGATTAACCACCCCCTTCCTTTTTAGAATAGTTGGTCTGTCAAGGCTAGTTAGCGCGTTCGACGACAGGAAATGTCCGCCACTAACTAAACCATGGCAGCGGCCCCTTCTCGTAAATCCCGTAAAAAATTTCGAGTTTAACAGAAACAAAAACTCGAAAGTTTCGAATTGCTTGAGATTAAAATAGATTGACGTCAGCCACAATTAGTTCCTATGTAAGGTGCGGTTCGACACATACAGCATGTATTTCTAAAAATTAATTACACTTACGCTGATAAAATTATTTTCATTTGGCAGACGGCAGTCATCTCGACAATCGATATACCTTTAAATTTAAACTCAATTGGGATATATTTTCTTATAATAACAGAAGCAAGCGTAGTAGGAGTACACCCTAAAAAACTTTTAATATTAGGATAAACTAAAGTGGCCTGGTCAAAATATTACTCCCACTGATTCAAAATAAATTCAAATTGTGATAGTGGGTGTTCTTGAAACAAATTTAATCCAACTGAACTAAATCTATTTCACTTTCCTTCTATTTATAGGGATGCCTAGGGCTTTGGTTCAAGATAATAACTGAGAATTGTACTCCACCTTCATTTGCTTTAGATGAAAGGTAGCATTTTCTACTTTACCTTAGAGGTTTCTTGTTTTCAAAAATGTAATAGAACATGCGCAATACGGCGAACTTAGGCAACTTCGAAAATAGCTGGAGAAAGAAATAAATTCAACAACTTAGTTTCAGAAACATCAGAAGAATCTGAAGGCGTTCACTAGGAAAACCCCAAATTAGTCAATTCGTCTTTGGCTTAAGAATTGATGTCCATTGTATTTTGATTTGCCTGTCAAGTTTATTATATTACTTGGCAGTGCGAGGAGGGCGCATCGAACTAATCCACAAAATATGGGAATAGACCATTTCGATGTAACCCCTGATGTAAATAAGAGGGAAAGACACATGGGTAAAACTTTGCCTTCCATCTCGCTTTTTGGCGCCTACATATCGCAGTGGGCATATCGGATCAAACGTTTTTGCAATATACGGACCGCAATATTGGCTTAACTCCATTATCACCGTTAAGGTTAAGATGTACGCGGCGATCGGCTAGGGTTACGAAAACGCCTTGCCTCCCAATTGTCGAATTCATAAATTCCATACAAAAAGCCAACCACCAGTGGCGTTAGCCATTCGCGTTCAGTTTATTACCGTGAAGATTCTCCTACAGATGGCGCCAGCATTTTTTACGTTTTCTGTCGTCTGCTACACAGGTTTTAAATTTAGGGTTAGCCGTTAGAAATGGCTTGGCTAGTATTTTGCCGAATCCAGAAGAATTTGTGTGGGTTAAAACCAGAATCGGAGAAGCTCCTGAAGGTTCGCCTCTTGCTTTACAGCTTTCAATAAATGAAGATAGGTTTGAAGTTATTCACAACCTTGACATCTACGAGAGCCACATCCTATTTGCCTATGCTAATGAACCTCAAGATAGGTTTAAAATCCCGATCCATTCTAATCCACGTACTCCGTGGAGCTCCAAGAATTTGCCAGGATACTTCGGTCCTTTGGAGTCTGTATTATTTGAGGTATGCATTTCATTTGTATAGAAGTTGGTCATTTTGGAGTTTAATTTTTCAAATGTTTATTTTAGAAAAATCAACTTTCAGTTCTAGAAGCTATTGAGCTTGAAGTTAATACTAAAGATCAATCTGAGTCACAAGAGTGGAAGGAGGCGCGAACAACAAGATTGAACTCTTCAATTTTTGGGCTAGTTTGAAAAAGAAGAAATTAAAATTGGAGTGAATCTGGTATCAAAAATATCGAAAAACCCAAAGATATTGGACATTTGAATGCCATAAAGTACGGAAAAAGGTGGGAAATTGTTGCAAGAAATAAGTATAGAGAAAAAATGCTCAGCTTGGGTCATGACGTTACGGTCCATCCTTCAGGATATATTGTTGATCCTAGTAAACCATGGTTGGGAACGTCTCCAGATGGTCTAGTTCAAGACCCAAGGGAAGCGGAACCTCATGGACTTTTGAATATAAAATGCCCCTGGTCCACAAGAAATATAAGTCCGACGGAAGTTTGAATGGAGATTTTAGAGTAAAAGTGATTAACGGAAAACCATTTTTAAATGAAAACGATTACCACTTTTATCAGGTTACTGGGCAGATGGCACTATCAGGTGTAACATGGTGTGATTATGTAACTTATTTTCCATCCGGCTTGATAATAGTGAGAGTGAGATTCAATAAGAAGAAGTGGGAAAAGATGGAATCGCTTTTGAAATCTTTTTTCTTTACTCATATGCTACCAAACTTAGCTAAGGATACATTGCCTCAAAGTTCCTAATAACTCTTAAAGGGAGAGTACTTTTTAGTAGTGTGTTAAATTTCTTCTTTACCATATTTAATATCCCTTTAAATTTGATCTCATTTCCTCAATGGACCAAGATGTTTTTGACTTTTAAAAAATTAAAAAATACTTGTTAAAATGAGTTATTATTTAATAATTACGATTTGTTACATTTATTATTTATGAATCGCTGAGGGAAGAATCCAAATTAATTATAGACATCTCTTGATCATCGCTGTCGTAGGAATTAAAATCACTTTGTTGGCATAGTTCATCTTCATCAGACATATTTTCATCAGGCGGTAGTATTTCTTCTTAATAATCATCTTTAAAATCAGCTGCATTAGCTGGTTCTAAGATTTCATCATAAAATTCATCCGTGTCCATGGTACTATTGTTTAAATTTTCTTTATTCCTAACGAGAGGGCTTTGAAAGTTCGATAAAAGTGCAACAACTGTCCATAGTTGATTAATTACGGGTGCAAGAGTCAAGGGAACTGGACGGTCAAGAACATGGAATCCTCTTATTCTTGCAATTCGTCGCTCCACGTGTATGCGCAGAGCCGCAATCTTTTGGGATTTATCCAACTCTTCATTATTAAATTGGCCCTTTCCACTCAGAAACGGAGGAATATTTAGTTTAACACCTTTTTTCTCTAACAAATCTTCAATCAAGAATCCTTTATCAGCCATAACGCTATCATTGGGGGAGAATTTCAAATTACAAAAACCACTTCGCAGAGTTAATTCCCCGTGAATAGATGAGAAACAAATGTGACGTAGCCGTTTGAACTTATTCCAATAAGTCCTTTAAAAGTGTTTGTGGATTTATAGTTTGAATATGAGGCAGATTGCAATACTAAAGACTTGGAAGTCTCACATTTAAGTTCTGTAGCATCAAGTATAACACGAGTACTGGGATAACTAATTTTAAAATCATCCGGCATAGCTGCGTCAACTTGTTCTCGCGTTGGTCAGATGTTAAATTGTCCTAAACGAAAATACATAAATTTATCCATAACAGTAAAATCAAAATGTGTCTGTTATCCAGTATAATGTTAAAGAAAATAAATGCTATTAATAATAAAATTGTGTGTGATTTTCAGTTTTAGATTATAAGTCATTGATATTTAAACAAACACCAAAAACTTCAAAGACAAATATACATAAGCCTATTTTCCTATCCATGAATAACTTAATTTCAACCTCCCCCAGAACGAATGACCGCGCTCATTTAATCCAATATAGCGCAGTGCACCACTTTTCACGAAGGGGTTTTTAACTTTCTAAAATGGAAAAACATTGACCAAAGAACCTTTATACCAGTAATGGAAAGTTTAGCTTCCTCTATTGCAAATTATTTGTCACTAGTCTTTAAAGCCAGGCAAGTTGACCCAAGTATTCCCGGCTGGCTATTTGCACTTGGGTCACACTACCAGCGTGCGAGAAAAAAACCCCTCCACTTACCATTCCTGGTATGTTCTTTGATTTGGCTGGCATCATTCGAATTTGATACAAGAAGAGAGGAATGTGGAGGACGAAGGGGGTAAAAACGAAAGGCTCTTGTTGTCAGCGCTCCTTTTTTTGTTTGCCCTTGGCAACGTCACGGGTGACTTTTTCAAAAGCATGTACATGTACATGTATGGGTATACGATGGGAAAATCGTTGGCACCTCCTGAGACGAAAGTGGCGATGTAATTTAAATTTAAGGCAGGGAGAAGAAAAAGCTTGTAACAATGTCCATGGATATTTCTCCGCGTGCTGGCGTGCCTGCTTTCACTCCATTGGTTTTAATTGAGTAAACGTGAAGATTTGAAGGTAGGAAACAACGGAGCACCAGAGAGGAGAGAAAGAGGGAGTTGGAAACGCGCTTTATAAAATCCACCGAAAAACGGGATAATAGGGGGGTAGTAAAAACAATTTTCGGTACGTTTCGTCGTTTAGTTTTAGTCCTTTGCGCAGTGGAAGTTATACCTGGTGTAGTGGCAAATAAAAATTTTAAATCGGATACTAGGCTTCTCAAGTGCTCGCACTCTATATCTGTGACAGGGCAGAAGTTAGCGCTTCTTCTAACTTATTTTCATCAATTTCAATTGGGGCGCTAAGCGAAACTGGATTGGGCTGATCTATTTGGAAATCTCGCAAGAATGGATATATTTCCCCTGGGGAACTACGCCAACTAAAGTTCACATCACCACAGTCAATTATAATACCGTTGTTATTCAAAACATCCATACCCAGGATGCACAGAAATATTAAATTTTTCACAAAATACACAGTATTAGACGTAGTTTTTCCAGGGAAAATAAACGTATTTACCGCTACCAGTCGTTGATACTCTAGTTTTGTTAGCTAGCTTGATACCCAATTTTATCCTATTACTTTTGTTAATTACATTGGCCAACACGAAATTTTTCGTCTACGAGGGTATAGCTGGATCCACGAGGGCTATACATTCCTATTCATTAATCTTAATTTTAATTTTGGCTAAACAGGAAGCTTTTAGAGATACTTGATTTTCAATAAAATTTAAGAAAATATTGGAGTTTAAATTTCGAATTTGTTTATTTAAAATTATGGATCCAGCGTTACAGGTCAAGGGGTTTATCGGCGTGCTGGGGAAGGTTTGCATGTTTGTTCTCCCCCGCCTGACCGTTTTCCGAGTGGGGCTGACGTTGTATTGAGCTATTATAGTGCCTCTCGTGGCCGAAATTGGTGTTTCGACAATTAGTACCAGAAGTCCATTAAATTAGCCTAGGCTAATTTAATGGACTTCTGTTAGTACTGATATGACCGGCAACACCGCAACGGTGGCAGGGTAACTCCGGCGCCGCTGTTATATCGACGCGAATCGGGCTCCCGATAGTGAGAGAAATTTTGTTGGGAATAATTAGGCCTAAAATATTTGATCTAGAATTGTGGAAGGTTTGCGGGGCCTATTATAACGAGAGCTTTAATCTTGGTAGTGGGGACCACCACACTTAAAACAAACTACGCCACTTGCTCGCTGACCATTGTAAGCAGTGCTAGTGGGAGTAGATTTTTCGACCGCAGGTTTGTCCTTGAGGGCTGCTTTGGCTTGTTCAATGAAGACGGCATCGGCTAATAAGGCTCTAATTGACGTAAATTTTGCCGTGGCTAACGCGACTCTAAGTTCATCGCATAGATTTTTACGAATTATTCTAATTAGTGCCTGTACTGGGAGAGGTTCTGTTAATTTTCTAATAATAGTTTGCATGGCCTCAACATAATTAGTAGCGGATTCACCGAGCTTTTGAAAACGGTAATCTAAGCGTTCTAATAGAACATCATCATTCGCGTAAGCATTAAATTCATTCATGAGTGCGTCGGAAAATTCCTGAAAATCCTCGAAACGGCCTTGGTCCTCGAACCATTCTAATGCTGCACCTCTGCACATTGTTGGTATCCAATGCTTGATAAACAAGTCTTCGGGGCATCCCCGGGAGATGAAAATTTGGCGCGCTTTTACAAGGAACTCTTTCGTGTTTTCGCTAAAACTACCCGAAAACGTGGGGGGTGAAATAGGGGGAGTCCGCGAGCTAGGGAGAGGCTGAGGTTGGTCCTCGTGGCGCCCATTGTTAGCTATATTTTCAGGGTTTTGGCGCCCTTCTAACCCTCGGTTTTGAGCGACTACTTGCGCGGACAGCTGCCTTATTTGTTCTTGTAATGCTGCAATAGCCGCTACGTTAGGATCGGGGGCGTTTTCGTTAGGCATGTTGGCTGGTGGGGGATTACATTTTTGCTTTCTAATTTCTCGGGCGTGATTTTGTTCAATTTTAAGAATTTAGTAGCACTCTTCGCAAGAGTAAAATTTTCCCTAAGTTAGGCTGGCAAAGCTCATGACCGTCCTGAGACGATGACATAACCCATGTTATAAGCTTAATTTAAAGCATGCACTTAATTGAACCGAACGTGTACGGGGGAATTTACTAGGTAATAATAATAGGGACCAGTGACACACCATAAAAATACACTCCTAACGTTTTTAACAAAAAATTCTAACCAAAACTTTTAATAAAGCTATCCTACTTAAATCTACAACAAAATAAACTGAACTAAAGCTACACTAATTTCACTAAAAATAACCTACACAATTACGCTACCCACGTAAACTAAACAACACTACGCAAACCACGCAGACTTAAACAAAAATTACGTTAACCACGTAAACATTAAAATATTAGTGCTAGTCTTTAAAATTCAATTTCTTTGTTCCTAATTCATTAAATAACTTAATGGTTACCATCCGTTAATTAATTGGGGAATTTTAGTAGTTCTGATCCCGGACGGACCCCCAAAATGCGACATTTTAGTTACAAGATATGAGAGATAAAAGAAAATGTTGATTTAATTAGTATCTAAATTGGGGTGGTCATTTGTCTAGGGGTATTATTTACTAATTAGTTTAAAATATCGCATTGGTGATAAATAAATAGTTCAAAATAGTTCAAATATGTTGTAGCATAATAATGGGGCTGGTTTCTGGTCCGCGTGAGCTCATAAGTAATAATTGTTTACGATACTGATTTTCTTTGTTCTCCGCACATTCGTTCGCGAACTCTTTAGATCGTTGGGCCACGAGCCGAGAGGTTGATTCCGTTGGACGGGAAAAGGGTTAATAGTCCGGCATCGTGGAAACGGGCTCATCGGGCGGCATTCCTTTGGTTCAATTCAGGTACGGAACATCGTCGAGAGTCCAAGAGCATCCCAGCATAAGAGCGTAAAGGCGAGATAGACCAAGAGCCAGTGGCCTGGACCTTACCTCATAAAGTACAAAAGGTCTGACCATTGGAATGAGTTCAGTTTTGAAGCTCATTAATAGATTTGGCCGTCTTACGCGTCACAGCTGGGGCATTTGAGGGGGGCGGGATCATGTTTGACCCTAATGAGGTATGATTTCATGAATAAAGAAGGTGGCAAATGATAGAACTGGAAATGGCGATTCCAAATATATGAAATCTGACGTCATCAAAAGGGGCCATCAATAAATCAGACGGGGGTTAAAATGGTCGAATGAGGTATGAATTTTTACCTCATGAGGTACATGTATGAATCCGGTGTTGTTTGATAGATCTGGTCGTGCTAAATAACAGAATATAAAATCTGACTGGAAAATACGCGGCTTAGGTTTAATCTGACGGGCTGATTCTTGCGTCAGACTATGACAACTTCGTGCCTCATAAAGCTAGATTCCCACTCGACCGAAAAAATCGGCGCAAATCACGCAGCCTACGTTAGAAATTTTACCTTACGCCGTCGTCCGGCTGTAGACTGTTCGCACTACGACTGAATTTTGAGTTTGGCGGTAGATATTTTTGGGTCACGTGACAGATTGGAGTGGTTTCCATAACATTTATTTCGCATTATGAATTGGTATCTCTGTCGCTTAGATCGTACAAGAAAGTATATTTTCTAACCTCCTCCATAAAGACTTCCTTATTAACATCTTACATCAATATACTTCCATAAGATACATTTTTCTTTCTTCGTGGCATTTATGACGTAGTCAGTGGGATAATTTCATTGGCTGAGACACCGGCGTAACGCCGAACACGACCGAAAAATATAACGCAAATTGCGCCCGGCCGAGCGGAAATTCCGTCGGGCTCGGCGTAAAGATTTTTCGGTCGGACCCCTTTCTGCCGGGTCTCCGTCGTGATTTCCGTCGAGTGCGAGTCTAGCTTAAATGTAGCAGGTGATATATTTTAAAACCAGCCCCACTGATGTCAAGTACATTAAACTTAACTTGTTTGAGCGAGTTGCCTCTGTTTCTATCGAGGTAATGTGGTGAAATAATTTTGACCGTGATAAATGAGATGAACTTAAATTGGCATCATTTATAATAGAGCTATTTCAATTCGGGGGTAAGGAGAGTTTTTGAGGCAGGGTTTCGTCAGTCCCCGCCTAGGTGCCTTATTGTGCGCGAAATTTAGCTAAGAGTTCTACAGTGGCCCGCACGAAGGGAGGGTGAAAACCGGCTCCGTTTATTGGCAGGCCCAACTGTGACGTTTCCCCCTTCAACTGATATAGCTGTATGCAGGCACATTTTATTTCAAACTCATTCAATGAAACCTTCTAACGTTAAATTATTATTCAATGCAAATAAAGGTAAAAAAATGTTACATTTTAAAGGTCATCTGGTTCATCATCCGAGTCAGTCTGATAATCAATATATACGGTTTCATCGTCATAGTCACCCTCCCTCCGTGTGGGCCACTGTAAAACTCTATGCTAAATTTCGCGCACAATAAGGCACCTGGGCGGGGACTGCCGAAACCCCGCCTCAAAAACTCTCCTTACCCCCGAATTGAAATAGCTCTATTATAAATGATGCCAATTTAAGTTCATCTCATTTATCACGGTCAAAATTATTTCACCACATTACCTCGATAGAAACAGAGGCAACTCGCTCAAACAAGTTAAGTTTAACGTACTTGACATCAGTGGGGCCGGTTTTAAAATATATCACCTGCTACATTTAAGCTAGACTCGCACTCGACGGAAATTACGACGGAGACCCAGCAGAAAGGGGTTCGACCGAAACATCTTTACGCCGAGCCCGACGGAATTTCCGCTCGGCCGGGCGCAAGTTGTGTTCTATTTTTCGGTCGTGTTCGGCGTTACGTCGGTGTCTCAGACAATGGAATTATCCCACTGACTACGTCATAAATTTCAAGAGTGCACGCAAACGCTAGATAGATTGATAGCCGCCATGTATTTTTCTTTTGGTCGGAAACATCCCACGAAGAAAGAAAAATGTATCTAATGGAAGTATATAGAGGTAAGATGTTAATAAGGAAGTCTTTATTGAGGAGGTTAGAAAATATACTTTCTTGTACGATCTAAGCGACAATGGGACAGAGATACCAATTCAGAGTGCGAAATAAATAAACCACTCTAATCTGTCACGTGACCCAAAAATATGTACCGCCAAACTCAAAATTCAGTCGTAGTGTGAACAGCCTGCAGCCGGACGAAGGCGTAAGGTAAAATTTCTACCGTACGCTGCGTGATTTGCGCCGGTTTTTTTCGGTCGAGTGGGAATCTAGCTTTATGAGGCACGAAGTTGTCATAGTCTGACGCAAGAATCAGCCCGTCAGATTAAACCTAAGCCGCGTATTTTCCAGTCAGATTTTATATTCTGTTATTTAGCACGACCAGATCTATCAAACAACACCGGATTCATACATGTACCTCATGAGGTAAGAATTCATACCTCATTCGATCATTTTAACCCCGTCTGATTTATTGATGGCCCCCTTTGATGACGTCAGATTTCATATATTTGGAATCGCCATTTCCAGTTCTATCATTTGCCACCTTCTTTATTCATGTACCTCATGAGGTAAGAAATCATACCTCTTTAGGGTCAAACATGACCCCGCCCCCCTCAAATGCCCCAGCTGTGACGCGTAAGACGGCCGAATCTATTAATGAGCATCAAAACGGAACTTATTCCAATGATCAGACCTTTTGTACTTTATGAGGTAAGATCCAGGCCACTGGCTCTTGGTCTAAGAGAGAGAGCAAGAGAGCGAGCCTCTTGGCCGGGTCTCCTTTTATACCTTTTAGGTCAGATCTACGGGGTTCCATATGTCCAACCAGGACACGGCCTGGTTTTTGCGCGGGGTCCCAAAAGTTCGGGCACGACCCCATCCCGTTCGCGAGAGGCGAGTTTGCCTCGTGCGCGATGGTAAAAACCCGATGACGTAAATATTGGAGGGCTATGCCCTTTCGACCAGAATCAGTAGTCCCATCCAAAAACCAGTATTGGGGGAGTTAAAGCGATAGTGCTACAATGGCTATTTTTAAAGTGCTAGTATTTTAAATTAAAGGGGCAGTAAAATAAAAACTGTTACAATGTCTGTATTTTTAGAGCGCGAAGATTTAACGGATCATGCATAAAAATGTTTGGACTAAGTTTTTTTAAGTACTGGAAACGCATATATTTCTTAATCTTTATTATAATAATTATCAAAAAGGGAACATTTAAAATAATTATTAAAAAAGAATATGTATAATAGAAAGTTAAAGTCATATTAATACTTCTAGAAAGTCAAAAATCATATTATTATTATTATTTGAAAGTCTCTATTTTGCGAAACTATATTTGACAACTAAAATAGTTGGTGAATGCAATCGTTAAGTTGTCAATGGTTCTTTTAATCGTTATTGAACTAATTACTAAGTTCTACACCCTGGCAAGTTGCAAATATTGCTCAACAGATGGCACCATCAGATGGTCAATTAAAAATATTTTCAATCAATACTCGCGTAGCCAGTCCCAGATTTATGGCGAAGACTTTCAGTAAAATAGTCGCTCTAGGTATCATGTGTATTTAAACTTTCGCCCAAGCAAAGAAAATTATTAAACTCATTTAATTAAAAAATCATGATCATAAAAGCCCCACTGAGCTTTTTATTAAATTATTAAACCCTATATTTCTTAAAAGCGGATTCTCCTAATACCAATCGCTATCCAATTTCTTATTTAAAGACTTTCAACATACATATCCGTACAGGGGTGGAAGCGGTCGCTTTTCTCATAACACGCTGTGTGACCATGAAAGCAGTTTTAAAATTCTCTTTAATTTCCAAAAAATAAAATGTTTCGCTTTAAAGTAATACCACGGTGTTTTAACATTCTAATGGCAATTGTAACACCTTGGTTTTGAAAGAAATTTTGCGGTTTCTAAAAAAAGCCACAATGCAAAAGAAAAGTAAATAAATTTGCCTTTTTGGAGTTTACAGTATAATTGTAATAATAGTGCTCAAACACAGGATTTCTCAAATGCATCCAAAAAAAACAGAGTTGCTGTGAAAGAATGGGTCAAAACTGCCCAACAGCGGGTGAGCCGTGCGAATGAGATTGGGTGATATGGGGGGACACCTACCCGGCTTTCCAATTTGTATTCGTTTTCATTTTAATTTTTAATTTTAAGAATTTAAACTTTTTTTCCTCTCCATGTGACGCTTGCATTGGACGTTTCTGTGTGTCTGTAAACTCAGTTTCACATTTGCAGCAAATGTGGTCGCAATTTCCGCACCGCGTTATCAATTAACCCAAATTCGGAAAGTTTCGATTTCATTATGTTATATATCACACATTAGCATTATGATTTCTTCGGCTCGTAACACGCCAAATTTTGTTATCGTCTATCCCACGTACACATTGACTTCTAGAAACGCCACCTCGTACAATGTTCATCCTTATATTCCATAAGAAACAAATTATGACGAAAATTATACTTATAACTTTCAATTAAATACTTCTGTTCACACTAACCTCTTGCTACCCACATTCTTACCAATTTATTTCAATTCAAAAAAAAAACTTATTGTCCCTTGGCTGGTTATTTCCCTCTGGTGAACCCCACAGTTCACGAGCCCCCGTGGCTTTCTCGCTATTTCGCGTACGTAAAACTCACGCCTGCATGGTCATTGTTCGCGTACGAAAATAAACTTGCACATGCATGAAAGGTAGTTCACGGTCACGAGCCTCTCTACGTTACGAAGATACGAACCCTTTGAGAGAACCAATTATCAGTGAGCTTTTTCGCTAAGCCAATTATCAACGAGCTTTTTGTAATAAGCCAATGAGAAAGCTTTATGTGGTACAAGACCGAATTTCAAGTCGGTCTGAATCTATAAAAGGCCAGGACGAACAATAGACTTGAGTCTTCAGTATTCTATATTTCTGACCTAGTGGCTAGCCCAGTCCGATCGCAGCCCGCTAAAAAGGAAGCCCCAGAGAAGTTAACTCCTGGATGAACGACTAAGTTGCTAACTTATGCCCGGTTAAATTACCCGCGAAAAGTGAAAGTCTTAATTCGTGCCAAGTATCCTGCTGCCATGATATGGCGTAGAAGTCCTGGACCTTGATATCTATCCTGCCGCCAAACTATGCCGTAGAAGTTCATCAGTTCTCCCGCCAAAAGCGTGTACCGCCCGATGTCTATCGGAACCTACCACGTTACCATGAAACGTGTTGCCGGACCATCACCGATTTATAGTGCCATCGTAAAACAATAGAAGTTCATCAGTCCACGTAATTAACGGAACTCAAAATGAGCTAAACGCGAACTTCAATATAAACCGTGAGCCACGAAACTTTGCAAGTATCAATAAGGGTTAACCAGCCTTAAGTTAAGTTTAGAATTAAGTAAACCAATTCTTGCCATTAATATTTGAAGTGTTAAACCTCTTATGAGGTCATGATTAATTTAGCATTGATTAATAAATATATTTCCAAGGTTTAATCATGTTCCCGTTTATTTCATTTACCAATGCTGACATACTTATTCAAAATACAATTCCCTAGACAACCGTACCAAATTTAATATGTTATATCATATAGCCCCTGATTATTAATTATCATCATATAAAAAGAAGTTAAAAGTTGTCGCAAAATCTGTTACATTATCTTCTACTCCATTACCATCGTTAAAAAATTTTACTCTGTGAATATCTAGGATTTCGATAAACGTCCTGGCTTTCAATGGCTGCTGGCCCATTGGGCCGAGTCCCATTAGACCAAATACTGCCAAAATGAGACTATCCCGTTTATTTCAACATCGACCAGAAGTGGTAATTATTAAATTAAAAATACGGTAAAACAGTCTGTAATAACCAGACTAGCTTAGGGTCTTGGTAGTCTGTCGTCTTTCCCCTGTGGATGGTACAAGAGAAACAAGTGTTGATCGAAATGCATTAAGGCATTAGCTCTGTGATTGAAAATACACAGGCGAAGTCATGGGTTTGTAGTAGCTTTCGTGGCTTTGAATAGGCGAAAAACCACTAAGAAAAGATTCTCTTCCAGACCTTGATGGTACTGGGAAAGAAATAATATTTTCATCTTCAAAGAGTTCACACACCCTCAATTTGTGTTTAAATTTGATGGACAGCTGTATCGAAGCAAGATTATTGGAACGTCTATCTATAGTTGAAAAATTTTCGTTAAAGTATTGTGTTTCTTGGGTTTTGCGTGGTGGGATTGGTATTACGAAAAGCGGATAAGGCTTTATTTGAACCTTTATTATATATTTTAGAAAACGTGATACTTGTTGATGAGAAGGAATAGAGGCAATTTAAAATCTAGTTTGGAAATATAATAGGTTTTTGAAACGGTCGTTAGCTAGAATAATTAAACTCAGAAATGAGTTCGGATACGAGTTGCTAGTTTAGTCATGAATAAAATAATTTTTCCCGTGAATAGTGATTTTAGAAGCTGGCTTCTGCGCAGACTTATAGAGAAATAAGAAAACTAGACTTAATAGCACGAAACTAGAAAATAGTCGTGAGAGAAGAGCTCTCTCAAAATTTCATAATTTAAATAGCGTGATGTACGACATCATATATTCTGATTGCTGTTTCTTCCCCTCTTTACGTGTAATTTAACCTCAACAATTCGAGTTCCAGTTTGGTATTGGGATTTTAGACAGTTGATTATAACAGTATCTAGCACCGTGATTGCCAAAACTAGAAAATGATGACTCCATGTAGAACTGTTCTATAAAATCCTTTGTTCGATTTGTGTTTAGAGATGAATTACGCGTAAATAGGTCGAAGTTTGCACTTTATATTTAAAGATATTCTCACGCAGGCGTGGCTCGAGAGTGTAATGTTAACTAGCTCTCCGTGTTTTTCACGCGACCTCGTTTTTGATGTGGAAAAAAATCCAAAGTGATTAATCCAGCACTAATTAGCACATTTCACTTGGTGAAACATGAATGAAACAGTGTATAATATTACTGTACAATGGCCGGAAGAAAAGGTAAGTTAAGCGTATCCGAAACTGAAAGTTTTAAACAGCCCAAAATGTTTGGTTTAATCGGGTGTTTCGTTTCTAGCTTCTAAATTACATAATAAAAACTTTTAAAAGAGCAGAAATGACGATTTTATTGTTTTCGGTTCAGTTAAAACCGCCTCTAAGTCTGACAATAATAGTTAATAAAGAATAATAGCTACGCATTTATGCATATATTTATTGTAAGATTCCCAGTAAGTGTTAGAAACAGGAAACAGGTATTAAAGTCAGTGTCAAGTCCATAAGGTAGATAAGCCAATTACCTCATTCGAGGTAGGTTTCAAGTGCTTCGGCTGATGTAATTTTGTTGTTTTTCAACTTGTTTATAAACTAACCTACCGGAAATTTTATCCACATATTAAGAATCCTGATTTAATTCTGTTTATCAAAACAGTTAACGAACAACACAGAAAGATATATCTAATCAAAAAAGCACCCAATAAATACTCCTAATGAAAGTCCAATAATCAAGCCGAAACTAGTCGAGCTATTTTAATAAAAATATTAAAAACCTTGCGCACTTGAGAAAACCGTTTCTATTTTAAATTATTTAAACCATTTTGAAATTTACCTGCAAAAAATGAACCAGAACTCTATGGCTTTATTTGGATATTCGCTGCAGTTTTTTTTTTCAATAAAATTGCCGACATCAAAATTAAGTATTTTGTTTTAATGGAGCCTGGTTTCAGTTGTAGAGTTAATGCACTTCAGTAAAAGCTGTATTTTAAGATTAAAAACTTTTTCTAGAAACCCTGGGATTATCCTTACGATTCCGCACTTCGAGTTTGGTATTTCATTTTTGAACACACGAAACGTCTCAGGTAAAGTAGGCCCGCAGAGCGAATGAAGGAGGAATACATGTCTTAGCTATGGACCCAAAGGAAGGCGTAATCTTAACAGTTTTTCTTGAGCACCAGAGGAAACCGATTACTTTTTAATCATATTTTGATTTCATTGTTATTTTCCAAATGTCAGTTAAATATTATTGCTTCAGCCTATTTTCACTGTAGTGGGGAAGGTTTTAAGAGTTAACCCATGGAACCTTCCACTCAAAAGACCTTGAATAGTTCTTGTTGGTGGCTTTGTGGTGACACGAACCCTCAGGGTCTTTTACTAACCCCCTTTTGGCCAAATGAACCTGTCTTTCTTTACCTGGCAAAAACTTGTATTCTGAAAATACCGCTCTTACAAATGGTCTAGTATTATGTTAAGAACCTTCATATTTAAGAATTGTGTAAATAATTGCACTGTGCGTATTAGAGCCGCCACATAGTCGCCAGATTTTTGCATTGGTTTAAGTGTTTGCAACCCCATCTCAATGCGGTCAAAAGTACTTTTCCCTCGTTCGCGAGCATATGGCTCGGGGCCACTCCTTCATACGCTCAGGGTATCTCTAGGAAAGCGCATTCCTAATTGTGTTCAATATTAAAGGTTCACCCCTACTATGGACTCGGATGAATGGCTTCGAAATGTAAGTAAGATATTCAAAATGAGCGCAAAAATATAGAAAAATGTTTGTTATAAAAATATCTCCGTTTCGATGAGTTTGACCACTTTTTGTACGAATTCTACAGTTTCACTCCCTAGAAGAGAGATTTCACAAGAAATCGTTTACTTTATTTTGTCCGCGTGCTTATGAATATCTGGACTATTGACGACCTTGTTACGCTTGAACAGATGTCTTTTTTGAAAATGTGTTATTGAGTAGAAAAAGAAGTAGGCTTCAAGTTATGGTGTAACAACAAGAAGCCGTTTGGCTAGACTAATACCCTATGGTATGAATCAAAACCTCTTTGTAAAAGATTCTTAAACGAGGTACAGAATTGCTAGAGCATTAATAGATTAGCTATAGTCTACTTTTGCTGTATATACTTATTTTTCCGTTTTCTCTGACTGGAGAAGTATGCTTTTGAGAAATGTTTTTGGCCCAAACTTGAAACCAAGCATTTTTTTCTGTACCATGACAACTCCTAAACGTCTCGTTTCTGTACCCAGAGATCCGTCTTTTTTGGCGCCTTGGTTATCAATTGTTACATGGTTACGTGAAAACTTCAAAAAAGGATAAGCCTTTAATAGAATATTTAAGGTTATAGATATCTCGAACGACGACTACTTTTCACCATCCGCCGAGGCTGGGGGGGGATTTGAGTTGAGGCAAGGAACTTCTGGGAGAGTTTTACCGGGTATAACTAGCGTGAGATTTTCCAGAAAAGCAGAACCCGAAATGTCGAGCGCGGTTCTAAAAAATAGCGGCATGGTTTAAAACGTGCCATTTTAGAAAAAGTTGATGTAGTTTTGGGAAATAGCTCTGTTAAATTACAGGTTTGAACAAATCTTAGCCCTGTAGTAGGCTTACCTAATAAGTACTGCAAATAGATCATCATGCCCTTATCTCACCTAATTTTTTCCATTTTAAACCTACTGAACTTAGAATAACCATATCTATCCTAAGGCTTACCTGACCTACATTATCGAAGCTAAAATAACGTAGCCTAACCTTACCTTATAACCGAACCAAACTGTTCGATACCGATCTCTCGCAAAAGTGAAAATTCTTAACCCTCTACGACCAAGCCCTAAAACCTGTAACAATGACAGGCAGAGAACGGGTTTTCGCGGGAACTCTTGTACCCGTACCTGTCCCTTTTGTTAATTTTTTCTATCACATATTTTCGTCAGTCGCGAATTCCACTCCCTTAATAGAAGTTCGCTCGGCTCATACAAGCAAATTAGTTTTTGATTTTACAATACTTGTTTTCAAATTCTTACATTGATTAAAAGTTCGTTTTGTTTACTTCAACTGCGTATTTATTTCTCACGACACCGAACATATTTTGGTCCGTCGAGCCGGATCTGTTCGCAATTAACAGAATTATCCAAAAATCAATCAACATATTCGAGGTGAACCGGCAAATTTTCGGAAAATCGTGAAAACTGTGCGTGTTAAATGAACAATCAACGTCAACTTTAACTCTAGAATTATGGATGCATTGCGGCACAAAAGAAGGGCAATCAAAGGCCAAATTACGCGATTGGAAACAATTGTTAGTGGACATGCTTCTCAACCATGGGGTGAAGCAGGACTAAAATTATACGTGAACAAAAGTGAACAGTTAATATTGGATTTGCGTCATTTACAACAAAATATAATCACTACGTGCCTTCCAGCTGATTTTCAACCTAAAGAAGCAGAATATAACGCTTTAATCCAACGACTCGAAACGGTAAACATATTTTTTGCTTCTGAGTTAAGTCAAACGCAAACAGCCTCAGCAGCGGCCTCCAGTACTACCGCTCAAACAAGCGCGCCAAGTGCCGATATTAGACTGCAAAAACTAGATTTACCGACATTTGGAGGTAACTATGTAGACTGGTTATCATTCCGCACTAACAGACGAAGCCGCTCTGTTAATAAAATCCATCCCCACTACGGATGCAAATTACCCAGAAGCGTGGGATATTCTTTTGAATCGATACAATAATACGCGTGAATTAATCGATGCTCAACTAAAGCGCTTATTTACACAGCTTCGAGTCAATCAAGAATCATCTTCGGAACTCCGAAAGCTACTCGATACAACTTCAGAATGTATCCGCTCTCTAAAGGTGCTGAACGAACCAGTTCAACATTGGGACTCAATTCTCGTCTTTATTGTAAAGGAAAGACTAGATCCAGAATCAAGACGTCAGTCTGAGCTTTCACTAAGCCGTACAACCGCACCAACCTTTGACGACCTCCGAACCTTCCTCGAACAACGTTCTCGAGCGATGGCGGCGGCTCAAGAAAGCAGTGTCAAAGCAAAACCACAGTCTCACGCTAAAAGATCAGCACTAACCCATGTAGGGACCACTAGAGCAAACTGTCCCATATGTAAAGCAGAGCATAGCATTTACAAATGCTCAACTTTTGCCAAAGTGTCAGTCAACGAACGTTGGGACCTAGTAAAAAAGAAATCCTTGTGTTTCAATTGCTTGCGGCGTGACCACTCAAGTCCAGATTGCAAATCAGGTCACTGCAATTTATGTACCAGCAGACATAATACGTTGCTTCACGCAGAAACAAAAATGGAAGCGAAAACTGATGCACACATCGAACCCGAAGTTATTTCCCATATCTCAAGGGGAGAAAAGAGTAACTCTCAAGTTCTTCTGTCAACCGCAATGGTTCTGGTCAAGGACTTCAAAGAAGTATTTCATCCAGCTAGAGCTTTGCTGGATTCAGCCTCAGAGGCAAGCTTCATCACTGAAAAATGAGCCAAACGATTGCAAATAACGATAACAAACATTGACGTTTCAATTGGGGGCATTGGAGCTTCAGTCCGAGGGTCATCTCGCGGAATAGTTGAATTAGAACTTTCTTCTACTCGGGAAAAAAAGGCTTTACTAAAAGTAGAGGCGTTAGTACTAAAGAAGCTAACGAAGAACATTCCAAGCATGGAAGTGGATCCTAGCTCCTTTATTCATTTCAAGGGACTTCAGTTAGCCGATCCCCAATTCTACACTCCCCAGGAGGTGGATATCTTACTGGGTGCAGACGTGTACTTAGACATAATTATCGATGGACAGTGCAAGGGTCCAAGCAACATGCCAAGCGCTGTCAATAGTATATTCGGATGGACTATTTCTGGCCCATTCAAAACTGACAATCCTAGACCAGAAATACAAATTCATCACTGCACAATTGACGAACAAGTCAGAACATTCTGGGAATTAGAAGAGCTGCCCACACGAAAGGTACTGCTCCCCGAAGAAAAACAATGCGAGATACATTTCTCTGAAACTCATTATCGGGATGAAACTGGAAGATACATGGTTCGACTTCCTTTCAAGGCCGAACCCAACACCCTAGGGGAGTCTTGGAAGATAGCCATGCGTCGCTTTCATCACGTAGAACGTCGATTACAAAGCAATCCAAGGGCTTACGAAGCCTACAAGAACTTTATGAATGAATACGTCCAGCTGGGTCACATGCAACTCATGGATGTCGAATCAGCAGCACACAACTACTATTCACCTCATTTCGCAGTTCAAAATGAGAAAAGTAGCTCAACTAAAACACGGGTCGTATTCGATGCGTCAGCCAAATCATCAAATGGCATATCTCTCAATGATATTTTATTAGTCGGTCCCAAACTACAAGACGACCTAGTAAACATCCTTATTCGCTTCCGCGTTCACGCTATTGCAATGAAAGCTGATATTGCTAAAATGTACCGCCAAATATGGGTCCATCCCGAAGAACACAAACTTCCAAAGAATAGTCTGGCGGCCAAGTCCAACTGAACCTTTGCAAGACTATAAACTCTTAACGGTTACTTACGGTACAGGATCAGCTTCGTATCTTGCCACTAATGTTCTTCAACAGCTAGCTCTTCTGGTCAAAGAAAGCTTTCCTAGAGCGTCAGAAAACTAGCAAAAGACTTTTCGAAGGATGATTTGCTCTCGGGCGCCAACAACATCGAAGAAGCGTTGCAAATACAAAAGGAATTGTTGAACGCTGCAGCCAGCGCGGGATTTGATATTCGAAAATGGGTATCAAATGAACCAGCTCTACTCGAATCCATTTCTCCTGACAAACAAGAAATTCCAATACCAATATTGTTTGACAACAAGGCTTCAGTTACCACACTAGGTTTGCCTTGGACACCGGGGACAGATGACTTCTCATATGTAGTCACGTCACCATCATATCGCAGTACCATCACCAAAAGAACGGTCCTATCCGATACTGCAAAAATCTTTGATCCTTTGGGATTACTTTCTCCAGTCATCTAACGAGCAAAGATATTTATCCAAGATCTTTGGAAACAGCAACAAGACTGAGATGACCCGTTACCAGAGTCGTTCGTCTATCGTTGGCAAACTTTCCGCAACGATTTGCCATCTATTGAAACGATACGGATACCTCGCTATGTATCTCAAAGAGAGCTGAAGAGCCGCAGTCTACAGGGATTTTGTGATGCTTCGGAGAAAGGATTCGCCGCAGCTGTATACATGCAAACTCTGAGTTCGTCTGGCGAGATAAGAGTGGAACTTATCGCATCAAAAACAAAAGTCGCTCCGACAAAAACTGTAAACGTACAGAGGCTCGAACTCTGCGCCGCCCTTTTACTCGCGAGATTGGTAAAATTGATCCAAGAGGCACTTCCAAGTACAACAGACATTGTTACAATTGTTTGCTGGTCAGATTCAAACAACGTTCTCTCATGGCTAAGAGCACCTCCACACAGATGGAAAACTTTTGTCGCCAATCGTGTCGCCGAAGTTCAAGAAACCCTTCCAAACGCACAATGGTGACACGTGGCTGGCAACGCAAATCCAGCTGATTGCGCATCGAGGGGAATGTCAGCCCGAGGGCAATTTTTCTCTATGGTGGCATGGGCCAGAATGGCTTTCGCATGATACTTCAAGGGAACCTGAACAGCAGATGGAAGAATCCGAATACTGTCTCGTTGAGGAAAGAATTGTCAAGGTCTACATTTATTTATTTATTTAGTGGAACTCGAGGGATAGGGTTGTGAAGCCACCAGGGCTTGGGTACAACCCCCCTCCATGGTAAAAACAAAAACAGCATAGTAGCACATAAAAAAGAACAATATGAACAGATAGAAAACAAAAACAAAAACCAACAAAACAAATTAATTAAAAAAACACTAATGGACACACGGGCACACACACTGGCGGTTAGGGGACGGAAGAGAGCCAGGTCGAGACGGCGAGTCGAAACGACTTTCGGCCAGGAGAGTCGAGGAGGGCGGGGGGGAGCGCGTTCCAGTCATTCACCACACGGGCAGTGAAGTGGTGCTGGCGATGGCGAGTGCGGGCGCGAGGTTTTCGGAGTTTGAGGCGATGGCCACGGGTACGCGTCTCAGAGGCAAGTGCGAAGTACTTGGCGACCGGAGCGTCGACGGCCCCGCGGAACAGGTCGAATAGGTAAACGAGGTCGTTAACGCGATGGCGGAGGACCGGCGGCAAGACACGGAGCCGAGAGTCACGCTGGGCAGGGAGTAGGCGCTCACAGCCCTTGGTAAGTTTCGTGAAGCGATTATGGGCCTTGGTGAGCGACGTCTTGGGCCCCGCCTGCGGAGGAGACCATATAATCGACGCGAAGTCGACGGATGGGAGAACCAGGGAGTTGTAAATGGTACGCATGAACCGTGGGGAGCGAAAGTAAAAGTTACGTTTGACCAGCCCTGAGATCGAGTTCAGGCGGCCGACTATTTTAGAGGTGTGGCGGCGGAACAGCAGGTCCTCGTCGACCAGGGTGCCGAGGTCGGCAGCAGACGACGATGGCGGGAGGGGGGTACTGCCAACATGGTATGGGTGGCGTGGGTTGCGCGTTCCAAGGTGCAGGACCTCGCACTTCCCGGCGTTAAAGTGGAGGCCGTAGGTCGCGGCCCATGCGAGGACAGCGTCCAGGTCAGCCTGGAGGGCAAGGCAGTCGGCCGAGCCAGAGACCCGTCGGGAGAGTTTACAGTCGTCCGCAAACAATAAAACCAGGGAGTCGTTGACTACAGCGGGGAGCGAGTTAATGAACACCCCGAAGAGGAGCGGCCCCAGGACAGACCCTTGCGGAACCCCACTGTGTAGGGGCAGAGGCGGGGAAGAGTGACCCTTGAGGACAACACGCTGCATGCGGCCGGACACGAACGAGGTTAACCAGCTGAGCGCCGAGCCGGATAAGCCCGCACTGATGAGACCCTCAGTAATGCCCTTCGTTGGGATGGTGTCAAACGCCTTCGACAAATCAAGGTAGATGACGTCGACCGGCTCGCCGTCATCTAGCCAAGTAACCCACGAGTGAGATGCCTCCAGCAGGTTGGTTTCGCAAGAGCGACGGGCACGAAAGCCATGTTGGGAGGGGTGCACGAAGTCCGTGGCGGCAAGATGGTCATCAAGGATGGCTTTGGTGATACGTTCACAGACTTAGCAAACCACGCTGGTAAGGCTAATCGGACGGTAGTTGGCGGCCTTGGAGCGACCACCCTTCTTGTAGATGGGAGTGACGTGGGCCAGACGCCAGGCTTGCGGAACGGTGCCGTGAGCGAAGCTGGCGTTGAAAATCGTAGACAGGGTGTTGTGGCACAAGACCGTGAGGGCCTCCAGCCCACAGTCCGAGGACCACCCCGAGAGTTCCGCAGGGGTAAAGAGGCAAAGGTCACGGGAGTCGAAGGCAGCGGAGACGTAGAGAGCGACACCACCGCCCCGGAGGGATGGCTAGATACCAATCCGAAGGCACATTACTCTTTCCCTATTCTTCTCTAAGAACACTAATCCGAGTCACAGCCATAATCTTCAGGATGATATACAATTTCAAACAACCAAGAAAAGATGCTTGGACAAAGGGGCCATTGTCAGCCAAAGAATTGGATGATGCACTTTATCACTGGGTCAAGGTAGTACAGTCCGAACACTACCCCAAGGAGATTAATCAGCTGAAAGGGAATTCCCATTTCACCAAAAAGCAAACTGTTGCCACTCCAACCGTTCGTGGGTCGACATGGCGTCCTAAGAGTTGGTGGTCGTTTGCGAAACGCGAATTTACCCTTGAGCCAGACATATCCAGCAATTATTCCGCGAAAAAGTCGTTTAATGGATCTCCTAATAAACTATGAGCACACGAAAAGCTTCCATGGTGGATCACAACTTATCGTAGCAAACCTTCAACAGAGGTTTTGGATCATTGGCATCAGGGATGCAGTAAGATATCAAATGAAGAAATGCATTCGCTACACTCGTCAAAAAGCTATGACTGTCCAACAAATGATGGGCGATTTACCCTCAGCGAAAGTAAATAAAGCCAGATCATTCCTGCAATGTGAGGTGGACTACGCTGGACCATTTCTTCTTCGCGTCATAAAGGGCCGCATACACAAGATGTACAAGGCTTATCTAGCTGTGTTCGTTTGTTTCACGACTCGAGCCATGCACTTAGAACTTGTAAGTGATATGACCACAGCAGCATTCTTGGCCGCACTCAAACGCTTTGTCGCTCGAAGAGGAAAATGCCAGAGCATGTACAGCGACTGTGGAACAAATTTCATAGGAGCTGATCGAGAAATGCGTGAGTTTTTGAAAGTCATCGCAAAAACGCCACACCAGAAACCAAGTCTTAGGGTGGCTAGCCGACGAAGGAATATCATGGCATTTTAACCCGCCAGCAGCACCACATATGGGAGGCTTATGGGAAGCTCGCGTAAAATCCGTGAAATAATATCTGAAGAGAGTAGTTGGCAACGCAAATTTAACTTACGAAGAAATGCAAACTCTCCTTTGTCAAATCGAAGCTTGCTTAAACTCCCGTCCTTTAACAGCCATAAGCACCGATCCCAACGACCTCACTGCTTTAACACCTGGACATTTTTTAATTGGAGGACCCATAACTGCTATTCCTGAACCTGATCTAACCGGGGAAAAGATCAATCGCCTCTCCAGGTGGCAACTAAGCCAACAATTGCTCCAGCACTTCTGGTGAAGGTGGCGCAATGAATATCTATCTCGTCTTCAGCAAAGACCAAAATGGGCAGCAGCCAAAGCTAACTTAGCAGTTGGGGATCTAGTATTACTCAAAGATGAGGATCAACCTCCCACCAAATGGAGAATGGCACGACTCTTCAACTGCATCCAGGAGCAGATGGTTTGGTGAGAGTGGTCACAGTAAAGACGGCAACAGAAAAAGAATTAACAAGTCCCGTCGTCAAGGTTTGCAAACTACCGTTGGACTAATTACACTTTCTATTGAAATGAATATTTCAAGGTAGGCGGAATGTTCGATACCGATCTCTCGCAAAAGTAAAAATTCTTAACCCTACGACCAAGCCCTAAAACCTGTAAAAATGACAGGCAGAGAACGGGTTTTCGCGGGGACTCTTGTACCCGTACCTGTCCCTTTTGTTAATTTTTTCTATCACATATTTTCGTCAGTCGCGAATTCCACTCCCTTAAAAGAAATTCGCTCGGCTCATACAAGCAAAATAGTTTTTGATTTTACAATACTTGTTTTCAAATTCTTACATTGATTAAAAGTTCTTTTTGTTTACTTCAACTGCGCATTAATTTCTCACGACACCGAACACAAACATTATCATAAAAGACATCCTGGTTGTACAGCTCTTTAGGGAACTTCTGTAAAAGTACACCGCGTTTACGAGAATCTCTGTAAAGGGAACTACTGTTACGGGTAAACTGCATGCGTTAATTCTTTTGTTCAATTCTTCAATTTCAGAATGATTCCATTAATATGGAGCCTTAACCTTGCATGAGGGAAACCGATTTTGGATATGCTCAGATGGTTGAGATGGGATTTACTCCAATCTGCACAGTTCCATTCATGTACACATATCGAATAATGCTATCTGCAAAAAATCTGACCTTCATCGCTGCTCCAATGGGAGCCTTCGACGATCTAAAATCCATTTCGAATGGAGTAAGGAAAAGTTCTTTCATTACTCTTAGTATAATTAAGGCAAATTAATTGGATTTGCTTTATTCAAGCATAAGTCACAGCATGTTCGATGCTCTAAACAAATTAAAATTCGTAAAATTGGAAAAAAAAATAAATAACACTAATGGTATTTGCCTCACCTGAGTCCCAGCGTTGAGCCCCGTGAAATCAGACTAGCTTACCAAAGATATATTTTTATAAATAGAATAGCTCAAACCTAATAATGAATACTCTCAAGGTTTTGAATTTTAAAACCAAATGATAATGCAAGTTTTATTCTGGGAAAATACCGACTACATAGCAGCAGCCTCTATATTCTCTTTTAACTCTTCCCTAACCGTTTACGCCTTGACATAGACAGGGGCTCGCTGCGGCGCTGCCTTTCTTAAATTTTACCCCAAAAAATTTGTGCAAAAATTTAGGCGGTAGCGTTAGCAAAGCTAGACTTGCACTGGAAACGACCAAATATATTTGCATATTACCGTTATATTCTTATGTTTTTACTCGTGTATTTTTACTCCATACCTTTTTCAGATATGGTTCGGGTTAGTTTGCGTCATTGGCGTACTGGTGGTGATTGACATACTGCACATGATGGTGATGGGAACTCGAAAATCAGTCATAGCACTTGCCTCACAAAAATGCATACAATACTTTGGAGCCATTTTGGGAAAAGGTAATGGAAGACTCGTATTTGTTTATCACTTCATCTTTCGAAAGCTCTTAAAAAATCAGGATCGAGGTTTTCAACTCATCACAGTCAAACGGCTTACGTAATTTTAGCTACCCAATAATTTCAAATAGAAAAGTTTTAATTTATCAAATTAAATTTTTCAGAGATAAGGTTATACTTAAAGCAAACATTATTCAAAATTAGACACTTGTATCAAGCAAGCATCAATTAAAATTTTTATAAAGATACCATTCTTTTTTTTGAACCACAAATACAGTTTTTATTTAAGGGAATGAGAAGCTTAGTTTGGAAAACCTCTGATTTATATAGCAAAAGATATAATTAATTTCTGTGAATTCAAAAATATCAAGCTTTTAATTCTCCGATTTCTGGTTATTTGGCCGCAATATGCATTTGAAAATGCTTAATTTGAAATCCTCTTTTCAACCCTTACAAAAATCTTCTTTAGAACTCTTTAGAAAATTCCTTGGGAAATTTCTTTAGAAATCCTTAAGGTTTTTTTTTTGGGAAATTGGGGAATATTGGCATCTTTTTCTTTGTAAAATGCTTTGGAAATATCTTTGGAATTTTCATGGGAGATATCTTTGGAATTTTCATGGGAGATATCTTTGGAATTTTCTTCGGAAATATCTTTGGAATGTTTTAGGGAAATATCTTTAGAATTTTTTCGGAAATATGTTATTAATTTTCTTGGGAAATATCTTTGGAATGTTTTAGGGAAATATCTTTAGAATTTTTTCGGAAATATGTTATTAATTTTCTTGGGACATATCTTTGGAATATTCTTGTGAAATATAGGGAAGATTATGAGGCAAATTAATTTAGCCTTCTAGAAACGAGGATAGTTCTCACATGCAGAACCATATCCCAATGCAGGGAGTGCAGTTCTTATATGCTGAATAACACCACTTTTATCGCGGGAAGTTCTCGCATGTAGTGCGATACTGCTTATAAAGTCTGACATTTAATCGTCTTAAATACGGCAGAAAGTTTTAACCTTGTGCAACTGTATGCGGTACTAAGTGGGTTTTGGAGGCTTCAATGGCCAAGCAGTAGATACAGATGTTGTTGTTAAGTTTTATAATGTATTTTCACTGAGAGTTTTTTGAGTACCAGAAACGCGTTTAACCTAGTTTTATCTACAATATTTATCTGGGACTCTAATTACGCTCGAAATAAAGATAAAACATGTTACAAAAGAATTAATTTTAGGTCAGTTTTACTTTTCAAAAGCGAAAGTTTCAACTGCCAGTTTATACTCCCAGTAAATCTAAACATCACGATTTTAATTACGCGTATTTTACTTTTAATTTAATTTATCCTTTGCATAAACACCTCACGGATTATTAAAGGCAAAAAACCAAACTGGGTAAATACGATAGATCATTACGCTCAGTGTATTCGGTGTGCCCGGCTGAACTTTAGACACTGAATATGCGTAATCTTTAAAGCCCTGCCCTTGACAGTGCTAAAATGATCAAACTTAGTTTTTTCTTAGCGTTTTCCGGGAGTAAAGGTAATGCGTTCAGGGTTGGCGGTGGTTTAGGCGCTAAAATGATGATATATTTATATTAAAATATATGCTCAAAAACTACGTGGTTTAAAATTATTAGGTGGTATCATTTAAATTACTACTAAAGCAATTGTCATTTTTCTCGGTTTATATAATAAGGAAAACATACTGAGAGTGAGCTTAATTTTTGCTCTTGTAGGGTTCGATATTTCTTCGTCACAAGCCATTCGCTTCAGCGTTGGACCTTTCATCTTGATAATTGTCATTATCGTCAATTTGTTCAACGGAGTCTTGAAAGCCAACTACTCATCTCAGAAAAGAGAAAATATCAACAGTGTAACCGATGCCTTGAGATTATCTGAGGACATCCCGATTTATTTAAATCTTGGACCTATAATTGATAATAAAGTTTGTCGACGGGTAAGGATTTTATACTTTTTTCAAAGAAGATTTTTAGAATCAGTCAAAGTAATATTCGAATCATTTCAGACTGAAACTGCAATGAAAATGCTCTGTGGCAAACTGTGGCGGCAAGGAAACACATCTCCTAATTTCGAAAAACTATCTAGAGGAAAGGAAATTTGGTTTGCGGATATATCTCTGTTTCAGATGTCGTCCGTTTTCTCAGAAATTGATAACAAACCCACTCTTCTGGATCTTTACCTTGGTTCTAAGAAGTACTTCGATAAACCGATGGTTTTTCACGCAAAATGGCCAATGAATCCTGAAGCTCTGAAGTATATAAACCGAAGGTTGGTTTCCTTACTATCATAGTTCAGTAATACTCTGCGTGCTAATGTTTTTCATTCAGAACATTTAAAAATCGCACAAACTGTTATCCCGTCTAATAACGGTTTCAATTAGTAGAACTTTATTAAAGACTAGCAACAAAGGTGTTGCCAGTTGGGACGTTTTTATTTCTTTTCTGATCGCCATTTTAAACGATGACGACAAATCGAACTTAGGCCCGTTGATAGGAAGGGTGTAACACGTAAAATCATTACCCGAAATAGGAACCGCTGTTCTGAAAAACAGCGGTGTAGTTCAAAAGTTCTCTTTTTGAAAGAGCGGTTGCGATTTTAGCCAATAGCGGTTTTTACCTACAATTTTGAACCATTCTTAATACTACGGTTTTTTTAAGTAAAAAATCATAGCCTATCAAGTGCACCGAAACCTAAAATTGCTTATAAAGTAGAAAGAAACCTAAAATTACCTATAAAAAACCTCTCCTCACCTATCAAGTAACCTAACCTTACAAATCAAGATAAACCTGGTTCAACGTAACTTAATACTATTGGGGTTTAAAATAACCAAACTTAACCTAACCTAATACTATTAGGGTTTCAATTAACAAAATTTAACCTGATTTAATTATTCTTACTGACCTGGTACTATTTAATTTCAAATAACGCAACATAAACCATCCTAAATGACAATTGTTTTTCAAACCCTGGTTGTAGTGCTCTCAAGGGAGTTGCTGCAACCTTCAGGTTTACGAGAAGCGCTGTACAGGGACCTATCGTTATGGGTAAACGGAATTTTGAGGAAAGAGGTTTTTAGGGAAGCGCGGTTATGAGAACCTCTATCATAGGATCCGCTCATACGAGAACCGCTCATATGAGAGTTTCTTCACAGAATAAAGGGATCATGTGTACTAATTACTAGAGAAATCGGTTGAAATGAGCTTACGTTATTCAAAACCGAAAGGTTTTTCCATCTGTGACCACCAAGATGGCGAAGGATTGGAATAATCATTGTTTATAAGAGTAACTTCCTTGCCTATTTCTGTCTCCTAAAGCGATTTTGGGCTCAGCGTTGATTATCAAGAAGTCAGTTTAAATCTATATAGGGTTAGTCCCCCTATTATCGGACACATTTTAAAAAATTAAGGTTAAATGTAAGGAAATCACAGAAAACCTTTGAAAAGTTTATGAAATAAATATTTTGAACGTTTCTGCACCTAATGGTATAGAAATAATTCCAAAAGAACGATGTAATGTTGTCCCAATCATGGATTTTATTCGGCAAGTATCGTACCCTATTATCGGCTATTTGGATGTTGATTCGGACACCCATGTTCCATTTATCGGACGCCTATACATCCAACTCGGACACTGGGATCTCAGAATCGGACAGTGGGTCTTTGTAGCCCGGACACTGGGATCTCAGTATCGGACAGTGGGTCTTTGTAGCCCGGACACTGGGATCTCAGAATCGGACAGTGGGTCTTCGCTATCGGACACTGGGATCTCAGAATCGGACAGTGGGTCTTCGCTATCGGACACTGGGATCTCAGAATCGGACAGTGGGTCTTCGTTATCGGACATTTGGATCTCTGTATCGGACAATGGTTCCTCAATTGGAATACCAATTTTTTTTTAAATATAAAAGACAAGTGCAAATTGCTACTTCTCTGACACTTCTGGATCCATTCTGAACATCACTAACCGCTTTAAGCATTAAATATTTACAATCCCTCTCTTATTTGTCTTTAAAACGTGTTTGAAAGCTGTCCGATAATAGGTTTTCTACATTAGCTACGATTCGCGTTTTATTTTCATGTAAAGAAACCTAGAACTAACTGTTAAAGTAGCAATTTATAGAAAAAGATTCGGGCTTTACAGCCATACACATAACTTATAGTTGGCTTCTATTTATATACCTCAAAACACGATTTAAAAATGGGGGAAGAATTTTTCCGGCCCCTCAATTAGTTTTAATTAATCAAAAAAATTGGATATCTGGTTCGTTCGCGCTTTCCTCCTCTGACATCGCGCCACTTCTCTGTTTTTACATGCAACATACAGATTTCGACACCCTCTTTAAAACTAGGTAACTTACAGTGTTCCTTTTTTCCCCGGCAGTTTTATAAACAACTTTTTAAAAATGTGTCCGATAATAGGAGCGTCTGATAATAGGGGGACTAACCATAAACAGAACTAAATAATTGGGAGAGGCTACGCAAGACGACTTATTTAATACGCCTACTAGCTGTTACCCTCGACTTTGTTCGCGTAAATTTAATAGAGTTTCAAACAACGAAACTTGAATCGTAAACGCAATGCAAAAGAAATTGAACGGCGCTCAAAGATCAGATATTACGCTCACTCGGATTCCACGCTTCTGATTAGAAAACTTTAATTATGACCTATTCGTGATTACAGAATGCGGGCTTTCTTCGAAACTGGCCAATTGACAACGTGGCTACGCTCCCTCAAGAGAGACTACCACATCGTATTGGACCATTCAGAGGCTGAGAATGAAGTACATGTACTCAGGTTCAAGGACATTGCAGCCAAGTTGGCAATGTGGGCGGCAATGCTTGGAGTCGCTTCTTTCGTCTTCACCATGGAGATGCTGACAATTTTCATGTTTCGTTAAACACTGATGATGATGGGAACATTATAAGAATGTAACCAGGTAGTAAAGGGTTTGTAAGACAGCTGATCAAATCCAAAAAGATTTCTAAAACAGTTAGGTATTCGAAGTTTAGTCGCAAATATTTAGCTATAGCTAGCTATTGACGATTAAATCTAACACAGAGTTAATCTGCCTACGAGCGCCATGTTCCTTCCCTTTTTAGCTTATTTGTTTAAAAACTCCTGACAAACAAGAAGTATAGGTATCGCATCTTGCTAATGTTGGGTTTATTACTTTTAGCTATTCTTCAGGGCCGCTAGGGCTTGACGATACGACTTGACACACCCCCCTAATTTTAAGTGAAAAAATTCACGTCTTTTCGCTAGATTCCCCATAGAAAAAGCATGGGGTTGTTGGTGGCCCAATCTATCCTATTTCTTAAATCTACAGCGAAGTTACCATTCGTAACACTTTTAAATTAACAAGTCCCTATTCAAAGTGCGTCATTTCCAAGTTTATTCGCTGTACATGAAAGTTTAAAACGTAAGAAAGTTCAAATCTATTTGATGGCATTTTCAAGCTTGTTGAAAAAGAAGGTGGTCTAGCGTTTTCCTTAGTAACAGGTTATGTTGATTTAGTGTTATTTTATAAGAGAAGAGACTTTCAATACAGAACTATTACAACTATTACTAATACAACAAAGATATTTTTTCGAATTTCCGTTGAAAAAAAAACGGGCCTAGCCCTCCTAGTGCTAACAAGTTAACTTGGTTAATTGCAGTTTTCAATACAAATGTCGTGAAATAGCAACGATTCCGTAAAGATATCCTGTATTGAGCATCGTAGAAAATTCGGAATTTAATAATATCAAAAAGTGTCACGCTTATGATGCTAATGATTGACGTTGCAAATCTCTGAACTTATAATGAATAACGTTTCAAAGTTTTCTTAATGATTTTGACATTATTTTAACAACAGCTCGTTTTCGTGTTGAGGTTCGTGAACTAAAAGCGATATTAATTACAAAATTTCTCTGTTGCTTAAATAAAGTATAGTTATCGTTATAGTTGTGTGTAAAAAAGTAAGCTTCAGTAACTTTCTGTAGATATAGTGCTAGAGATAAAAATTGTATTCGCGAATATTTATACCTTACGGTGGGAATACAGTCTCAGATTTTTGTGGTCTCCTAAATTCGAGTTCAACATTATACTACCTAAAAATATATATAGACCATCAAGGTCATAATACACAAAGCTGACCCCATTGAATTATGGTGCGATATTGTGGTTCGCAAGTTAAAAATTTAGAATTAATAGCGCAGATATAAGGAAAATAATCACTTTCTTTTAATATCTGAATGCTTAAAGCGCGGGAAAACAACTACCCAATTATTGAGACTTAAAGAGGGAAAATGAATGATATGTAAAGACGAAAAAGCAAGGGGGTTGTTGCTGTCTAACCTTGCACATGGCTTTTATATTGTAATATTTATCATATTAACAATTTTTTTGTCAAAATTTGAATGTGAAATTAAAAACTCTCTGCTCTCACGAGCAAGGTCGATAAAAGTGTTTAAGCTCATGTTAAAGAATTTTGGGCAAATGAAATTATGTTGAAGAAACGAAGATGTGCAGTTTTTTCAATTATTTCCTTTTTCATGATCATATCTCTAAACTAAAAATTTTCAATATCTGGACTTCAGTCACTGCATTTGGTTCTCTTATATTATACTTTTTCCTTTTTTATTAACTAAGATATTTTTTATGATACTACGATAAGTACTTTTAAAAATTGTTGAATTTTATAATCATGACTTTAAAAATGTAAATTTTAAAATCGGGTCCTTCAGCAAATCGACTTGGCATACTCACACTTTGTAGAAGCTATTTGAACAATTTTTCTGTTTGATAAAAATGTATTGTGAAAAAAAAACGTTTAATCGCCAGTGTTAAACGTTGAAACTAGATTAGACTCAGAGAGACCATGACATTATTTGTGGTCTCTGATGACATAAAGTATCCTAGTGACTTACACTATTAACTGTATTATACAATTTCCATTTGTACTACGAATCCTACGAAGTATTTTTGACGCGATATTATAAAAATGCGTGACGACGCAGCGTCTAGAAAGCACTGGTACATTATTAAATAAAGTAGATGTTTTAAAGTGGAACACTCACGTTAAATCAGTATTAAGAAATTCTGATATTTATATAACACAATTGTAACCGTAAACCACTTCTTGTTGCGCATCGTATATTTTTATTACTACAGGGATAGATTTAATTTTAGAAGTAGGAATGGAGAACGGTTAGTCCGACTCGTAGCCCAGTGTAGAGCCCCACCCTCCAACACGTTACGAAAAGTTTAAATTATCTTATTGGCAGCTCACTTAAACAGCGTTTTGATGACGGTACTGACGGTGACGGCGAAAAAGACGTAATTACTTTTTACTTCTGCCGCTATGACCCGCCTCTTCTTTCATACTCCTCCGTCCCGTTGAAGAGGTCCAGGAATTTGACGCGCGTCCACACTACTCTGTTCTCCATTCCTACTTCTAAAATTAAATCTATCCCTGTTACTATCTGTAACGTTATGACTGAATGGCTTAGTGAAATTCTCATTAAATTATACCCGATCATCAAATAGAGTGTTAAATGTCAGTGCTATGACACTGCGTTCAAAATCAGAGGGAGTGAGTGAGTGACGTATTTGGTTTCACGGGTAACACTGGGTTACTCAAAATAAGTGTTCGTTTGACCTGTTTCACAGTGCATGGTGAAGTTAAAATGATGTCACCCCCGTGATTTTACGCCTTCAAAGGATGGGCATTGAATTAGAGAATATCTATAAAAATAAACGAAGGGAATATAACCAAAGCAATGAAGTTGACTAAAAATTAACAATGGTATGTGCCAGAACAAGTATAAACGTAATAATATAGTAGAGGTCGATGCCAGAAACTAAAGTATATCTAAAACTATAGCAAAAGATAAGTGAGTATCATTAAGGGGATTGGAAACCCCCTCATAATATTGGAAATACAAATATTTTCGCTAACTCGCCGTGGCCCTCTATTTCGCCGGAGAATTTGTTTACGAGTTATTAAAAATCATGTAAGATATTGTTGATGTAATCTAATAACTAAATGGAAAATAACCAAATAATTACTAAATGTCTCTAAATGTAATTGTGGAAAATAAACACTATCCAAAATATGTATCGGCCTAAAATTAATAATTGAAACTTATATTTTATTTGCTAAAATTTCACCAACTAGTAGGAACCCACTTTTTTGCTACTGAGCGTTTTAGACTTAAAACCATACAAGGCGTATATAATCTTAACTTTTTTATATAATTTTTTATTTTATAAACAGTCATTAAATAGATGGTTTTAATCGTAGCCTACGATAATCGAAGTCCGCGCACTGTCTTCTTGCTATGAACGGTATTTAAAGGACGCACCGGCTTATTTTTTGCGCTAGATTCTCGAAAGATGGCGCTTTTAGAAGGTAAATGTCTGTATTTTTGGAGCGCGAAGATTTAAGGGATCATGCATAAAATTGTTTGGACTAAAATAGTTATTTAAGTACTGGAAACGCATACAGTGTGGAAGAGATCAGAGCAACACCTACCTTTGTGGAAAACCCCCAAAACCCCTGACGGACTATTTCACTGCAGTACATTTTCAAGCTCGTATACAGGGTGTGACATGTGTCATTGTATGCAAATGAGAACGTGTAACAAGTATCATAGTGAATATCGTTTAATGATACGCACTTTGAAACGTTAAAGACCTACGATTAAGCTTAGGAACTAAGGCATCACACTAAAAATTAAAGGGCTGTTTGGTAAACCCATCAACGTAAATGTTCGATGTGCCTACCGTCGTGGTGTAGGCACTCTTCAAGACGATTGTCCATGCCTTGGATTACGTTTTCTAGCATTTGAGGAGTGATTCGTTCAATTGCGCTTCGAATTCTGGCCGCAAGTCGTCTACATTTAAAGGTTCTGTTGCAAACACCTTCCCCTTAACATATCCCCATATGAAGAAATCAAGTGGGGTTAGGTCAGGGGATCTTGCTGGCCACGGAATTGGTCCACCTCTACCGATCCAACGGTTTGGAAAGTGCTCAGTTAGCCATTGGCGAACATTGACCGCCCAATGTGGTGGCGCACCATCCTGCTGGAACCACAGGTCCCGCATCACTGCTAATGGTAATGCGTTTATCGCATCACTAAACTCGTGGCGCAGGAAGTGCAAATACCTGTCACCAGTAATGTTGTCCTCGAAGAAGAAAGGTCCGATGATTCTGTGCCCCAGAATGCCACACCAAACATTTATCTTCCATCGAATTTGATGGTAATGTTGCCGTAACCAGTATGGATTTCGTTGGGTCCAGTAATGTAAGTTATGTCGGTTCACCGTACCATCCCTGTGAAATGTCGCCTCATCAGAAAAAAGAACCTTTATTAAGAACAATGGATCGGCTTCAATTAGCTCGCGCATGGTAAGACAGAAGTCTTGACGTCTTAGGTAGTCATCGTCCGTTAAGGCTTGATGGAGGTGGATATGATAGGGCCGGTAATGATGCCGATGTAAAATGGCAAGAACGGTTGAATGGCTTAGACCAACCTCTTCTCCGACCGCATTGGCTTCAAAACGTGCTATGTCGACTTCTCTATTATGATTACCAATTATACGGTCTCTTCTACGTTGACGGTCTTGCACGACGAAACTCCCGAAATCTCGTAGGTTGTCTCTAATGTTCGTGAAGGTTCTTCGAACCGGCCTTCGTCGGTGTGGGAAGCGTTCGGCATTAAGCAATGCCGCTTGTTGAACGTTACCGCGACATTCACCCAAAATAAACGTAATGTCCAATTTTTCTCGGTTGGAGTAGGCTGCCATTCGTCTACGACACAGGACTTACAACGTTTATACGAACTAAGCTGCTAGTAACGACGCGTACGTTTGATTGAATAATGTGCCGAATTCTCAGTGCCGCAGAAAATTCTGACCTTCGTAACCTCGTATGGATTCCTTATCTAAGTAGGCCAAAGCCACGAGTTTAGTGATGCGATAGACGCATTACCATTAGCAGTGATGCGGGACCTGTGGTTCAAGCAGGATGGTGCGCCACCACATTGGGCGGTCAATGTTCGCCAATGGCTAACTGAGCACTTTCCAAACCGTTGGATCGGTAGAGGTGGACCAATTCCGTGGCCAGCAAGATCCCCTCAGCACGTTCTCATTTGCATACAATGACACATGTCACACCCTGTATACGAGCTCGAAAATGTACTGCAGTGAAGTAGTCCGTCAGGGGTTTTTGGGGGTTTTCCACAAAGGTAGGTGTTGCTCTGATCTCTTCCACACTGTATATTACTTAATCTTTATTATAATAATTATTAAAAAGGGAAAATTTATAATAATTATTAAAAACAAAATGCATAATAGAAAGATAAAGTCATATTATTATTTTTAGAGAGATAAAAATCATATTATATTATTATTATTAGAAAGATCAAAATCATATTATTATTATTCGAAAGATAAAAATCAACTTATTATCATTGGAAATTTAAAATAAATAAGTTCTATGTTAGAAATACAATAATTATAATTATGCGCGAAACGAGCCTTTTGCCCTTTTCCCCAGCACTGTACGAAACATGATTTGGATTGCGACGCGTGTTGCAATCACCCGCCAATAGCAGATTTTAAATTGTAAACCGTAATCTGAAGGGCGCACCAAGCGCCGAAAAAAAATGCCAAAAATAAATCCTCGAAAGCTAGTATCCGCGGGCCTTGATTAACGTAGGCTCGTTTCAAATCTAGGGTACGACCATATAAACAAGTCTCTATTTTGCGAAACTGTATTTTTGACAACTAATATAGTTCGTGATTATTTAAAATCCAATCGTTCAGTTTCACCATCATTCGTTTTGATAACCAAGTACTCTGTCAATGGTTCTTCTAATCGTTATTGAACTAATTTCTAAGTTCTACACCCTGGCGAGTTGCAAATATTGCTCAGCAGACGGCAACATCAGATGGTCAATTTAAAATATTTTCAATCAATACTCGCGTAGCCAGTTCCAGATTTATAGCGAAGACTTTCAGTAAAATAGTCGCTCTAGGTATCATGTGTATTTAAACTTTCGCCCAAGCAAAGAAAATTATTAAACTCATTTAATTAAAAAATCATGCTCATAAAAGCCCCACTGAGCTTTTTAATAAATTATTAAACCCTATATTTCTTAAAAGCGGATTCTCCTCATAGGCCTAGAGTTCTATAGGCCCGTGGGGCCCGAGCCCCCCCCCCCCCCCCAAAAAATTTTAGAAATGGCCACGGGCCCCTCCAAAAATTTGTCATCGATAATACCGAAATCATGAAGATAGTGACCTCATAAAAATAATTTTTCCGTTTAAATGACTGCAAAAAACCATTAAAACCACTACAGAGCAGTGTTTTCCGAACAGAATAGTTTTATTTTGTTCTGTAAAATGTAAACAGGACGACCCAAGGGCTGGCCATAATAGTAGCCACATCGGTATCTACTTAATTATTCTTACTTCAATAAATTCACTTTTGTTATAATTGAAATAGTGCGACATAAACAGAGAATTTGAAATTTACTTCTGTTATATTTGTAATAGTGCGAGATAAACAGAAAACTTGAAATTTACTTATTCTACAGGGCCGGTAGGCCCTTGTAGATATGACTTGATACCCGTTTGTAATGCTAAACGAAAAAATCACCTTTTTAGGGTTAGCGTCCCATAGAAAAAGCATTACATTTTACCCGGTTTTTTAGGGAAATTGTCATGGGCGATACGGAAAAACTACAGCAAAGTTAGTTTTCGGAATACTTTCAAATTAACAAGCATTTACTAGAGTGGTATATAGACCGAGTGGGGAAATGTGAAGCCCCGCCCATTGACATGCGCGGTAACCACTGGATGTTTTACTTCCAACAATAACAGGTAGATGGCGGGAAAATTTGGTCTTTGGCGCGAAATTTAAAATGCTTCGTTTTTAGAACATTGGTGTTACTAAAGACATTGTTGGTTGAAATTGTAATAAACAAGACGGCCCAAGGGCTCGTAATAGTAGCCATATCGTACGGGTGAATAGCCCCTCTATACCCTACCCTAATGAGTGGATAACCCCTCTATACCTTACCCTAATGAGTGAATAGCGCTATCTTTTTCAATGCTTAAATGATTTACCGTGCATAAAATCAGAGTGAATAGCCCCTCGATTCCCTACTCTAAACAGTGATTAAATTATGACCGTATAAATTTACTTATGCTGTAATTCTAATGTTCCGGCGAATCGAAGAACAGATAGTTTTTAGTGATAATCCCCTCGATGAGTTTACAACATAGACTTATGCCGATGCACACTTATCGCATCTTATAAATTTCTAACAAGGACTTATGCCCAGAAAATTTTGAAAGAGAAAGTTTAGTTATAGTGATTACGCATTTTAGTGATTATCCCCTCGAATTACCTTTAGCAATGCTAAAATGATCAAACGCATAACGCTCATTTAACACTATGTTAGCTCTATCTAAACCCACATTTGAATTAACCGCCAAAACGTTCCAGTCAAACATAACATAGATGACGATAGCTACCGAACGAGAACGAAACACATGAGAAGCGCGGTAGGAAATGGGGAAAATCGTTATCTATTTAATTAGCACATACATTAAAAGAAAATAAATATAAAAACCCCAAACCGACAAATTCATAAGTATCCGACCCCACAGATAAAAATTCAAAAGTATTCGACCCCACAGATTAAGAGGTACCCCACCCCACATCACCCCGACATTTTAGAGATAAAAATAAATAATAAAAAACTCGGAGTTTCTATCAAGTCTCTATGGTTCAGTTGGTAGCGTCCCGGGTTCGATTCCCGGATCTGACCTGAAAAAATTTTAATTAAAATTAAATCTCTAACCGAGCCCAGTTACCCCAATGGGTGGGTTGTGGTAATATAAAGTTCCTTTTAAGCTAAAATCTGACGATAACGAAAGCGAAAACTCCGGCCACAAGTACTACTACTACTACTACTACTACTACGGCTCGGGTCAAACTAAGAGCCTATCGTATACTACGATATGGCTAAAAACGGAAAATTGGTCTTATTTTATAGATTGTGAAAAATATTCCCTCCATTTTTTAAAGACAAATTACACATTGTTTATTACTAAAGAATAAAGTTGAATATATTCAAGTTCATGAGTTTTTCTTTATTCAATTTAAAGCCAAGGGAGTAGGTTGTATTTAAATTTTCAATTTAAAATTTACTATGACTTGTAAATGCGCATTCCCGCCTTGCACAAACACAGAAAAGGATGTTTATTTATTTTATTTTCCAAATAATCCTGACGTTAGACAACAATGGTTTAAATTTATCGGTAGAAATAGCAATGATGCCTTAAGTGGAAAATATCGGCACTTGCGTCTTTGTAAGGTAATGTCTTGTTTTATTAATGAATGAATAATAGTTATCTAATAACCACTTTGTTTGAAGGATCATTTTTCTCCGAATTGCTTTGGCACAAATGGTAGAAAACTCCCAAATGCAGTTCCTACAATTGGAGCACCAAACCCAATTCAAATAGAAGTATCCATGTCTGAGAGCAATAAAAGAAAAAACACCGGAAATGATATGGTAAGTTTAGATTTAATAACATCGCGATATTGTTTGCTATCAGGGATGTTTTAGTTATTTATTGCAATTAATCCCAGGACGAGATGGAAAGACTTTGTAAAGTGCGGCGTTTGGAATCAATTGATGTGGCCAAAAATGTAAATAATCACGATTATGAAACAGATTGAATGTATGTTAAACCTTTTTAGTGTTGATCTAAACTTTGCATTAATATGTTAAAGGCGTCTGTTGACAATCCACGAAAGTGCCACATCGAAACACAAACAGAAACGTTTCCTGATGAGTCAAAGAATGCCTCTGAAAACCTGAAAATAATTATGCAAAATTTGAAGACGTCAATAGCGGCATTGTCAAAGAAGAATACAGACCTTGAAAAACAGCACGCTTAACTGTTTTCGGAACACGAAAGATCGAGGTACCAATTAGAGAAAGTAATGACGGCCTTTGGCAAACTCTTCACTGCGGATCAAATAAATCACGTTGTAGAACAGCGCAAACGATGCAAACAGTGGTCTCCTCAAGCCATACAATCGTCGTTACAACTTCTATACAATATTGGTACAAAAGGGTACAATTTTTTACGTGAGCAAGGTCATCCACTTCCAACAACAAGGTGCCTAAATCAACATCTAGAGACGCTTCAATTTCCACCAGGTATTCAAAGTGCCACGCTGCGCCTGCTGCAAAAACAATCACCCAAAATGACAAAGATAGAAGAAAGTGTTATACTCTTGGTTGACGAAATGCAAATTAAGCGGTCATACGAATATGATGCTGGATTAAAAACTGTATTGGGACATTCAACATTGTCCAGCCATGCAGTCGCTACCCAGGGATTAGTGGTAATGGTTCGTTCTGCTTGCTCCAAATGGAAATACATTCTTGGTTGGCATTTGGTTGGCAACAGTATAGACAGCGGTGATCTGAAGAATTTCATGACGGACTGTATAAAATGCCTTCATGACATTGGATTTAACGTTGTGTCGATAGTAAGTGACATGGGCCCTAAAAATATGGCTATGTATCGTGACCTAGGAATTAAGGTGTCATGTTATGAAAAGAAATACCACTTTACACACCCATGCAATCCAGAGAACAAGATCTTTGTAGTACCAGATCCACCTCATGTTTTGAAAAGTGTTCGAAATTCTATTCTGGTCAATGTCTTGGAGCTGCCAGAGCAATGTGTTGCGAAATATAATCTTCCCTGCAAAAATGTTGACATTAAGTACTTGAAGCATCTCATACACTTTCAGGCAACTTCAGAACTGAAACTAGCGCCTAAACTTACCCCAACACATGTTAATCCAACACATTATCAGAAGATGAGAGTGCCTCTTGCGCAACAACTATTAAGTGCCGATACAGCTGCTGCGGTGGAAACCGCTGTTCACATTGGACAAATTGAAAAGGAGGCCTTAACAACTGCTTGGTTTTGTCGGCTTATGTATAACTGGTTTCAAATTATGAATGGTCGTTGTAAAGGCAAATCCTTAAAAGCAAGCAACATTGAATATTTACGTGAAGTGGTATGTTTTTGAAGGAATGAAAATTGCTAAAGCATGGAAGCCAATTCAAACTGGTGTTATAATGGCATCACTGTCAATCATAGAACTGAATACCTACCTTTGTCAAAGGGGTTTCAAGTTTGTCATGGCTGGGCGCTTCAATCAAAATGCACTAGAAAGTTTATTCTCGTGTGTTCGCGCCAGGGGTAACAAATTTCCATCAGGAAGAAAATTTCGGCATCGTGTAAGGATTTTGCTTGTGAAGCAAGCCCAAAGGTTTATGCCTGATCTAAATGTTGAAAAGATCCTGAATGAATTGGTAATATTATTAGCATCATCAAAGCAAAGTGCTGCTATGGTGTTGCTTATCTAACTCTATAGTTATAAACTTATTCTTTTTTCCTTTTTCAGAACCACATTGAGACGGAGGTGGAAGAAATAGCATATACTGCTCCAAGCACGTCTGTAAGTTTAACGTGCTCATATTGTAAAGAAAATAATCATTATCTCTGTTACCTTTCTTTCTATTTAGCATGGCCTGTTAAACGAGCCACTACATTCTAGTGAACGTGAAAGTCAGGTGCTACAAGATTCGCCAGGCTTGGAGATGACTCAAGTGACTGAACATGGTCAAATCATGGATATCATGCCCTTAAATTGAGACCAATCTGTTAAGTGATATATCCTATACTATTATAAAATGCTAACCTTCACATTTCCATAGATATGTTTAGAAAAACCGGCCTCTGACATTCTTCAAACTCTAGTGGAAGACATATTTGGTACAGAGGCCGTTTATAGCTTTATGGAAGAACAAAATAGTTCTGGCCACAAGCAAGCAAGGAGTTCTGATTCATGCTGTGATAATTTAGAAGACTTGGTTGAATTCCTTGGACTTGCAGGCTTGGCACAAAAAGAACTGAAAATTAATAAAGTGGAGAGCATAGACCCAAAGGAAAAGGCGAAAGAGTTGACAATATACCATATAGCAGGATATATTTGTTTTAAACTCCAGAAACAAATTTGCGAATCCTGTTATAAAGTAATTTCACATGAAAATAAAACGTACGAATTGCCTTCATCATCAGATCTTACACAGCACAAGGCTTTTGGTAACCTCAAACATCCTTCATCGAGACTATTAGACTTTGTTAGCCTGTCTGAACAATTCCTGGACACAGTTCTACAAAACATCACAAGCATGAAATCTCCACTTGAAGAATTAAGTTCTTTCATAACTAGAATGCTCCACAATCAATTGGAGGTTGAGCTAAGTTGTTGCAATGTCGAGCGAAAAATTGTAAACTTGTTTGTAAGACTAAGAATGCACATTAGAAACAAATTCCTTACCTTTAAAATGAAAAAAGATGTTCTACATTACACCAGATCATCAGCTCTGTAATATGCATATAATAAAAGTCATGTGCGTGACATGCCACTATTGCCAAAATTCTATAGTACAGTCTCAGATTACGCATAATGTTGAGCAGACTCCTAAGCAGACGATCTTAAAAAAGTATTTTAAATTTCGCGCCAAAGACCAAATTTTCCCGCCATCTACCTGTTATTGTTGGAAGTATAACATCCAGTGGTTACCGCGCATGTCAATGGGCGGGGCTTCACATTTCCCCACTCGGTCTATAAACCACTCTACTAATTTCGACGTGTCTGTGTGTCTGTCTGTCTGTCTGTCCGTCTGTCTGTTGTTACACCCACGTGACCGCGTTCGCATATTGCAAATCGGAGCAAACGTGTATTCAATTTCCAGACCGCATTTACAGTCCCGGAAATTGTATTCCACTTAGAGGCTATTACTCCATTGCCTGTCTAACAACTCTGTTCATTTGTCCACCCCACATGGACACCAGTCTGAACTTACTAGCTTCTAAACACCACCATCTTCTAGTCTTTCGCCCATTCCACATGGACACCAGTCTGTATTTACTGGCTTCTAAACACCACCACCTTCTCGTCTTTGTCCATTCCACATGGACACCAGTCTGTACACCTGGCTTCCAACACCACCATCTTCTGGTCTTTGTCCATCCCACATGGACACCAGTCTGTACACCTGGGTTCTAACACCACCATCTTCTGGTCTTTGTTTTTCCCCATCCCACATGGACACCAGTCTGTACACCTGGCTTCTAACACCACCATCTTCTGCACTTTGTTTTTGTCCATCCCACATGGACACCAGTCTGTACACCTGGCTTCTAACACCACCATCTTCTGCACTTTGTTTTTGTCCATCCCACATGGACACCAGTGTGTACACCTGGCTTCTAACACCACCATCATCCTTAAGGTTGAGACATACGCGGCGATCGGCTAGGGTTACGAGAAACGTCTAGCCTTCCAATGGAGGGGTCTTCCTCCAAGGTTCACGCAATTGCGATGTTCTTATCTACAGCTGCGATTCGAATCCTTTATATACTACCTATTTGAGTAAGGCGAAACAACAGTCATATCCTTCAATTCAAACGTCAATATTAGTCAAGTCTCTCAAGGTTGTTTAATTATTCTTTTTTAAAACGATGTAACGCTCAATAAGGCGAACAACTAACGAAGAAAATATTAAATATTAATTATATTTATTTTAATATTTAAGATAATCTCTTTTCTCAATTCAAAATTAATACGGAAAGAGTTAAAAAGCAGCCTATTTTTTGTCCGTGTGTATCTGTCCGTTGTCAGACTAGTGCGCCGAGTTAGCAGTTCGCTTTGTTTTGATGTGTTAAGAAATGCTACAGAACCTTAATATTCACTTTTTCCATAATATAAAGTATTAATTACGATGCATTTAGTACTTTTGTAGCTTTAAATCTCTGTTTCATTTTGATATTGCAAGGATGTTTTTTAATATTGTTATCTGAAATGGCTGTTTATATATTACTTAAGCTATACTACATCTGTATATAGAATAATCCTTGGTTTTATTATTTCAAGACGAAAGCTATGGCCTGGATTCCGTCGGGTAAATCAAGTTTGATCCGCAATAGGCTTAGTGAACCAAAGAGTAAATAATTGAGACCTGAGGTGGAGTAAACTTTGGGTTTTGATTATCGTGTCTGTAATGAAGGGACATTAACGGTTCAGAGTGAGCCGAAAGTTAAATACACTTTTAAGTAATCAGATTTAGATTTTATAATAGAAGAAAGCATCATGGTAGCAATTAGATCAGTGAAATGGCTAATCGTTATCGGATCATAGCTTTGAAGTTTTCATTCTTGTTTCAAAGTTAATATAGTACGAGTATTGATACCGTTAGTTATTTAAAACAGAATTGAATATTTGATTTGCGATAAATGATAAAATGAAGTTTGTGACTCTCTGAAATACGGTAGGGGGTAGAGACGAGTGCTTTTTACTGATATCGTTAGTTACTAAATTCAATGTAGTGAAGTTCATTTTGGGATAAATGACAAGCGCAGGCTCTCTTTCAAATGACCGTAAACGGTTGGTCTTTCATAATACGGGAAATCAACGACAAAATGTATAATGCAACACAATGCAAAAAGGTCAAAGGTTATATTCTCCGTGATAGTTACCTCTCCGTGTGACGTAGTCCAGGAGAGGTTCTCTAACGGCCGTGTCTGTGTGTCTGTCTGTCTGTCCGTTGTTACACCCACGTGACCGCGTTCGCAGTTTGCGTATCGGAGCAAACGAGTTCGCCATTTCCGAACTGCTTTCACAGTCACGGAAATGGCTCCTCTACTTGAGTTCTCACACCACCATCTTCTGGTCTTTGTCCATCCCACACGGACACCAGACTGTTCTTACTGGCTTCTAATCACCACCATCTTCTGGTCTTCGTCCATTCGACGTGGTCTGTACATTCTGGCTTCCAATCACCACCATCTTCTGTTCTTTGTCAATCCCACATTTACACCAGTCTGCACTTACACTGGCTTCTAACACCACCATCCACTGGTCTTCCGTCTATTCCACATAGACACCAATCTGTATCATTTGCTTATACTCCATTATCATCGTTTGGTTTTAGGATATACGCGGCGATCAGCTAGGGTTACGAGAAACGTCTAGCCTCCCTAAGGTGGGATCGCCACCAAAGGTTTTCGCAATTGCGCTTTTTCTTTACTATTATAATGGAAACGAATCGTATATATACCCCAAAATTTGAAGAAAGCGGGCAAGAGGGATACCCATCACTTTAAACGTCAATATTAGCAAAGTTTGAGATGATAATAGGTATAACTTTAGTTTAAACGATTTAACTATTATTAATGTTAATTATTGAAGATTAAAATAATTAAAAATACTTATATTTATTTAAATATTAAAGATAAACCTCTCGTGCAAAGAGAGAGATTATCATTGCTCCTATATCTACCAAGGCCCGTGCATGCGATATATTTCCTTCATTGCCTCCTATATCTATCAAGGTCCGTGCATTTTGATATATTTCAATAATTGCATCCTACATCTATCAAGGCCCGTACATTGCGATTTATTTTTCAAAACAACAACAAAAATGGGAAGCTTCTCTCGGAAACATAATAATTTCTTTTCTCTGTATATGAAATGAAAATATGGATAATATTGCGCTCCTTCTTTAATGGTATGAATCCTTGCCTGTCTATTAATACTTTACGTAGGAGTAGTACGTTATTAACGAAGTCTAGAGAGGATAAACATAGGCGAGATTGTTTCGGAAAAAAATACTTCTTCCACTAAAGGATTTACACTCCTTGTTACTGTTGTATAGAGTAGTCATGATAAAAGCTTAAAAAATTACGAGAGGACAGACCTTTTTTATCCTCTTGTTTTATTCTTAATAAGAATATAAAACATTTATTTTGTATCAAAAATTATTTTTTGGTGCTAAGATTGCTTTAAAAATATCCAATCGGTTAGGCATTGGTAAAAAAACAAATGATATTTTTCAAATCTAATGAGATAACGCTCACCTAGTTGAAAGTTGCCCTTTTTATCCGCGTGAGCCATTCTTAATGAGAATTTCGATGCTAGTAGGTTGTCAATTAAACTACCGGTATATTATTGTTGTTGGAAATTGGATATGAAGTCAAATTAAGTGGTTGTAAAGAGCCAGCAGGTTTTTGCCGCTTCTTTTTGTGAGTATTTGATTTTTGTATGTAAAATGGAGGAAGATAATGTTGAGAGTAAGGATGAAATGCGGAAGCGCAAAGCGCGGGAAAGGATGAGGGCAAAAAGGTCGACGTTTTCATTGTATACTTAAGTTTATATAATCTTCTCGACACGGAGAGGTAATATTTTGGTTTTCCCAACTTGTTTTAACTTGTGTTTTTATTTTACGTGCCTTATCTCCAAAAAAATAGCAACATATGCCTTTTTCCATTGCCATTTTCTTTGGAGTAATGTCACGGAGTGAGAACGAAAATGTCAATAGAAATCTTATTTATTTTAATAATAACTCCTTTAATATTGCTCCATATTGGTAGATTGCTAGCAGACAATGCAAAACCGAATAACTTTAATCGTTTCTGTGTGAATCTAAAAAATTTAGGCCGTTGCTTTTTTAGCCTGTTTCTCGAGCTATTAGTAACATGTTTAAAGTAGCATCCTTTAATTAGCGGCGGTGCGCGTTCAGCACCAACGAATAGAAAAGAGGGTTGCAAATTAATAAAGGATGAGTTAAATAGCACTATGAGTTTATCTGTGTGTGTGCGTCCGTCCGTTGTTTAATGCGCCACGTTAGTAGTTCGCCTTCTGTAGATATGTAAAGAAATCCTTTAATACCTTTATATTTGTTTTTGTCCTAATATAAATTGATTATAGGGATTTTTTTTTTGGAATTTCGAAGAATTCACATAGTTTTGTAACTAAAAGCTCTGCTTCATTTTGATATTCCAAAAACAATTTTTATATTTTTATTTGAAATGGCTGTTTATATATTACTGAAGCTATACTACAACTGTAGACGGCATAAACCTGGCTTTAGAGATTAGAAAATAAAGCTAAGGCATATCCTACTTGGATGAAAAATGTCGTCTGCTTTACTGTATATGCGCTTTGCCTTCAATACTACTTTAATAATTCGTAAATTTTAACATAAAAAGAGAAATAATTCCATAATTAATTAAGGTTTGAAGTAGTTCTCTTGACTCGGAGAGGTAATATTGTGGTTTCCCCAACTTGTTTTTCTAATGGTATATACCACATACACGCTAATCTGTACTTATTGTCTTCTGACAACACCATCATATAGTCTTCTCTGTATAACACATACACGCCAATCTGAAACATTGGCTTCCACTCCATTATCATCGTTGGGATTAAGATGTACGCGCGATCGGCTTAAGTTACGAGAAACAACCAGCCTCCCAATGGCAGGGCTTCGACCAAAGGTTCACGCAAAAGCGCTTATTCCTACCATTTGTGAATCAATCGCCTTATATACCCTAAATTTCCAAAAATTGTGAAAACGGTTTACGCTAGAAGTCAAACGTCCACAATAGCGATGTTTAAAATCATTTTAAGAATAACGTTCTTAAAACCACTTAACTAGAATTAAGCTAAAATACTGACGATTAAAAAAATTAATATCATTTATATTTAAGATAATTTTCTTTCTTCGGAACGACACAAGTGAAAGTTTATATAGAACGAGTAATGATGATTGCATCTGAGTCGAAACACTACGCGCATATCAGGAGCAGGATAAAATTATATCTTACAAAACCATAACATTTTCTTATTATAGAATATTAAATGAAAATATTTATTATGTTTCGGCATTACGATTCTTTAAGTAGTTTTGTAGCTATAAAGATCTGTTTCATTTCAATATTCCAAGAAGATCTTTTATATTAATATATATCAAATTTGGTGTTTACTTTTTAATTCAGCTTTACTACATTTATATACAGTGTAAACATGAAATTTAACTTTCCTAGTTTCACTAAATGTTACTTCTAAATATTTTGGTAAGCGTTGTTCGGATTGGTTCCTTGAATTCGTGTGTCTTTGAGGAGGTCTTGACGGTTCACAGTGAGCCGAAAATTAAATAAACATTTAAATGATGTAAATCAGGTCCTTAAATAGAACTATTGAGGATATACAGTAAAGGTTAAAGTAGCCATTTCACACGCATATCAATTCTTACACGGTTGAATAAGGCTTACAGCAGAAAAAACGTTTACCCTTAATCCACTGGATTTGAGCAGCAGATTTTGAGCAGCTATTTTGAAAGACTAATCTATGGTAACTCATGTGTTTTGAAAAAAATAATTTCAAAAAACACCATTTACAGAGTCTATAGACACCTTTCTGGTATAATTATAATACTCTATTAAGGGTGATGGTTTAAACCTAACAAGAATTAAAAAGCACCAACGTCAATGGAATTTTAAAACACCAAATTAGTCTCAATCAGGCAAGGATTCATACCATTAAAGAAGGAGCGCAATATTATCCATATTTTCATTTCATATACAGAGAAAAGAAATTATTATGTTTCTGAGAGGAGCTTCCCATTTTTGTTGTTGTTTTGAAAAATATATCGCAATGCACGGCCTTGATAGATATAGGAGGCAATGAATGAAATATATCACAATGCACGCGCCTTGATAGATATAGGAGGCAATGAATGAAATATATCACAATGCACGGGCCTTGATAGATATAGGAGGCAATGAAGGAAATATATCGCATGCACGGGCCTTGGTAGATATAGGAGGCAATGATAATCTCTCTCTTTGCACGAGAGGTTTATCTTTAATATTTAAATAAATATAATTATTTTTAATTATTTTAATCTTCAATAATTAACATTAATAATAGTTAAATCGTTTAAAATAAAGTTATACCTATTATCATCTCAAACTTTGCTAATATTGACGTTTAAAGTGAAGGGTACCCCTCTTGCCCGCTTTCTTCAGATTTTGGGGTATATATACGATTCGTTTCCATAATAATAGTAAGGAAAAAGCGCAATTGCGAAAACCTTTGGTGGCGATCCCACCTTAGGGAGGCTAGACGTTTCTCGTAACCCTAGCTGATCGCCGCGTATATCCTAAAACCAAACGATGATAATGGAGTAGAAGCCAAAGATACAGATTGGTGTCTATGTGGAGTAGACGGAAGACCAGTGGATGGTGGTGTTTAGGAGCCAGTATGTACAGACTGGTGTCCAAGTGGGATGGACAAAGACCAGAAGATGGTGGTGATTAGAAGCCAGTATGTACAGACTGGTGTCCGTGTGGGATGGACAAAGACCAGAAGATGGTGGTGTGAGAACTCAAGTAGAGGAGCCATTTCCGAGACTGTGAAAGCAGTTCGGAAATGGCGAACACGTTTGCTCCGATACGCAAACTGCGAACGCGGTCACGTGGGTGTAACAACGGACAGACAGACAGACAAACAGACAGACACGGCCGTTACAGAACCTCTCCTGGACTACGTCACACGGAGAGGTAAAAATTTGAAATTGAGTAGCGTCCATCAGCAAGCCTTACCTCTGCGTCCTCTTCTAGAACATATTTAGGCTTTCTATTTCTGGTTATTTGTCTTCCTTATAATCTATTCCTTTTGCGTTCTCCACCCATCGAAGTTTTTCTATTAAAATTAGAATTTCGATATGACGGATCAACTGTTCTAATTTCTAGAGGGGCCTTAACATCAAACGATTAGTGAGAATAACCCAAAATAATCCAGATGTTAGCGTGCGATATATAGATTCTTTTATTAAGCCAGTTATTGAACGACTGCACGTCGTTGTTTGTTCTCCTCGAGTTACCATGAACGCAAAAGTTTTCTGGCCCGACTCGTTCAAGCCATTGTGTCCGAAAGTAGTTCATCGGGATTATAAGTTGGTATAATTCAGGTTCCTTTTCTACAATTTGTGTCTTTTCATGGCGCACAAGCTTCGCACCTTCTGGAATATCATTCAAGGGTAACAAAGGAATTGCCATGAGCTTCCTTATGGCAAACTTGGTTATTTCATGACTACGATATTTATCGACCAGACCGAGATTTTGAGTTTTTCTTCATATGGCCTATACATAAATTTTGAAAATCATTACCCATGAACTATTACTTAAAAAACTATTTAAATTTGATGCGAATACAATACCTGCGTGAAATGATAGAAACATCTTCTTGTTTGAATGGGAAGAGGGAAAACATTTCGAGCCGCATTCATGAGAGCCGTTTCGAAATCTGTAATTACTAAATTTGGTCGAAGGCTTGGGAAACGATCACGTAATGTATGGAAAATTCGTAAGAATTTTGAGCACAGTCACTCATCAGAACGTTAACAAAGGGAAACACCTGAAATATTAAAATTAACATTTAAAATTTAATCCCAATTGGAAAATATATTTTGAATTACATAATCAAAATTGACTAAATGAATAGTCAAGACCTGGTAAAACATCCTCGGAACCACTTTAAACGTTCCATCAGCATGAATCTCGCGAATACTTGACATTTGCTCATCCTTGAAATTAGGTGATATGAAAAGTATGCTTTCACGACCACTGTCTGATTCAATTTTCCCAACGTAAAAATCCCCTCCGTGCAGGGTTTTCGAATACCTTGGGCTAATTCGAAATTCCTGGTCTAATTCAGTCACACTTTGAGGTAATTTTGGCGGTGTCCTCCCATTGGATCGAATCCCATTCGACCGAATTCCCAATCGACCAATTTTATCTGAAATATGATTTTAAATCCCGCCGTTTGTGCGGTTTCTGTCTATTGGGATTTTTTATTAGGAATATTATTATTACTTATAAGGCTATATAAGTTAATTTAGCGACAGGAACTTTCGTCTCACCGTGGCGCAGTGGAAGAGTATTGGACTACCGTGCGATAGTCCTTGGATCGATTCCCCGAAAGAAAAAGTAAACTACATAATAATAGTTTCATGCAATTGATTATTAATTTCATTTGAACTTAATTGCAGTTACGTTAGACAGTGTGGGAAACTATAAAGTAATAAAAAAAATACTATTGCAATAATGGTCTTTGAGTATTTGAAATATTTTGCGTAAATTTTATTAAAATTACGGTAATATTTTAGAAGGTTAAGGTTAGGTCAAATCAGGTTCGGTTAGGTTTGGTTAGGTTTGGTTTGGTTTGTTTAGGTTTAGGCTTGCTTTGGTTTGGTTTGGTTTATTTAGGTTTGGTTAGGTTAGGTTTGGTTTGGTTTGTTTAGGTTTGGTGAGAATTGGAACTGATTTTCCATAATATTTTTATTTTCATTGAGGTCCTTGCATAATAAAAGCGGCCTTTTCCAACAAATTATTTTTATAAAGATTCTGAAGCAATTAACGCTGCATTTATTAAGTTCCTTGAATAAAAAATATATGCCTTTTCCAAAATATTGATTGTTTTACGGGTCATTTCATGTTGGCTTTGATTCGGCTCGGTTACAATAGAGGCATCCTTTTAAACTTGGGATTTGACCATCACAGTATCATTATTTATATAGGAAAGTGTATTGATAGACGCAAGCTTAAAGACAGGGGTATTTTCTTTAAACCAAAAGAGGTATTTTTAATTCGGTTTGAAAATACGGCGTTAAAAATATATCTTTTAATAGCAATGAAAATTTTAAGAAAATAAACCCGCACATTTTGGCTATATTCGGTCCAACGGGATTCGGTTCAATGGTACATTCGGTTCAATGGGATTCGGCCCAATGGGCCAGCAGCATTTTGGCAAGCTTTTTTTCTTTCTTTTGTTTAATGAAGACTTGACGTCATTAAAAGCGACGTTGTTGTTATCCATCCTAAAATATAATTGAAAATAAATAACCTGAACCAAACCTAACCTAACAGTAATGATTTGGAAAAGGCATATTATTTGAGAAGTCAATGAAGCTAAACATCAATATTTTGGAAAAGGCGTAACATTGTTAAGTCATTTATAAAATATTACTAACCTAGCTTAACCAAATAGTGACGTTTCCAATTCAATAAAAATGTATTTTAAATGCTTTCATTAAAAAACGACATTAATAGAAATTAAACTACATAGCATTTTTGGGGTCGCTGTACTCGACAAATAGTCGTTTGAATTGTATATACCAAACCCGCTGTTGGGCTAAATTTGTTAAAAACATTGGCGGGATTCGGTCTAATGGAATTCTACGCAATGGGAAGATACGGTTACAACTCGTGATCGAAAACTATTTCAACCAAGGCTCAGGTGTAATGTAAGGTTTATGACTTAATTTATCGTTCTGCGTCGTTAGTAAATAACATGAGCATCGAAAGTGCCAACTGCCCATTATTAAAGCCATTCAATTCTCATAATCACGAGAGTAAGAAATATGAGTAAATACGACATCCTACTGTTGCTGCTAAAGTGGGTTCAATCAAGAAGGAAAGGGCAATCAGACGAAAACGACTTTCAGTAAAAACGTTCAAACTGTAACAGCCGTCTTTCCGGCTGTATAGGGTACCATTGACTGTACATGTTATATAATCACTGAGACACTTTATGATAGATGTGTTGAAAAGTAAATGTTGCAGTACGTTCAACTGGAAAAGATGGTTACGGAAGTGTCAAACAATATTAATGTGAATGAGTTTTTGTCATACGACAGATTTGGGATAAAACACTGCTATAATCAACAGTGTCACAAACGAACGGGCTACTACAGTTAATATTGATGACTTACACGCTTCAATCTGTAATAACAACTTTAAATTGATATAATCAACATCAAATGCCACGTATTTACCACTTTGCTTTAGAAAATCTTACAATAATATATAACAAATGTTTAAGGCTACACCACATTTTGTTCTTAATATGCTGGATTTGCAGCTACTTAATGTCACCGCGAATGAAGTAACATTAGCCTGTTTGTGCAAAATATAAGAGACAACGTTTAAATGTACATTTGGATGTAAAATGTTATAAATAAAAAATTATGTGTCAACGGCAAGAGTTTACTCTCTTGTCATTAGAGTAGTGAGAACCTTTATTCATGAAGTTGGTCAAAATAAATCTGCATGTTCTAAAATATTGTTGGGTATAAATTTATTATTATTTTAAATTCAATGTTTGTTAGAAAGTATGATTAGAACCAGAAGAAAATAGGGGAAGTGGGTAGCTTGGGCAACTTCGCGAGGCGTCCCGTTTACGGATTTTTCGCGCCATTTCCCTCCCCGTGGGGGTGAAGAGAGGTAGGATTTTTATGCGCATTAACACACGAGTGACGTAATTCTGTGGACAGTACGGTCCTACGCCTTCCAACTGACTAGAGGCGTCTGCTAGAGGCAGTGAGGCACTCAGGCGGAATGGCAGAGGCTGGAATCGAGTGGTAAGTACTAAATTCATAATTTATTTTAAAATATGTCTTTATTTTTAAATACAATGGTATTTCTAAGTTCCAGGGAAAAAATTAACTTGTCCGAAGTTTTAAACTGTGATAGGGAAGAGTTCAAAGTAATAAAGTTGTATCCAAGTTGTTGTAGTTTGATTTTTAACATTGGGATTGGTTTGGGTAGATCTTGCTTTTCCTTTCAACACAGCCTGAGTTTTCTTATCGGTAGTTTCCTTGTACGTTAAATCACACTGCGTACTCTTAACGACATTCATTTTATTAAATAACCGAATTTTCGTCCTTAATTAAACCAATATCCGCATTAACCCGTTGCCTGACGTAACCCTAACTCAAACTGAAGCACAGCAGAAATATAAGCAGACTACACAAGTTAGTTCCACAGTTCGCTACATGGTGGCGTTCGCAATGAAATCTGGTACTATTTTATGCTTCGCGCCGATTGGCCAGATTCAAATTTTAAGGGTGGTAGGGGAATCGACCATTGTAAGTGAGAATCACTGGACGACTTGTATGGCTCAAGGCTACGGCTACCCACTTCCCCTATTTTCTTCTGTTAGAACGGATTGAAACCGAATATGACACCCACATATTACAAGAGGCTTCCTGTTTTGACTTTTTCGTTTGACTAAATGACCATTTCAAACTAAAGCATCGTAGATTGAAGTGATAGTAGAGTCAAAGTTCGCTTAATATATAAGTGTGTCGTTTTAGTAAGTGAATATGAAACCATTACTACGTTAGTTAAATCGTTATTGAAAAGCCAAAATAAGTTGAACTCAATCAATAAGATACTTTTCATTCAAGGTTATACTATAGAGTGTGCGACACTATCGAAACAGGGTGAAGCCTTATTGTAGTCCTTTCATTCGAGCATTTATATTTCGAATGTAAATTTATGTAATTGGTAATCTTCACGATATGTATCACTTATTATTGGTACTAGTATTTATATCGATATTCGATCGAAGTACTCGATAATAACAATCAGTACTCATCCAGGACTAAGATAAATTAAAATGCCAAGATTAATCCTGGGAAATATAACAAAACATCTCTTGCTTTAGGCTTCTACGAACTCAAGCAGCGTTTTTACGCTCGTTTTTTTCAGCTTATTACTTGGTGACATAATAAATTCTACCCCTGAACTAGAATGGTATATCAGAACAGTTGTCTTGAATTTCTGAGAATTGGAATCCCTCTTTCATAAAGGCAGATAGGCTCTCCAAAGCCTAACTAGTCTATTGCGCACAATATCCCTTAGATAGCATTGCATGGTGCAGCTACACACACCCCTTTCAATGATAAAACACCTCTGCTACTAGGTTATTGACGATCAGAATTAACGCCTGATAATATATTCTATTTTAGTAAAGATTGTGAAGTTATATTATTAAAATGTAAAATTATACTTGGTATACCATAAACTACACTAGTTTACACGTTCAATAGTTGAATAACTTCTATTCCAGAGTCATGTTACCGATATAAATGGGAATTGGGGAAAATAGTCTGCTATTTGAAGTTTCACGAAATAGATAGTGTTAAGAACCAAAACATAGAGGTTAAAGGTTATTGCACTGACCTTTGACGATAATCGACAAAAAATGCCGACACTACACCCTACGTTCAGTGTCAATTGAAAAGCTAACTGAACTGAAATTTCACCTCGAAATATAAGCCGCCAATAAGACAGAATCCACTACTCTTCGGAACAATGAGCATCCAGTAGATGACGCAATCACCGGCGTCTCGATGGTATAAAACAAGAAAGCGGGCCCCGATAAGGGGTTAGTTTGTTCAGCCGAATTCCGCTATTGGCTCGGAAAGTAAAGGTGGATTGGCAAAGGCGCTGAAAGCTGAAGCTGAAAGTCGAAACTGAAAGCTGAATGAAAAAATCAGTTTCAGCGGACTCTTTCGCAAAGAGGCAAAAACTGGTTTTTTAAAGCTGAAGCGCAAAGCAAACGCTGAAAGCAGGCTGATTTTAAGTTTCAGCCAAGATCAAACCGAGGTTGATCTTTCAGCTTCAGCGCCGTACCACGTGATAACAAGAGCCAATCAAGAAAGGGGGCGCTGGGGACACGGTTTTGAAATTATTTTCGCGGGTATTTTAAAACGGTGAATATCGTGTCTCGTTATCTTGAAAATTTTTTCTGTGAAAGAATTAATTAAACAAGAAAACAATAACAAAAAGCGAAAAATATTTGAGAGAAGAAAATAGCAAAAAGGATAGAAATGAGATAAAATAACAATATTGTGGAAAGGGGTTAAAATAAACAATCTAATTAGAATAAATTGGAAAAGTAGCAATAATTTCAGCTTAAAACATATCCAATTGAGTAATATTTTGGAAAAGGGGGAAATTTACTCAGTTACTTATACCTTGATAATAACCAAAACTTGCGCACATTTAGCCACACATCTATTTTTCCGCATTAACAGCCAAGGCTTAACATTTGATAATCTCCTTCAGTTTTTCTGTTTTTCCAGATGGGATGAACCCACCAACGGCGCTTTTCCCTCAAAAGGTTTTGGGTTCTTCTTTTTCGTTTCAAAAGTAATAATTTCTTTTTTAATAATAATAACAGCAACAAGTTCCGATTCACCGACGTCATTTTATTTCTATATTTTTTGTGATGAATCCCTAGCGGCTGTTAATAAAAACTGCTGCGCGAAGCTTTAACTGGTTTTTGAAGATGAAACTTTTTTTTGGATAAAAAAACGCTCAGTTTTTCTTCAGCTTCAGCTTCAGCTTTACGCTTTTTGAGTGGTTTCAGTGCCTTTGCGAATCCACCTTAAGTGGTTTGGAAAGCAAAAAAGATCAATTTTAATTACCTCTGTTAGGTTACATAGACACAATAATAGAATTAATTTTTTTCTTTAACTTAAAATTGTCTAAATATTAATTAATTAGGACTTTCATTTTAATATTAATGTAGCTTTTAACAGTTAAATTATAGAACAATCAGCAATGATATTGCCTAATGCACGCTTTTAGTTAGATTCGATTCGACAACACACAGAGCGAGGAAGAAAAGCAAGAATAGCCGCAGCCGAGGCCGAAGTCGCCATGGCCGAAGCCGCCTTAGCCGCAGCCGAGGTCTAGGTCACCATGGCCGAAGCCACCATAGCCGCAGCCGAGGCCGAATCCACCATAGCCGCAGCCGAGGCCGAAGCCGCCATAGCCGCAGCCGAGGCCGAAGCCACCATAGCCGCAGCCGAGGCCGAAGCCGCCATAGCCGCAGCCGAGGCCGAAGCCGACTTAGCCGCAGCCGAGGTCTAAGATCACAATGGCCGAAGCCACCATAGCCGCAGCCGAGGTCTAAGGTCACCATGGCCGAAGCCACCATAGCCGCAGCCGAGGCCGAAGCCGCCATAGCCGCAGCCGAGGCCGAAGCCGCCATAGCCGCAGCCGAGGCCGAAGCCGCCATAGCCGCAGCCGAGGCCGAAGCCGCCATAGCCGCAGCCGAGGCCGAAGCCTTCAAGACCGAAGCCGCCATGGCCGAAGCCGCCAAGACCGAAGCCTTCAAGACCGAAGCCGCCATGGCCGAAGCCGCCAAGACCGAAGCCGACATGGCCGAAGCCGCCAAGACCGAAGCCGACATGGCCGAAGCCGCCAAGACCGAAGCCGACATGGCCGAAGCCGCCAAGACTTTAAAATGTACTAAAAAATTACAATTGTACTACAAAGAACTACACTGAGCTGCTACGTCCTGATTGCGAATCTAGCATCGTCAAATGACACTTGATAAGTATCACACATACAACCGGTGTGGAGTACGATTGTTCTAAATGTTACTTAAAAGCCTCAGTGGTAACTCGATCTCAATAAAAGACTTATATAAAGTTTTCGTTTCTATTATTTGCGTAACAGGGTTTAAGTGTTATAGGGAGCTAACACCTGGCTAGGGGAAGAGATAGTCTGACGTCACGCAGACCCTCTCTGGTTGGAATTTTTGCGCGTAAAATACTGTTTCCAACCGTTAGGGGGATGAAACTCCAGTAAGAGATAGAAGAGTGTGACGTTTCAGTGTCAGAACTGTTAGCTGCCTATTATTTCAACACGTATAGGGCCACAAAGCTAAGAATTGCGACTTTAGCTCGACCACAGTTTGCTTAAAGCGTCCTATTTAAATTATTTTGATTTAAATTATTCTCGAAAAATTCATTACGTATTGCTTCACACCTAAATTTACTTGAAAAGTAATTAAGAAAATTGTTCATCTCCAAAAGAGAAGGCGTAAAAATGGCTACGTGTCTCGTCCCTCTCCTCTCCCATAAAAAGGGCCTAGCACACGGCGAAACTCTTTGTAAATGAAATTTTACAGTCACTTTTACTAATCTATTTAGGGAGGAACTTATTTAACATATTTAAATTTGTTTAAAACTAAGTTTAAACTCTCTATTTATTTCAGATTCGTCCCAAATTTCTAAACACTTGTAACTGATCTTAAATTTATCTAGCGTGTTCGATTGATTTGTTATCACAAACTCAACCACCTTACGTGGTTTCCAGAAAAGGTTCCGTTAAAAGCAAACAGACACCCGAGCGCTATCTTTCAAAATAAGCCATCATGGGCCGCAGATCCAAAGGTCAAAGGTCAAAACTACATATCGTCTCTGGTGGTAGTTGCGGACGATGCTGCTCCATGTTCCATGTTCGAAAAGCCTGGTCGATCTCTCTGTACAGGCGCCGGAACACCGATCAGTTCCCCCCAGCCGGATCAGAGGCTCACGTCACTCGGTGCCCGTCAACCCCTATAGAGAGCGTTAACTCTATTGAAGCAAAAACCAACCAAGGTACCACCATGTACCCGTACGAGAGTCCATTGCGATGTGCGCAGCGGCGGCAGCGGTGGTAGAAGGTCAAAGGTTTAACTTTAAAATCTCAGCAGTAATCGCTACTACTTAACGGAACGTAGATAAATAAGACCCTGTTCGGAAAGATATCCAAGTAAATGATTAAACCGGCAATTAAACTTTACCCTAATTCTGTAGATAAATATAAACGATTAATTGTACATAAAATTGCAGCAGCGAATGCTTAGTATAACGGCACCATTTTAGTGGGTCACGCGACGTAACAACACACATGAGGCGAGGGCGAGGTCAAAGTTCGTAAAGAGAAAAGCATAAACGTAGATAATTATTCAATTAATTGTCCATAAAATTGAAGAGAATGCTTGGTATAACGACGCCATTTTAATGGGTCACGCGACGTTACAATGCGCGCGCTCACACACACGCAAACGAGGGCGAGGGCAAGGTTCGTAAAGAGAAAAGCGCGCGTTATACCCGAGGCCATGTTTCCTTTCTACATCCCTTTCAAGTTCATTGTGCCACTGCCTAACATTAAACTTCAAACGAAGGGTCTGATTTGGAAGATTAAAATAGAAACCAACTTCACTGAATCACGATTAAAATCGAACTAATTGTCTCGGCTAAGATGAGAAGCGGCCGTTCCCTCCGTCGAGGTGTCGACTGAGCAGGGATGCCAGATTGAAAATCTTCTTCAACCCGCCAGTATCAAATTTCAAACAAGCCCAAAAAACCGCCAATCTATATTTCGAAAAGAAGCCTAAAAACTGACTCAGATCTAAAACAATCCGGCCCAAAAATTGATCGTGAAAATTAGAAATAGTTTTTCTTTCAAAAATTTGAATGCGTATTACCAGAAGTAAATAGGGGGAAGTACTATCAAAGGGGGTTTCGAGAGGCGTCGAGTTATGGTTTTTTTCGCGCCTTTCCACAATCGCGTTTTTTGCGTGTACTCGCGGATGAATACACTTCCCAGAAACTATTTTCTTTTCGTCTGCTGCTATTCATTCTAGCAGATTCAACTCAAGAGTCAAGTCGGCTCCGTAGTCTGTAGCTGGGTAACAGCGTAAAAGTTTATTCGGCCTGATATCCGGTTTTTAATAATAACTGAATGTTTCTAACTAAAAAATAGAATAATGAAACTACAAATTTACTGGTTATATTAATTTAGATGTGATTAGAAGAATCAGATGCTTAAAATTTCAAAATGACCTTAAGCCTCTGCCTAAGCTTAACAACTATCCTTAATAATGAAAAGACTGAAGAGGAATTCAAGGCGGTCTCACTATATGAAACTAGGAAAAATATGTTCCAGAAGCTTAAAAAAACGGCGATCTCGAAAAACTATTTCAAATTATGTATGCTAATTTTCTGAAACTCAAGGAAATTGAAAAACCTAATACAAGAAATGACAAAATTGGTGGTTATGGTTGTTTTTTAAATTGATGGCAAAACTGGAGAACAGCTATGATTTCAAAAGCCCTTGGAATTGAAAATAAAGAAACAGAAAGCCAATCTCAAGAGGAAATGATAGAAATTATAGGCAATTATTTTAATTCCAAAACTGATGGAATTTCTAATGTAGTTAATTTAAATAAGAACTGCTACTTCATGGAGTAAATTTTATACGTTTATTTAAAATTTAAAATTTAAATAAACGTATAAAATTTACTCCATGAAGTAGCAGTTCTTATTTAAATTAACTACATTAGAAATTTTAAAATACCATGGATCAGAAATTCAATATCTACGATACTGATGGCATTATCGAGGATTTTGTGGTTATCTTAAATTGGCTAGCTCATGCTATACTTGACACTCACAACTTGGAAGTCAACAATGTGCAATCAAATTCCAGTCTCTCGGAAACTACCACTAGCAGGGTTGTTGATGAAGAACCCCACGTTTCTTTAAGGCATAAGCCAACCGCCATTTTATATGCAGTCTACCGATTAGGAGGAGGAGCCTTTGGGGAGATGATAAATGTAAACAAAGCACGAATGAAAAATCCCAACCCTTCTAACTCCCAGATTTTAAAGTCATCACAAATTTTGAAAATTGCATTGCTACTAAGATATCCTGTAAAATCTGCCAATATTATACGAAAGGCCATGCACAACAGAGACAATGGTGGAATGTGTTTTTTACACGAATCTCTTTTGCCTTATGTCAAGGAAGTTGGACAGATCATTGCTGCCCAATATAAAGATATTAGTCACATAGAGGAGAGAAATGTTATAAGTAAGTTTCAAAAGTCTGTGATTAGTCTATTATATTTTTGTTAGTTTCTATAAAATGTTAATGTATATTCATGGGTGCATTTCAGACAATATTATGAGGTTTCTTAGTCTCAATGAAAATTTTAAACAGATGTTCAACTCTGCTATCTCTACCATCGGTAATTTTGAAAAATGTGATTTTGCAGCAGAAATTGTAGAAGAATTCAGGCAAAAACATTTAAGGAAGAAAGGTCATGCTCTTTTAAATCACATAAATCTTTGCTGAAGCTGACCAAAAAATAGGAAAAACAATGACCGTGGGCAAGAGGGTCAGCTACTACGGGATAAACTATATCAAATTTCATCTGGACCAAAATGAAACGAGGCAAAATCAATACTGGAAACGACTTTAAAACTGCCAAGTACTCCTAAGGGAAACTCAATCCATCAGATGGCTACAAATTTTGAAAAGAAGAAACAGAAAACATCTAATTCTGTCTCGACAACACCCGAGAAAAAAATCACCGTAAAACCTGGATCAGTCAGATAAAAAACTGCCCGGGCTAGAAAAAAAAGTGATAAACCCTCTGTAAAATGTACCTTAAAGAATAGAAAACGTTTTCATAATGAGGTGCTTGAGCCAATCTTAATGGCGGTATCAACTAAACAGAGGGTAAAGGTACCCTGTAAACAAACAGGTTCATTAGTATCAAACTCTAGTCAACGAGTTACCGAATCATTAGTGACAAACTGTGATATATATAAAAGTAGTTCAAAGAAGCATACTGCTGAGAAATTTGCAACAACTGAAGTAAACGTCATCGACGTCGCTACCTCATCTCGTGTAAGGGTTAGAAAAAAAATCCAAAAAATTATTTTGTGTATTAGTTCCTAGCTTAAGTTCCTAAACCAAATGTTTATAATTGTTCTTGTCACTATTTTTGAAAAGATAATCTAAGATATGTTTTATAATTTTAAAATTCTAAAAACAGGGGAAACATGTGAATGTGAAAATTATAAGAAAATTAAAATATCCAAATATTTGTGGAGTTGTAATCAGGAAATTTATTTCAATTGTGCTATTTGTTGTTAATCCGATCTAATATCGACGAAGCATCTAATTCAACATTTCTATATACATTTTCGCTAGTTTCAGTAACATTTTTAGTTGGGCTTTCATGTCCGTACTAATCAGAAAGGGCCTTCTCGCAGTTTTGTAATTGACACTTGTCAGTTTACCTACTGTTACAAAACGCATTCGACTAAAGAAAGATTCAAGTACGCTACCAGTAACTTTGACAGGATAAATGTAGAAATCTGGATTTCGTTTGTTAGAATCTTCAACAAAGCCAAGGAATCCGTATACCATTACTTGCAAAAGATACCAAGTTTGCCAAGCTAAAAACGCTTTTCCGCCCTTTCCTGACAATGGTTTTCCTCTTTGCATGGTCTCTTTCGCCCAGCTTTCAAATAATTTAAACCCCTTTAAAATATTTTGGACTTTGAAGAGAGTTCACTTTTTTGTGTGAAAGGAAGCCAACTTCCAATAAATTGTGACATGCCATAAGACAATCATAGCACGCCATGACTTCTTTGGCATCATGAGGTGACGCTATTGTGGAAATTCGTTCAGATTGGATAACACCATGATCTGGCAATAAATTTGGATTTGTTTTAGCGTAGTTAAATAGTTAATTCATAAATGGTAGCTGCTGAAATATCTTTGCTGGGGTGACATTCAGCTTCGTCCACGCATCCCGCTCAATGTATGCACGACGCAAACCTTTAAATTGTGATAGTTCCAAATTGTTTTTCCTTTGTCTTCTCTAGCTTCAACGTCTTCTACTTGTTTCTATCCAAAGGAAATTCCCGCCTTTTCAAATTCTCTTGTCCCACCTTTTATAGAATGATTAAGCCCATTAATTAGATTTTTTAATTGGTGGCTGGAGCAGAAAATCCAATATATCCACTATCGGGAATTCAGGGGTTTTGAAATCTTGTTTTGATCTCAAAATTACATTTTCCATCTTCTTTTAGTTTTAAGCATACTGTCCAGTTACCCCATGGGTTGATTTAATCATTGTCAAGTTAGAACTGGTGCCGTCACAAATAATCGCCGAAATTAGAAAGCCAACTGACTGAAATGCTAAAACACACTTCTGTGCTAATGCCATTAGTTCCTCGAGATTGAAAGGAAATTGACTTGGGAAAAATGGTCCAATAACGTCGAACTTTTGTCCAGCACAGCGCCAAATGAACTGTAAAACATACAGCGCAGCTAAGCACTCATTTACTGACTTTGGTTTATAAAAATTAATAAGTGACGCGGCCTCAATTCTATCCATAGTTAATCCGATAAATTCATTTGTATTGGCATTCCTCACCATTTTCCCTATAACCATCACCTCATCTAAAACTAAGAATCCATCTTGAGGTGGTTTTTGATTTTCAGGATTCGATTCCAACTTGGTTTTAAATTTTTCACTTTCCCTATGGAAATATTCTAAGTCTATACCAGCGTCACATTCTTAACCTTTTTCTCTATGGTGTGAACACTTGGTAAATAAAAAATTCGTAGAGATTTTAAGGCTCTGTAAGATGCTGGAGATCTTGAGTAAAGAGTGAGCGCAAGACGGTATGTTAAGGGACACCATCTATTTCCTTTGCTGGTCCCTACATTTTTTTCTTGATCTTTCGAGAACTGAAGAAGTTTATTGTTCTCACTATCATTGTCCCAAGATGTTTTGAAGGCTCTCGACAAAAGAGGGTTTCGTTTCTTTAGCTTAGAAATAACATCGTTCAACTCGTCTTTGTGGTTTGAATTGACCTCATTAAGCACTTCTGCTAACTCAAAACATTGCTCAGAATTTAGAGTTATTGAATTTTCCTTCAGTTGCTTTTCCATCTTCACAATTCTCTTATTTAACCGATATCTTTGGTTACGTAGGTTCTTCATCCTAATATTCCTGCTTTTTGGCGTTAAGTCTTGGATCGGGAATTTTGAACTGATTTGCGTTCTTCTTAACTTCGTTCTTGGTGTTGACTTTTTTGTGGCGTGAAATGTATCTAAAATTATTTTTATATTTCAATTTTGTACGAAATGTATTTCAAAACTATTTATGCAGAACACTTACTTCTCTAATAATGAGGGCAAACTGAACTGAGTTGATAATGAAGATTTAATTTTTGGGAATTTAAATAAAATTGGATAATGTTTTGATTGTTGTCTTTCGCAAGGGTAATGAATTGTTTGCAATGTTTTGCTTTTCACAAAAGAATACTCCTGCAAAACGTTTAGCTAATTGGACCTTTATTATCAGACTTCCTTATTCTACTTGAAGTATAATAAGGATGGTCACAAATTAAATAAGTAACTTGGATCTGGACTTATATTTTTAATGCCTACACAGAATGTGTTCGTTTCACTGAGATAGTTTAGCGCTCGAAATACTGGAACCGGAAAAATGTCTAAATTTTCAGAATCCTAAAATGTCTCTTGAACAACCGGCTTAAAAACTAGAACAGTGGAAACAATTCCGTCAGAAGAGAATTTCACTCTCGCAGGAATTTCGTAAAGACCACCAATATCTTGAAGAGAGTTTTTTCTCTGAACTTCCAAATTAGATACCAAGCCAAATTAGTCATGTTGTTACTGCCTTGGGTTCGTTTCTTAAACCCTCCTTTACATATTTTAGGTGTGATAGAAAAGGTCCTCGTTTAACACTTTTTACAAATTGCGATGTTACTTCCTCCGTTTTTTCAATTTTTCCAAAATTGGACACCGTTACACGTTTCAGTCGTTCAGATTCCCATAACCACTGAGATTAACCACGGGTAGCTTTTTCAATACTCCTTAAAAAAATACTCTTCTATAGTCATCTGGCATGATTGAAGAGTCACACAATTACCCACGTTAAATGCTACTTCGTTAAGTGGCAAATCCAGTCTGGAAAATGCTTGTTCTGTTGTTTGAATTACTGGTTGTGTTTGAACACTATACCGGCCCTTCTACAGCTTTATAATGTTCTTCTCCCATTATCAAAAGATTATTAAGCAGAAACACGAACCTTTTTTGCCTCTGAGATATTGGTTTTCGGTGGTTTTCGATGTTATATTTTTTAAAGTTTAATGAACTGAAATGGGATGTATTTAGGGTTTTTATTTATTGATTTGAAATGTCCCCATTTTTGGGCTCTTTCTGTGGGTGACAAATCTTCAATAACGAAGACCCTATTTTCAATTGTGCAATCTTATACGAACCACAGAACGGCAGACACATGGCAATAAACCCCACCTTGCCCACAACGGCATTCGCAAAATCCTTGCTCTACACCTCCAGTCTTGCTATTTAAAGCCACGTAACAATTGTACTTTTCATTTACTTTGTAGGATGCTCCTACTTTAGCTTTGATGTGAACAAGAGATTGACTAGCTTGATTAAAAAGGAACACATTGTTCACTCTATTTGACTTGAACATGGTATATCCCTTTTTGTTATGTTTATTGCTCTTGAAATGATGGTCAGTTATAGTACTACTTTAAAATCATTTTGGAATATCTTTCAGTTGTTTGGTCCAGTTTCCATTGGGGAGTTTTTGTGTTATTAAATTTCCAGTTTAAGAGGATTTAAAGGTTTTCTACAATAGATTATGTCAAAAATGGTTAATTTCTACATACTTGGGTTTGACCACGGATGATTTACGCTTTAATTTTTAACCACATACCTTGTTTCGCTCCATTAATTTGATGGTTGGTTTATGTATAAACCTAACACGTCGGCTAAATTCAAAGTTGTTAATTTGTTAACCCTTTGTCACACTTAACGTTTTCAAGCAAACGAACCGTGAATATAATGACAGGAATAAAAATAAGCCTACTAAATAAATAATAATAATTGTTATTTCAAGACCCTGCGGAAGTAGTGTATTACAGAAAAACCACCTTTTTATTCCTAGTCTATAACGATTTTCTCCATATGAAAACCACTTAGTCCAAGAAATAAGTTAGAAAAACGACCCGGATATAAAAACTTAAGCTCTTTCGCGAGCCTGTAGATGCCTTCATCACTCCACAATGAGCCTTCACTTTGACCAAGTTGGATCATGGCATCTTGAAAACTGAAAATCGCTGTATTTATCGTACCGAAGTCAGTGGCAGGATGCGGTATAATAGGAGTAAAGCCAGAAACAGTTTTTCGACAACGTTTTGGTCCAATTATGCTATTGCATGCAATGCAAGAGGGCATATGGCTGTTTCCTTCTTTTCGAGATTGATAACGACATAGGAACCAAATAAAATCATCATCACCATCTACCTCCATTCGTTGATAGAAGACGCCAACTTGATGTTCTGGTATTTGGACTCCTTTAGCCAACTTACTACATGGAACAGTATCCTGACCCTTTATACTTACTGAAAGGGATCTTCCTTGAGGATTGAAGCACGAAGCTTATTATTTGGACCGGCTAATCTACCTTGGAAGATCACTAAAATTGTATCATGAGGTCCACCAATTACCGATAGCGTCACCTCTTCGTGCTCAAAGTTATCCATTGCACCTCTAATAGAATGACCAGGGAGAATAGCATGTTTTATTGGAACCCGATGACCTTCAGCTCGTAGAATAGATCTATTAGCCAGCGCTCGGTCTTGCCTGAGCATATCGTCGTAACTAGTACACAGGCCAAGTTGATTGAAGGTCAAAATCAAATTCTTTAAACTGCAGGTTTCATTATCATCTGAGCGCTACTAATGTGCAATGGAGTCTTCTTCTTGCCGTTATGTATTAGGTTATTGAAGCACATCATCATATCACATTTTCTCTGAATTGATATTGAGAATTACGTTTGAAAGAAACAGGTCCATTGCCTTGGACGGTTTGCCAAATATTCTTCAGTCGCTTCTAGAAGATCCTGGTTGTCACAAAATTTCCGTTCAAGCTTGAAGCCACAATACTCACATTCTTTTTTCAGCATTTTGCACACTCCAGAACTTGGTTAACTGATTAAATTTTGCTAACGGTTGACTCCAATTGTATGTTAGAAGAAAAAACTATCTGGGAAAGGTTTTTCCCTCGGATATACAAATGAAATACTCTCATGAAAGCGTTGAATTAACATATGCTTGAGTTGCTTGTTTGTTACGGCATGGTCTTTTAGGTATATCTTGTTGAAAGTTATTCTTAAATCGGAAAGACAAAAACTATTTTTTCCAAGTTAACTGTTGTCAAGAAGTCCTCCAGTTTTTCTTCATCGGTATGGTCAATTTTTTTCGTTTATTTGCTGCCTTTTCAACATTTCTTTCATATTTTTTAGAACCCATTAATATATCCCTTGTGACACATGATGTCGGCTGCACAGACGTTATGAGCATCTTCTTAAGTACTGATTTTATCAAAAACAGCGGCCTGAAAATGTCTCGCTGCTTTCAGTAGTGACTCTGCTCGTGAATCTTTAGATATTGCATACAGTATGGGATACTTCTTTGTGTTTTTTTCACAAATTAAAGGGTATACGAATTTACAATTTTATATCATGTTTTACTACGAAAGTGGTATTATTAATTTTCGAAAAATTCGCGAAGAAGTTATACGCAAATTAGTAACTTATTACCCCAATTATAATCGACTTCGATTTGTTTTTATTTCCCCTGGGATTGACGACCCCCGTTAATATAAAATGTATAAAAATTGATAAATTTACTAGCAAGAGAATTATGCGCACCATCTATAGAATAACGCAATCGAGTCAGGAGTTTGTCTTTAATGGCCAGGATTTTCAATTTTATGTAAATTTTTAAACGTTGATGCCAATATAGGGAATTCTTATAAAACCATTAAAAATAGAACCCTGGGTTAATTTGTATTATTTTTTGAAAAATTAACCAGTTTATTTGTATGGAAAACAATGATAACCTCTGTTTTGCGTGGAGTTTTCGCTGGGTAAAGAGGTAGCCGATCGCAATTATTAACAACAACAAAAGCAAGGTCAGCCCTTTCATCAGGACAATTTCAACAACTCTAGAAAACATTCAAAAATTTCTAAATTATTTAGCTCCCATTATCTGATTGTGATAGTCGATGCAGCGAATAATTTTACCGTAAGTTTTAAAGGACGTTGCGCTCTTAAATTAATTTATCTCTTAAAAATTGGCGATCATATCCATCCCACAAAACTTGGCACGGAATGAGGGATGGTTGTATCTCTTGCGATTTGGGTTTAAAATCGTTTTACAAATACTAATTTTTTTTAAAATCATAAATTTGCCGACGTTACAAAATCCTATATCTGTTCTCGATGCCAAGGAGAAGCTTTTTATTTAACCAACGAGGATATTTTGAAACGTTGCGACAAATGCCACCGTTATTTTGCCCCCGGTCCCTGTTTCGAAATTCATTTATTTAACGGGGCATATTTAGCCTCGGCGATTTTGCGAATGGTTCTTTCCCATTTGATTTTCATGACGAATAAAATGTCAATTATATAGGCATTATACCCGATGCTTCGTGCTTAAACATTGCTCAAATGAAAGCCAATGATTATCTTGATTTTCAAACTCTGTACGCGTCGAGGTAAGAATCTATTTATATTATTAAAGAGAGGTTTATTAAATTTTGCATTCAAGACGTCCGAGTCCTAAGACAAGGCGTCGAAGCTTTTAGAATACATTACGTGGATTTAATCAAATAAGACCCATTTTGCCTAAAAAATATTACTTTGGGTGGTGCTTTAACCAATATTTATGTTACCAACTACTATAAACCCAATAGTCTGGGTATTGTTGCGTCTAATGGCTCTAACGCGAAAATTATCACAATCAGATTAACTGTAAATATAAAATTGCGAACCGTTTTAAGCTACGGGGGTGAATATGGCGTGGTTTTCTATTTAGCTGATGGTTTCAGTAAAATTCCTCCCAAAATTTCTACTTCCAAGGTTGTTATTCTCACTGTTGTCCATGTCAAAAACTTAATGTTTACAATAACCAACTGCAGCTGATTTCTGTAGGAACGCACTCTAGATAGTTGCTTATTAAAGACAAATGACCCGCTTCGAAGAGCTTCAGTAGGAATCCCAATCAACCGAACCCAATCTCATTCGACCGAAAAACCCGCACTTTGGTGGATTTAGATTCGATCCAATGGGATGATCCCATGGCACTGAAAAACCCGCACTTAGGGTTTTTTCCGATAGAAAATAAATATATAAAATTCGGGGAACGCAAAGATTTTACCTTTGCAAGAAAAGTTTAATTAACTTAAAGCAATTTAGACCTACGTAAAATGAACACTAGATCCAAACATTCCCTAAATTATTATTTTAAAACTATGGGTTTTTAGAACAAAATAGTAAAAAATCAGCAAAATATCACATAATAAAACCAATTGCTAATATTTATTTATTTTTTTATGTTATATTCATCATGAAAATACTTTTAAGCCAGCCGTTTTATTGTACTTTAAGTGTATAACTGCTCCAAAGAGGAACAGGCGTCCTAAACAAATCTAACCTAACTGTAATTTTATGGACAAGGCATCTTATTAGAGAATTCAATGAAGATACACATCAATATTTTGGAAAAGGCGTAACATTGTTAAGTGATTTATAAAATATTACTAACCCAACTTAAGCAAAAAGTGGGGTTTTATATTATATTCATCATGAATATACTTTAAGCCAGCCGTTTTAATATACTTTAAGTGTATAACCGCTCCCAAGTGGAAGAGACGTCTCCTAACAAAACCTAACCCAACAAACGTTTTCTTGGAAAAGGCACATTATTTGAGAAGTCAATATGAAGATAGTAAAATACTACTAACATAACTTTACCAAATAGTGGCGTTTCCAAGGTAGTAAAAAAGTATTTAAAACGCTTTCATTGAAAAACGACATATATAGAATTTTTGGTGTCGCTTAATTCGACCAATAGTGTCGATTGAATTTTAAATACCAAACCCGCCGTTGGGCTAAATTCATTACAAACATTGGTGGGATTCGGTCTAATGGAATTCTGCGCAATGGGAAGATACCCTTCGGATATACCTCAATCTTTGTGGGCCGATTTGTTAAGCTTTCAAAACAAAACGCCGAAGCTAAGGCCTTCTGCAAAAGTTTAACTTTTCGACCTCAAACATCAGCCCGTAGCGCCCTCTATGGGGGACGAACAGACAATTTTGATCTTGAGATGAGAAAGGATATTATTCCTTTATACCCGAAAGTTTGTCGCGATTGGCCGTATCCCAGCGGACACCCAATTATTTACAACAGAGATTTTGACAAGTCACCAGGTTGGTATTTTGGCATCATGAGCCGTCGTCTGCTTGCCCCCAAGATCTCCACATCCCCTTAATCACGTTTCGAAATGGAGGTAAATTATCCTACGCCCTCTGTCGCACGTGTTTAGAATTACGAGCGGAAATCTGCGATTACACCGTCAATGAACGGGTTTTCGAATCAGTCTGAGCAACGGTAGAAATCTATGCCGCTTTAGAGCATGGTTATAAATTCCTCGATATATTCGAGGTGTACCACTATCCCGAAAAAGAAAATATCATTTCCCAGTTCATGACTGATTTTATCGCCTTAAAATTGAAAAATTACGGAGTTACCTCTCACTTGCAAACGCCTCTGGGTAAAGAAGCGTATATCGATGATATAAACATGAATGAAAATCTGTCTCTAACCGTGGCGGATACTCAATCTAACCCTTCCCTTCGAAATGTTGCTAAAACTAATTTAAAATCTCTTTGGGGTCGTACACTCTAAGAATATGGGGTGTACTTTAACACCTTTAAAAGTAGTCTATATGGGTCCAAATTTGACAGCGTTACAGGTGTTCATTTACACCCCTGAAAGGGTTTAAGAACACTTTTTTGAGCAATTGGTGTCAAAAATAAGAATAAAATGGTTCAACAGAGGTGAAGTTCAACACCTTTTTAACTCTTATATCGAACTAAAAGTTCATTTTTTTGTGTTGTGCAAATCGTTAAAAGGTGTAGCATAGCACCTTTCCGAGTTTAAATAACGCTTTTAACAGTGTAGCACAACACGTTTGAGAGTTGCATGACACCTATCAGAGTGTCGTATTACACCTTTAAGAGTGTCGCATAACATCTTACAGAGTGTCGCATGACACCTTTCTTAGAATCACATGACACCTTTCCTAGAGTCACATAACACCTTCCTGAGTGTCGTATGACACCTTTAAGAGTGTCGCATGACACCATTAAGAGTGTTTGAGTTATTAGCAAATAGCGCTACATTCACAGCAAGGTTCAACCTAGAGAGAGCTTAAGACGACAGTTCTATGCAGAGCTATACCCCTTTAAGCAAGGGTAGTTCTCGAATCAATGTGAAACTACATAAAAAGTTGGACACATGATCGACTTAAAATCTAGCGTGAAACTGCATGGTAAGATCGTCATTTTCACCGACGACACCGACTTAATAACTTCTGAAAAACACAGAAAGTTTTAAATTAGTACAAATTCATCGAGTATTAAATTGGTTTTGGAGGAAATAATGTCATAGCAGTAGATAAAGACGCATTCGTTAAATTTTAATTTAAGAGTTTTTCGAGTGCCAGAAACGCGTTGGACCTAGTATACTCTACAATATTTCAAAAAAAATAAAAATCCGTACTGTGAGGCCAGTACCCAACCTAGTCTCGATTTTTAGTGTGACTTAATACTTTTAAGAGTATCGCATAACACTTTCAA